>NC_140001.1:45439476-45495186 GCF_964263955.1 Coregonus lavaretus | reverse complement strand
ACTCGAACTGCACGACTCATCAGCCGAAAATACTGGTGGGATTCCCTCACAGATGACGTCAGAGACTATGTCTTATCCTGTCCAGTATGTGCTCAGTCCAAGGTACCTCGTGCACTACCAGAGGGTAAGCTGATGCCATTGCCAACTCCTCAACGACCCTGGTCGCACATTGCCATGGACTTTGTTACCGACCTACCAGAATCAGAGGGCCATACTGTAATTCTCGTGGTCATCGATCGTTTCTCCAAGATGTGCCGGTTAGTACCCATGACCCGTTTGCCTAACGCCACTCAGATGGCTGAGACTATGTTTACCCAGGTGTTCCGGCAGTTTGGTGTCCCGGAGGATATTGTTTCCGACCGGGGACTCCAGTTTGTATCCCGGGTATGGAAGGCCTTCTGCGAACGCTTGGGCATCTCGGTTAGCCTAACCTCCGGATATCATCCCCAGGCCAATGGGCAGACAGAACGGCTCAACCAGGAAATTGGGAAATATCTACGGCAACAATGTTCGCGGCAGCCGCAAGAGTGGAGCCGATTCCTTCCTTGGGTAGAGTATGCTCAGAACTCACTCATTCACACCTCCCTACGCCTAACGCCCTTCCAGTGTGTTCTAGGGTATCAACCACCCCTGTTCCCGTGGGATACCGCATCAGGGATGGTACCGGCGGTGGACGAGTGGTTCCGTCGGAGTGCGCAGGTCTGGGAGACGGCCCATCAACATCTCAGTCAAGCCTCACAACAGCAAAAGACCTACGCCGACCGACGCCGGAGACCTACTCCCACTTATCAAACCGGGCAACGAGTGTGGCTGTCTACTCGAGACCTGCGGTTCCGACGGAGCTGCAAGAAGCTCCAACCCAGGTACATTGGTCCTTTCAAGGTACAGAGACGTATTAACCCTGTCACCTACCGTCTGTTACTCCCTCGACACTACAGGATAAATCCTACGTTCCACGTCTCCCTGTTGAAACCTGTCCATTATAGCCCGATGTACCCACCAATCGCTCAACAACCTACTACACCACCTTTGGAAGATGAACAGGACACCACCTATACAGTCCACGAGATACTGGAGTCAAGACGGAGACGAGGGGGCATCGAATATCTCGTGGACTGGGAGGGATATGGACCTGAGGAACGGTCCTGGGTCCCTGCTAAGGACATACTAGACCCCGCTCTCAAGGCCACTTTCCACGCTGAAAACCCAGATCATCCCGGACCCCGACCCAGAGGAAGACCACCCGGTAGAGGTAGAAGGCCGTCAGGAGCCGGCCCTGGGGAGGGGGATACTGTAAGGGATCGGGGGTTGGCTGGGTCTAGACAGAGTCTGACACTTCCCCGATCTACAGAGAGGGGGAGTCATCAGACTCGATCTGGTTCACCTGAGTTCTGAGCACACCTGTCCGTAATTAGGGCAGGATATAAGGTGTGCTCAGAAGTTCAGTCGGTGCGAGGTATTGTTCCTTTGTGACTTGCTAAGCGTTTTGTTCCGAGAGAGAGAGAGAGAGAGAGAGAGAGAGAGAGAGAGAGAGAGAGAGAGAGAGAGAGATGAGAGAGAGAGAGAGAGAGAGAAGAGAGAGAGATGAGAGAGAGAGAGAGAGAGAGAGAGAGAGAGAGAGAGAGAGGAAGAGAGAGAGAGAGAGAGAGAGAGAGAGAGAGAGAGAGAGAGATGAGAGAGGAGAGAGAGAGAGAGAGAGAGAGAGAGAAGAGAGAGAGAGAGAGAGAGAGGAGAGAGAGAGAGAGAGAGAGAGAGTGAGAGAGAGAGAGAGAGAGAGAGAGAGAGTTTGTTGTTTTTTGATTACCCGTGTATCCGACCTGTGCCTTGTTGTTTGACTCCCCGATTGCTTAATCCTCTGCTTGTCTACCCCAGTGATTACCGTCCTCTGATCCTGTGCCTGTGCCCTCGACTACGACTAAGCCCGCTCCCTTGGTACCTCTGCCTGTCTATGCCTGGCCCGGTTTTTGACCACAGCCCCGCCCGACCACGATTAAGCTATTCCCTGTCTGTACTCTAATAAAGCATCGCAATTCTGCGATTGGATCTTACCACTCTGTCCGAGTATTCATTACAACGGCAAAAACATGTATTTTATGTTTCCGCGTGTTCCGGTAAAACATTGCTAGCAAAAGAATCGCTGAAAGGGTTAACGGAGACGTCATTAATAAACCCCTTCCCTTGTTAAAGGGGACCCTGTGTGTCCGTGGTAATTAAATTCCCTGTACAAGTAGGGTAGCTTTGCCAAATTTTGTTTTTTCCCTTTGTTCCAATGGAAGTTCCGCCCTCGGGACTCCCGTTTGATTTCAGCTTTCTGCGATCAGCAACCTCTGGTGGTGACGAATCGCCAGTAATTGTTTTTGAAACAATTCATGTGAGGCACACTCTTAACCAACTGTTAAAAGGGTTACACTGTATGATATCCATCCAATCTCAACTGGTTGGATATCATTGTCTCATTCGATTTAACTGGGAAGGGTTGGTCATTTGGATAAGGTCCAAATGTATTTGTTCAAACCAATGAGACATTTTAAACTTTCTCCACATTAACCTAGATACAGCAACGTTTTTCAGGTTAATTAAAGTTGAATTCCTTGATTAAATCAATTCAATTTGCTTTTGCAAAGCTCATTGGGCCAACTCCAACAGTACTGGTCCAGTATTGACGGAAGTCCCGCCTTCACGGGAATCCCATGTGGTTCCAGCCCTTAGCAAAAAGTACCCTGGTGGTGAATGTATACTCACATTTGAACTACTGGTTACACTTAGGATATCCAGCAAATCTCAAGTGATTGGATATCATTGTCTCATTCAATTTAATAAGTTCAATTGCCGAACATAACTTTTCAGGTTGATCATTTGGATAAGATCCAGATTGATTTGGTTCAACAAAGGAGACAATTAAAATGTTTCCATATTAACCTAGATACAACAATGCTATCAGGTTAATTAAAGTTTATTTCCCAGATAGCCTATACAGGTATGATTAATCAATAACATTGATTAATCAATTAAAATTGCTTTTGCAAGTTCGTTAAAAGCCAACTCCAACATTACTGATCCAGTGTTAATGATTCATTGATGTCTGTAAACCGAATAAAATCGTTTTTGCAGCTTCCAACGACTCAAAACCCAAAATTGTACATAACTTTCAACTAATAATATTCAGAATGAGCAAGCTAATAGAGGGGGTGCCATCCATTCCCTCGCTAATAAGTGAACCCTCACCCACAGAAAGATTGGTCGCTGACCTCAGCAGCGATGCAAATCCAAACAATGCCGAAGGGTTGAGAATGTTAGATCACAATGCCGTAAGCAAGAAAACTGCAGAAATCGTGACTGACGCCCTCCAAAATAGGCCAGCAGGCACAGGCCTTGTAAAGGTTCTCTCCAGTTTAGCCCTGAACTATGCCCACCAGCAGAGATGGACATTGGTCCAATACCGCTGTGCTCAGCAGAAGCACGAGCAAGAAACTGCTGAGATGAAGGGACAGGTGTAGAGAACCAGGAAGCTAATGACAAAAGCCGACAAAGACAAGATGCTGCTAGCAAACACTTATGATGAAGAACGAGCACAAATTCTCGAACAAATCAGTTTTCTACAAGAACAACTCGATTTAGCCAACAGTAAATATGACGAAGTCGGCGTAAAACTAGATGAATCTGACGAGCTAGCTAAAAACAAGGGCAACCAACTTGATGCCCTGCAAGCAGTTTTAAATGACACCACTCAAAGCAATAATGTTCTATTCCAAAAGCTGCAGACCAAAGACGATCAGTTAATGAACACCTTGACCAAGTTGGATGACAAAACAGCGGAACTCATTGAAGTCGCTGACCGAATGAACGATGAGAGAACCCAAGTAAGGAAGATGGAAAACTTGACCTCTAAGCAAGCGGAGGACATCTCATCACTGAATCTCTCACTCCGCACTCGAGACCTCTCCCTGCAAACCATGACAGATAACTACAGTATGAGGCCGAAGGGAGCAACTGCGACACTCACGCGTCTAAAATAAATACCCTCAGCTCCCAAGTGGACTCTTAGGGGTCCTTCAGTCTTTTCATCTTGGTAGTTCGGCCCAGAGTAACATGGCGACTCTTCGCCAATAACATTTCAATTTGGCTTTTCCTCTTGGCCCTTTGGTCAAAAATTCCCCACGGGAGGAAGCAGACGCTCCCCGTGCACTTGGCGCGGAACGCCTTGACAAAATTGGCAAAAACTTATTTGACCCCGTTCCAGGTAAGCCAAACGACACTGAGACGTTCTTAGCAGACATAGAGGATGCCTTGGATGGTTACCCGAACGCTACGAATACTGACTTTACCTGTTGAAGCGAACGTCCAACAGACACGTGACAAGGTTCATCCGTCTACAACAGCAACATGTGCAAAACGACTACGCTAAACTTGCCACAGCTTTGAAAATAGAATTCAGTGGTTCTGCGACTCGCAAACACGGCAGCTCACTGGCTAACTCTGTCAAACAAGATCGGAACGAACACCCACAAGCCTACTATCATAGGCTTCGTTCAGCTTACTTTGCATGCTCACTGAAACAGGAATGGAAGAGCTATTACCATTCAAACAAATGTTTCTGTCAAACATGTATCCCAACTTCATTAACTACTTGGGCCCTACTGCCCACGTTGGTTTACCAATCTCGACACTCTGAGAGCTTGCGAGCACAGCTTTTGATGCATCCAAAGCGGGCCGGGCTAAGAGCCCGGACACCTCGGTTTTCAATATTGAGGGGGTGCAATCACTCCAGTTGGAGGGTGCAGCATCAGGGACAGGAGCGGAAAAAGATGACACACCAGGTGTGCGGCTACCACGTACATACCACACCGATGACCACCGCAGTAATGATAGCTACAAAGAACGTCCCCAACCAAACAGGCCTCGCAGAGGTCGATCTGGCCGCTACGTTCCTGCATCTAACCCTCACAAATGGTCAGGGAACAAGGGTAACAAGCGTAACAAGAGTAACAAAGGGTTCGATGGTAACCAAAACATAACCCAAAGCTCTCTAGAAGCTCTGATAAGAGATGTACTGCAGCGAAAAACATTTGAGAAAGGGGGAAAAGATAAGTCACCATGACTAGGCGTGAAATTGCCAGAGAATGGGTCCCCCGAAATTAACACCATATTCTATTCTATTCAAGGTCGGAAACGTTCACCTTAACCCCGCCCTCACTCAAATAGCAGTCCAGAGCCCACTCGTTCTAGACACAAGCCCATGGGCTTTCAACACAGATAACTCACCACTCCGTTCTGCCAACCCACTCCACTTTGTTGGCGATATGACAAGAAAAACCGACTCAAACAGGCCATACCTCAAAGCTGTCTTAGAGGACTGTTTGACCTGTGATGCACTGATAGATTTGGGTTTTACTATTTCCCTCATATCTCAAACTTTGCTGGATGAACTCAAAAGGGCAGTGGACCCAGCGAAACGTTGGTTAAAACGATGCGACACTAAACTTCGAGATTTCACTCAGGCTACCTCGCCTCTTACCAAGCGTATCCTAATAAAACTGAAAGCTTTGAAAGCGTGTCACTTGTCCACCCTGTGTACGTGACTAGCATTGACACCGAGCAGATGCGGATTTAATAGACCGTTTGGTACCACTGATGGATTGGAAATCCAACCAAATCTGGTCACAAGTCGCAATAACTCTGCTGACACCACCGCCTTCATCGAAGGCTACATGCAATACGTTATGCGACAACGACGGTTCGGCGTCGTCAACTGACATACCCCCAGATGACAGGGTGACTAGTTCAACTCGGAAACTAACCGAACATGAGGTTTTCCTATGTAGCTTGGGTGAATCACCAGCCGATACATACCGCCCTCCACTGATATGCGGCGTGTGCCTAAACGGCACAATGGTTGAGGATGCCATACTGGCAACGGGGGACCCATCCGAAAAATCTGCAATCAGTTTGGAAATGTTCAACAACATTTCAAAAACGGCTATTTTCCACCCCCTGGTTCGGATAACATTCAGATTCCCACTGGGATCGACTCCCCAGACGACACTCACCACTTTAGGGGTATGTGCGCTATCGAGCCGCATTGGAAACATGGAAGTATTTCACTACTTACTGGTTGTCGCGAACCTCCCGCATACAGTCTATGTGGGAAAGGACATTTTGGTGAGATTGGGTGTTAAACGCAATACCATACACCAAGTTCTTTGGTCTTTGGTGCAGCCAGCTCAACATGCCTTGTCTTTCGGCCCTGTGTGAATGGCATCCTGGCAGACTATTCCTGAAGCTTGCAACATGATAACTGAGTCCGCCGTGGTGATACCGGCAAGAACCACAGAGGTTTCTATAAGACGGAACCTGGTGCCCGGCTACCGGATGGAAGGCACCACTGCATTTTTTCAACCCTTGCCGCAATTATTCGAATTGGGGCTGACTATCAATGGTAACACGCTGTTGGAGCTAAACGCTAGATCCACTTACCTCTTGGTGCAGAATCTGACTCAAGCAGATATATCCATTCCTCAGCACACTCAGCTAGGAACATTGATTGCATTGTCTCCCGAGTGGCGCAGTGGTCTAAGGCACTGCATCGCAGTGCTAGCTGTGCCACTAGAGATCCTGGTTCGAATCCAGGCTCTGTCGTAGCCGGCCGCGACCGGGAGACCCATGGGGCGGCGCACAATTGGCCCAGCGTCGTCCAGGGTAGGGGAGGGAATGGCCGGCAGGGGATGTAGCTCAGTTGGTAGAGCATGGCGTTTGCAACGCCAGGGTTGTGGGTTCGATAAAATAATGTATGTGCTAACTGTAAGTCGCTCTGGATAAGAGCGTCTGCTAAATGACTAAAATGTAAATGTAAATGTTGATTACTCATTCCATGATTTTGAACTTGTTGTTTCCGTGATTGGGCCTCTTCCTTCCTCCCTAGACCTATGTGGTGAGGAAGGGACGCTTTTTACTTGCCCGTCAAAGGCAATCGCAATAACTCCCATATTGCCACTGGATGACACATCAACGTTCAGGCTGGATGACGATTCTGACAATGACCTGTTGATATACTCCATCATCACGGAGGATGATACCGCATCTTCTTCTGCACGTGAAGTACACACTGATGACGTAACAGCTAATGATTCCCCCACCATTGACAAGCCGTCACCACCTGATGAATACCTGTACAATGCTGTTGAACCATATCCTGGCTTTCCATGCACAGGTACTACAGCTACTGACAGAGGCAGACACACTTGTCAATTACACTGAAAGACATCAGTTGCGGGACTTATTTAACAAACACAGAGAGATCTGGTCGACAGACTCGCTGGATTGCGGGGTTACGGGTATTCATGTGGTGCGTATTCCTACGCCACCCGGAGCAGCTCCTATGTTTGTGAGACAATACAAAATTCAGCTCGCAGCGTACTCGGCAGTACAAGAGATGATGGAATCCCTATTAGCTAAACAGATAATCAGGGAATGTAACAGTACGTACAGCGCTCCCGTGTGGCCTGTTTTGAAACCAATGGGTAAATGGCATCTTACCATTGACTATAGACAACTCAACAAGCTGGTTCCGTTGTCTCGTTGGCCTATGACACAGCTCGACTAAGAGTTGCCAAAGGTGACAAACGGCAAATACTTATCCACTGTCGACGTGGCGAATGGTTTCTGGACCATGACAGTCGACCCTTGCGACCAACACCAAAGTTGGCTTTCTCTTTCTTGAACAAGCTCTTCACGTTCAATCGTTGCCCGTTCGGGTATTCGAACTCCCCCACAGAGTTCAACATCTTCCTGCACAAGGCAATGCCAGATGCAGCCACCAGGGGAACGATAATCTATGTGGACAATGTTTTCATGAGGAGCGAGACTTGGTCACATCACCTCAACGAGATGGACCACATTCTTAACCAACTAGGAACGGCAGGGGCTAAGCTGGCTATCATGAAAGGACAATGGTGCAGGACCAAGGTCAACTATGTTGGACTTCTGGTGGGTGCTGAGGGCATCCTGCCACAATCTAGCAGAATCCAAGCAGCCCGCAACATCAAAATGCCTGCAAACCTTCATGAGGTACGCAGCTTCTTGGGAGTATGTAATTACTCACGTCAATTCATCGAAAATTATACTGACTTGTCAAAACCTTTGACCCGTCTTCTTCAGAAAGACACCCTGTTCATTTGGGATGCCACTCACGACGAAGGAAGCTGTGACTTCCTTGAAAGACCTGCTTTGTGCGGCACCCTGCCTGGTCTACCCCAACAAAGACGACGTTTTTTTGGAAGTAGGTTTCTCAGAGCACTGCCTTAGTGCTGGGTTGTTCCAAAAATATGACCAAGACAGACGTGTGGTTGCTTACGCGAGCAAAACACTCAACCATGCTGAACACAAGTACTCAAGACTGCGAAAAAGTGCTGCTGTCGACAGTCTGGGCAGTCAAGCACTTCACCTCTTATGTCGGCGGACAACAGGTGATCATAGAAACATGGCACCAACCGGTGACTTTTCTGAAAAGCCAAAGAATCCGTGAGGGTGCTGTACACAACAGCAGGATAGCGGCTTGGCTAATGACGCTGCAAAGCCATGATGTGCTTGTCAACTACTCAAAAGCGAAAAACCTGCCTTTGGGTGGGGCTTTGGCGGTGTGTCAACGCTGTGGTGAAGACGAAACCGACTTCGCACCAGCCCCATGTGACATAGCGCTGCCGTTGCCATCGAACCATCACTACTTTGAAGACAACGTGTGTCTTGGCATGCCGATGGCATTTGTAGATGGCTGTTCTTACCGTCAGCTAGACCACTTGCAAGCTGGTGTGGGATTGATATGGCACAACGACATTCCGTGCAAACCGCTTCAATTTCAGCTAGGCAACAAGACCAGCCAGTTCGCAGAAGTAGCAGGTGTACTTATCACACTGCAAACTGTGGTAAAACACGACTTATCAGAACTGGCAATCTGCACCGACTCAAACTATGCCAGACTCACCTTCTTATGCCATTTGCCGTTTTGGAAACAAAAGCACATGACTACTTCAAGTGGCAAAGAAGTGAAAAACAAAGAGCTCATTCTAGCTTGCGATGACCTCATAACCAAACATGACATACAGGTGTATTGGAAAAAAGTCAAGGGACACTCCAAATCACCTGGTTGTGACAAACTTGGCAACGACCATGCTGACAGCATGGGGAATCTGGTGATATTCACGGCAATGCTCAGAACGCAATGATCACAGAGGTGCCCATGGTGTCTGCAGTAACATGTAGCCATGTAGCACCGCAGGAATATTCTTCACACTAACATAATGTGTTGCTAACTCATTCATTCTTGAATGGTGACCTGGTAGCAATGCAACACCAAGATGAGTCCCTCGCCACTTTCATGGCTTTCTTGTCTGATCCTATCAATCACCCAGTGTCTGAGCTGGCTTTGGCATTTGCTGTACGCAACTAAACAGCACCTCACACTTGTAGATAACCTACTGGTTTATGTTTCAGAAACTGATGCCACACAAAGGTGGGTGGTTCCTAAAACACACACGAGCCATGTGGGGGCCATGGGGGGGGGGGGGGGGGGGGTCAAGACTACATGTGAAACATTGTGACAGGTGGCCCACTGGCCTCACATGGAACAAGACGTGGCTAAATATGTGAGGGGGTGTCTAGTTTGCTGCCAGTTTCAACCCAACCCTCCAAGCCACTTCACAGAGCACCCTTGCAGATCGACTGGGTTGCCAGGTCGGTAAGAGGCAACAAGTATTTCCTCACAGGGACTTGCGCATTCACAAAGTGGGTAAGTGCCTGCCCACACCCAATGACACAGTGGAAACCATGGCCATTCTTTTGCTCAACCACGTTTTCAGTCGTTTCGGCCTGCCAGTAGAAACCGTGGACAGCGACAGAGGAACCCATTTTTCGGCTGCTGTAATGAACGAACTGTGGCGGCTCCTGGGAGTCAAAGCTAAACTCCACATCGCGTACCACCCTAGGAGCTCCGGCAGGGTAGAAAGGAGCATCCAAACAATCATAAGATTCTTGAGGAAATATGTGGCAGCCAACCACAAAGATTGGGACCTCAAACTCCAACTGGTATTGATGGCGATCAGAGCCACAAGCAAAAGGTCTACGGGAATAACACCATTTGAGATGATGACGGGCCGGCAAATGACGCTTCCACTGCATCTCCTGTACCAACCGGGAGATGTCGCCGCGTCTACCGCGTACACGGCCCATCAATATGTGACGTACTTACGAACCCACCTCCAGACTACCTTTGCGTACGCTGAAGGAAAGTTGGAAAGAAGTGCGGAAGGTGACAAGACCCATTACGACAAAAAGCCCTCACACCAGGAGTTTGAGTTTGGGGATACGGTGTGGTACACATATACATCAAACCCGTGGGCGTTGTGAAAAGATACCTGCCCCACTGGACAGGGCCACATGAGATTGTGTTAAAGCCGTCACCTGTTGCTTATCAAATCAGAATCAGCAAAGGTCGACAGAACGTCACGTTCAAGAGGGTCCACAGGAACCAAATCAAGTTGTACACTCCCCCCATGGGAATAGAAGGGGTGCAAGCCAGCCCCGAATAGATAGAAACCTAGCCAATCAGAGGAACTAACAAAATTCTTAAGTATCCTCAGCTGATCCCTTCCGGGAGGTCAGTACATTTTACCTAACATCTTTTCTTCTCTTCCCAGCTACAAGACACACATTTCATTGTCATTGTTGATATCGACCTGCGTTGTGCTGTTCAAAATAGGAAAATCAGCTAAATTTGTTGTCAAAACGTTTTTCTTTCGTTCAAACAAAAACAAAACAAAACAAAACACAACTGAAATAATCAAACAATATCTCAAATTATGTGTTTTTGTAGGATGGAGTACCTTTGGATGATCCTGACACTCTGTGCCCTGGTCACAACCAATCCAGCAGATGTACTCACGAGTGGACCCCCTACGGGAATCATTCTCTGTGATGATCCAGGACTCCTTATAACCAACTGCAGAGTACACATGCAGAGGGTGTACATCCGCCTAGATGCAGAGAACGTGTTCCGCCAACCCATTTCCCCTGCGGCACATATGAGTTGGGCTGGGGATGACTGGACCACCCAGGCAGTTAAGCACGCTCAGCTAGACACTGCCCATATGTTGGCCCAACTCCAAAAGTTCACAGTCACCCAGTCAGAACTAACAGAGCCAAGGCGAGAAAAGACGATTCCTCGGGGCGCCACTCTCAATAGGTGCAGCCGTAGGGTCACTATTTGCTTTAGGTACCACTGCCGTCAACGCAGTCAGTCTAGCCACGGTCAAAATAAATGTTAGGGAGATTACTGAAGAGATGGCACTTATCCAACAACAGATGTAATCACAGGCACTCACGTTGCAGCATATGGGAAGGTCTCTCCAGGACACTATTCTGGTGGTAAACACACATGCTACTCTCCTGAACAAAACCCTCCTGTCGGTAGGCAAGCTAGTAGAGGTCATGAACCATGACTATGCCCATGTCCAATTGGTTTGATTGTTTTTGGAGGATTTACTCTGTGAAGTTAGCTCTTCTATGGACCACTTGTCCATGAATAGACTCCCCTAATATCTAGTGCCTCTCTCAATGGTGCACAACATATTGACCTCAGCTACCACAACCATGAGAAAGCCATTACAGTCACACCTGGCCTATAGTCTGGGGTCTGCAATTCCAATACACGTTGATGTTAATCGAAATGAAGTGGGATTTTTACTGACGCTGCCGGTTGTTGAACTGGAGAATATCTATAGGTTAAAAACAGTTCTAAACGTAGGAGTTTGGCGTGACAACACCCATGTGAAAATCATCACACCACCAGTCATAGCTTGTCAGGAACAAAATCCAGATATCTATCTCACCCCTAACCTGTTAATGTGTACTCTAACCAAAGTCCACTACTTGTGTCCTGGCAAACCCTTCGTCAGGGATAACACTGAGCGCGTTTGTGGCCTTAAGCCTATCACCAGCGAAGAACGCTGTAGAGCCAAACTAACAGCAAGAGGTGGAGTCACCACAACGCAAGTGGAAGTGGTAGGGAATCAATGGCTGATTAACACCCCATTCACGTCCGCCACTATGACTTACGAACGCCATGACTCAACCACCAACTGAACCTCCCCAATCAGACAATTCTTGTTAAGGTATCAGAGGGGGCGATTATCCACATAGACGACCTAGCCCTATACCAACTTCATGACGACAGGATAGACACAGATATCCTTCCAAGGTTTAACCACCAGAGGGGGACTATCATGACTCTCCCTGGGTGAGGATCAAAGGACTCACATCAGCTTGGCAAATGGCCGACAACAACCAGACCTTCTTACCCACAGGGGGCTGTGCCAGTCTTGACACCTTAATACTGCCATAAATTAGAGAGGAGGAGAATCTCTGGCATTCTAGTATGGTGAAAGGAATGCCTTTGTTTCAGATACTTTTTGCTGACCAAAAACTTCAACATCCAGCAATGAACATTGGGACAATATATTTCAACATCCAAACGTTGGGAATTACATTTACATTCACATTTACATTTACGTCATTTAGCAGACACTCTTATCCAGAGCGACTTACAAATTGGTGCATTCACCTTATAGCCAGTGGGATAACCACTTTACAATATGTATTTTTTTATTTTTTTGGGGTGGGGTAAGGGGGGGGGGGGTAGAAGGATTACTTTATCCTATCCCAGGTATTCCTTAAAGAGGTGGGGTTTCAAGTGTCTCCGGAAGGTGGTGAGTGACTCCGCTGTCCTAGCGTCGTGAGGGAGCTTGTTCCACCATTGGGGTGCCAGTGGTGGAATGCCCTCGTTTGGGTGTAGGGACTGATCTGAGCCTGAAGGTAAGGAGGTGCCGTTCCCCTCACAGCTCCGTAGGCAAGCACCATGGTCTTGCAGCAGATGCGAGCTTCAACTGGAAGCCAGTGGAGTGTGCGGAGGAGCGGGGTGACGTGAGAGAACTTGGGAAGGTTGAACACCAGACGGGCTGCGGCATTCTGGATGAGTTGTAGGGGTTTAATGGCACAGGCAGGGAGCCCAGCCAACAGCGAGTTGCAGTAATCCAGACGGGAGATGACAAGTGCCTGGATTAGGACCTGTGCCGCTTCCTGTGTAAGGCAGGGTCGTACTCTCCGAACGTTGTAGAGCATGAACCTACAGGATCGGGTCACCGCCTTGATGTTAGCGGAGAACGACAGGGTGTTGTCCAGGGTCACGCCAAGGCTCTTCACACTCTGGGAGGAGGACACAACGGAGTTGTCAACCGTGATGGCGAGATCATGGAACGGGAAGTCCTTCCGCGGGAGGAAGAGCAGCTCCGTCTTGCCGAGGTTCAGCTTGAGGTGGTGAACCGTCATCCACACTGATATGTCTGCCAGACATGCAGAGATGCGATTCGCCACCTGGTTATCAGAAGGGGGAAAGGAGAAGATTAGTTGTGTGTCGTCTGCGTAGCAATGATAGAAGAGGCCATGTGAGGATATGACAGAGCCAAGTGACTTGGTGTATAGCGAGAATAGGAGAGGGCCTAGAACTGAGCCCTGGGGGACACCAGTGGTGAGAGCACGTGGTGCGGAGACAGATTCTCGCCACGCCACTTGGTAGGAGCGACCGGTCAGGTAGGACGCAATCCAAGAGTGAGCCGCGCCGGAGATGCCCATCTCGGAGAGGGTGGAGAGGAGGATCTGATGGTTCAAAGTATCAAAGGCAGCAGACAGGTCTAGAGGAGAGAGAGTTAGCTTTAGCAGTGCGGAGAGCCTCCGTGACACAGAGAAGAGCAGTCTCAGTTGAATGACCAGTCTTGAAACCTGACTGGTTTGGATCAAGAAGGAAATTCTGAGAGAGATTGCAAGAGAGTTGGTTAGAGACGGCACGCTCAATAGTTTTGGAGAGAAAAGAAAGAAGGTATACTGGTCTGTAGTTGTTGACATCAGAGGGATCGAGTGTTGGTTTTTTGAGAAGGGGTGCAACTCTCGCTCTCTTGAAGACGGAAGGGACATAGCCAGCGGTCAAGGATGAGTTGATGAGTGAGGTGAGGAAAGGGAGAAGGTCACCGGAGATGGTCTGGAGAAGAGAGGAGGGGACAGGGTCAAGCGGGCAGGTTGTTGGGCGGCCGGCCATCACATGTCGCAAGACTTCATCTGGAGAGAGAGGGGAGAAAGAAGTCAAAGCATAGGGTCTGAGTAGGGGCAGAGTGAGTAGTGTTGGAGGAGAGCGAGAGAGAAAAGGATACAAAGTAGTGGTCGGAGACATGGAGGGGAGTTGCAGTGAGATTAGTAGAAGAACAGCATCTAGTAAAGATGAGGTCATGCGTATTGCCTACCTTGTGAGTAGGGGGGGACGGTGAGAGGGTGAGGTCAAAAGAGGAGAGGAGTGGAAAGAAGGAGGCAGAGAGAAATGAGTCAAAGGTAGACATAGGGAGGTTGAAGTCACCCAGAACTATGAGGGGTGAGCCATCCTCAGGAAAGGAACTTATCAAGGCGTCAAGCTCATTGATGAACTCTCCAAGGGAACCTGGAGGGCGATAAATGACAAGGATGTTAAGCTTGAATGGGCTAGTGACTGTGACAGCATGGAATTCAAATGAGGAGATAGACAGATGGGTCAGGGGAAAAAGAGAGAATGTCCACTTGGGAGAGATGAGGATTCCTGTGCCACCACCCCGCTGACCAGATGCTCTTGGGGTATGCGAGAACACATGGTCAGACGAGGAAAGAGCAGTAGGAGTAGCAGTGTTTTCAGTGGTAGTCCATGTTTCCGTCAGCGCCAAGAAGTCGAGGGACTGGAGGGTAGCATAGGCTGAGATTAACTCTGCCTTGTTGGCCGCAGAACGGCAGTTCCAGAGGCTGCCGGAGACCTGGAACTCCACGTGGGTCGTGCGTGCAGGGACCACCAGGTTAGAGAGGCAGCAGCCACACAGTGTGAGGCGTTTGTATAGCCTGTGTGGAGAGGAGAGAACAGGGATAGACAGAGGCATAGTTGACAGGCTACAGAAAATGGCTACAATAATGCAAAGGAGATCGGAATGAAATGAACTAAACATCTGGGAAAGCGAGAGAGCGGGGCCTCCCTCACTTACGTTTCACTGAAACACCCAAATATAACTCTCCCAACTTCCACCTCAGAAACTATAATTGTTGTAAACTACAGCGGTTCAATGGTTTCTAGGAATAGACTAACTTAGTTTATTCAGCTAGCTAACTTGATACAGTATTCTTCCGTGAAAACCATCCAGGGCACCTAGTCATATGACGCCACAGCCAACTAGCATGCCGGACTCCAACAACATGGTTTAGCACCAATACTCGGCCACAACAAACCACCAGTGTGTGAGAAACCAGTGTGTGAGAAATGGAATATAGAAAATGTATGTCTATTTTGTGATGTCATTAAAAATGGTATAAAGGCGTTATAATGAAAACATTATGACTTGAAGAGCTTTTACACTGTGGATATCAGGTTTACATCCTTTACCTTGTGTAGAAAATATCAAGGAGGAAGACAATGTTTCGTGAAGATAGGAATGTGATTTTAGCTTTCTAACAAAATCATAGTGATGATGATACTTTTGTCTCATAACTAGCCACGCCCGAGGGAGCTCAGAGAGCGTGTCAGTATGACGGAAACACCCCTCTTTACCAGAGTGCATAAAAGATTGAGATTAGAATTATCAGATCAGACTAGACAGACCATATTGGTCCCGACACTGAAAATCAACACGAGGTGAAGACGACAAAGTTGCCTCCACTAACAATCAATGTTATGGCTGAGTAGCTGTTGTAAGTACTGTATCTAAGAAGGTGAATTTAAGGGAGACCATCCTGTTACTCTCTTCAAGCCATCGTCTACTACACTGCTCTCATCACCCCACAGGGGATCATCGACATGACTGATTAGCCGTCCTCAGAAGACCACTTCCAGAACGAGTGAAAGTAAACAGACAACTAAGAAAAAGGACATTGTGACTTCTTGTGGACAATCTGAGCCTTACATCTAAAAGGCCATCCGAAAGAGAAGGCCCAATCGACCCCTTCCCACGAAGGCCTGGGTCCAACAGAGATACACAACGAAGACATCCAACACGTAAATACATGCATTACTTTTCTTCCCAAAAGGGCGGCAGTTCAGGGCAAAGTATTAGGATTACTGTGAGCGTAGGTCCATGTGTATCCAAGTGTTTTTCTCTCTCTCTCTTTAACTCGCCATCTTTTGTAACAAGTGTCATATTGTGTTAGTCCGCTAGGGACCTGTTTTCATTGTATTAAGTTTCTAATCCCTGCCTATACCGTGTACGTGTTTATATCTTGTGTTATCATTTTTAATTAGTTAGTAAATAAATAATGAAATCAATTTGTGTGGTACGGAATGATCAGTAAGACCCGGGTTCGTGCAGACTTAAAGAGTCTACGACTTTCAGAATGAGACTGATATGAGGTAAATTATTAATAAATGACTGTTAAATGACAAGAGATATCTTTAGAGTTAATTTGGGAAACGGTAACTCGTTAAACAACTTTTCCAGTGGTGCCCCAAATTCCTAATGCGTTAATTGTTACATGATTCATTTAATCTAGTAACAATTTAACATAGTAGGTATTTATTCGATAAATTATAGTAATCACAATAATGAAAGTCACGTCACGACAGTAGCCAACTATCCAGCAGTAGTTACAAGCCAACGAGACTGTACCATAGCTGTATAGATCCTGCACCACAACTCAATGTTGACAATATATCCTAGCCAACTACGTTCTTCCATAAAGCATAGCCAGCTAGCTAAGTAAAGTTCATAGTCACCAAACTTTGGGAAACTGCCATACTGCTAACTCTTAATACATGCAATGGGCATTGCTCATCTAGCTACTCCGGCATGATACAGTCAAACTGGCTAGGTAGCTATGTGTGTAGTCAGATATCAGTTTCAGCACAAACACTGCTAGCTGGCCTACATTTCCTCAACCAAGACGAGACTCTCACAACACAAATTGTAGCTGATAAAACAAATTGTCTTGCTAAGAAACGGTTAGCTATGTTGAATCTAAACCTGGCCAATACACATGCAAGTAGCGCATCAGGTGTACATTTCAGTGAGTTGTAAGTACTAGATGCTAGATAGCTAGCTAATTGGCTAGATCAACACACAAGAAATACATCGCTGTTCGAGCATCCAGAACAAATTCCATCCCTTACCTTATGATGCATTAATTCAGTACAACCATCTGTCAATACAATTTTCTTCACACCATTTTAATACACATTTGCGATTACTGATCAACAATGTCAAATCACTTTTCAGTGTGTTCCCAAAAATCTGAACCCAGTAAGCAAAATTAAAAGACGTATTTTACAGACGTTAAAGTTAGGTTCATTTTAGGTTCTAAATGAAAGGTGAAAATACATATTTTCAGGAAGTTTAAAGGATGTATTTTCCTGACGTATCCTTTTTTTTTATATCTGGACCGAGAAAATACCTATTTTCTAGATGTAAAGAATACGTATTTTCTGCTTTTACAAAATGTTATGCTGTTTTCAAACCTCTCCTCAGGGTCCCCCAAATGTTTCACAATGTTGCTGTAGCTCTGAACTAGCTTTTTAAGAGCTTGAGGATTAATTGACAAGTTCAATCAGGTGTGTTAGCTCTGGAATATATAAATTACATGGAACGGCCTGTGTTCCCCATGGAGAGGTTTGAGAACCATTACTCTACTATACTGTGCTGTCCAAACTTGTGAAACACAATGTTTATGATTGGTTCAGATTTGGTCCGGACCAGACCAAATCTGAACCAATCATAGATGTCTATGTTTGGGCCAAATCAAGGTCGGTCCGAACCGGACCAAATCAGAACCAATTATAGACATCTACAGTGGGGAGAACAAGTATTTGATACACTGCCGATTTTGCAGGTTTTCCTACTTACAAAGCATGTAGAGGTCTGTCATTTTTATCATAGGTACACTTCAACTGTGAGAGACGGAATCAAAAACAAAAATCCAGAAAATCACATTGTATGATTTTTAAGTAATTCATTTGCATTTTATTGCATGACATAAGTATTTGATCACCTACCAACCAGTAAGAATTCCGGCTCTCACAGACCTGTTAGTTTTTCTTTAAGAAGCCCTCCTGTTCTCCACTCATTACCTGTATTAACTGCACCTGTTTGAACTCGTTACCTGTATAAAAGACACCTATCCACACACTCAATCAAACAGACTCCAACCTCTCCACAATGGCCAAGACCAGAGAGCTGTGTAAGGACATCAGGGATAAAATTGTAGACCTGCACAAGGCTGGGATGGGCTACAGGACAATAGGCAAGCAGCTTGGTGAGAAGGCAACAACTGTTGGCGCAATTATTAGAAAATGGAAGAAGTTCAAGATGACGGTCAATCACCCTCGGTCTGGGGCTCCATGCAAGATCTCACCTCGTGGGGCATCAATGATCATGAGGAAGGTGAGGGATCAGCCCAGAACTACACGGCAGGACCTGGTCAATGACCTGAAGAGAGCTGGGACCACAGTCTCAAAGAAAACCATTAGTAACACACTACGCCGTCATGGATTACAATCCTGCAGCGCACGCAAGGTCCCCCTGCTCACGCCAGCGCATGTCCAGGCCCGTCTGAAGTTTGCCAATGACCATCTGGATGATCCAGAGGAGGAATGGGAGATGGTCATGTGGTCTGATGAGACAAAAATAGAGCTTTTTGGTCTAAACTCCACTCGCCGTGTTTGGAGGAAGAAGAAGGATGAGTACAACCCCAAGAACACCATCCCAACCGTGAAGCATGTAGGTGGAAACATCATTCTTTGGGGATGCTTTTCTGCAAAGGGGACACGACGACTGCACCATATTGAGGGGAGCATGGATGGGGCCATGTATCGCGAGATCTTGGCCAACAACCTCCTTCCCTCAGTGAGAGCATTGAAGATGGGTCGTGGCTGGGTCTTCCAGCATGACAACGACCCGAAACACACAGCCAGGGCAACTAAGGAGTGGCTCCGTAAGAAGCATCTCAAAGTCCTGGAGTGGCCTAGCCAGTCTCCAGACCTGAACCCAATAGAAAATCTTTGGAGGGAGCTGAAAGTCCGTATTGCCCAGCGACAGCCCCGAAACCTGAAGGATCTGGAGAAGGTCAGCATGGAGGAGTGGGCCAAAATCCCTGCTGTAGTGTGTGTGCAAACCTGGTCAAGACCTACAGGAAACGTATGATCTCTGTAATTGCAAACAAAGGTTTCTGTACCAAATATTAAGTTCTGCTTTTCTGATGTATCAAATACTTATGTCATGCAATAAAATGCAAATTCATTACTTAAAAATCATACAATGTGATTTTCTGGATATTTGTTTTAGATTCCGCCTCTCACAGTTGAAGTGTACCTATGATAAAAATTACAGACCTCTTCATGCTTTGTAAGTAGGAAAACCTGCAAAATCGGCAGTGTATCAAATACTTGTTCTCCACACTGTATGTTTGGACCAAATATAGGCCGGACGGACGTCTGTGGACGTTGAAATAAAGGCCAGTCCTGACCGGACCAAATTTAAACCAAACATAGACGTCTATGACTGGTTCCGATTTGGTCCGGACCAGACCAACAATCAACGTCCGTGGACGAGATTCCCTCAAAACACCACTTTGATACAGATACAACTTTTTTGTAGTAGGTTAGGAGAACTTACACAGCAGGAACTGGTATGTGCTTAATGTAAAGCAGCTGTTGATATTCACCCCCCTCCCCTCTTTAAAGGGAGAGTCCATATGTTATTTACATTCTAGTCATTTAGCAGACGCTCTTATCCAGAGCGACTTACAGTTAGTGAGTAATTTTATTTTTAATTGTAATTTATTTGAGATACAAACAGATGGTTTCCATGGTTTCCATGTGTTTGATGCCATTCCATTTGTGCCGTTCCGGTCAGCAGCCTCCTGTGATAGCCTGTGATAGCACAGTTCACTAGCAGTTCATCCGCCCAAGGCAAGATTAACATATGCTTCCCCTGTGTCATGTATATGGCAGAGCGGAACATGCGCAGTTTATAAATATTTGGAATGGATTGACTAAAATAATTAGATGTATCATGCGCAATTGGTGCATTTAAATTGGTTGGATGGTAGAAAGAGAGAGTGAGAGAGAATTAGGATGTGTTTTATTTAAGTCTAAAAATTACAAAATAAAATAATAGATTCATTTTACAAATTACTCAGTAATATAATTAGTGCCAGTGTATGATCAATGCTTACCTTTTATTCAAAGACAAGGCGACTTGCCTGGCCTTCCTCGCAGCAAAAGCATGCGCTGCTTCTTGGTGGTTGATTTTGTAAGCCAACTCGTGCTCAATTGATATGGTGGCGAGTCCATTGTCTCTCTTGATTCATAGTAGAGCACAGGTAGTTTTTGATGAATTTGAGCATGGAGAATGTGCACTCTCCACTATAGTGTGAGGAGAACTCTTAGGGCCACAAAGGCATTGGGATACAAGGAGGCCATTTGTGACCGACCGGCTCGTTTCAGGCTTATGTAGCAACATTTTAAATTGTGTTTTTAACATTGGATAAAAATGGTATATCATACACTACAGTTGAGGAACAATGGGAAAATTCTGCTTTGAAAGTTGATAAACTTGTAACTTCTCTGATTCAGAGGGGTTGGGTTAAATGCGGAAGACATATTTCAGTTAAATGCATTCAGTTTCCCTTTCCCTTACCTCACTTTTGAGAAAATGTCCCTTGAATGTTTTGGTAAACCTACTGGAGAGCTCTTATTTGTCTACACCCATTCAGCATCGTTCACACCTTCTTAAGCCTTAGCCCCACCCACCTCTTTAAGGATTCACATGTGAGGCCATGTACTAAACAACCAAAGATTTCAAGACTAAAGCCTGGTTTATACTAGGTCTATCGACAGTTGTCGCAGAGACATCATGAACATTCTATTGTCGTCTGACATCAAACTTATCGTTGTCGTTATGAAAAAGTATAAACACAAAAACTACAGGCTGCATGACATCAGAAGCCTAGTGGTCCAAAATAGCATAACTATTTTTTTTAACACCAATAAACCCATCCTTTAAAAAAATGAATTTAGTATATGTCAATCTAGCAAACCAGGCAACTAAAAGCAACTTTCTAAACAATGTTTTGGTTCATTTCTAACTTGTTAGCTAGCTAGCTAACGTTAAGATAGCTGGCTAGTCAGTTCAAATAATAACCATATCATATAGCTGACAACGTCTTCACTTTAGCTCATTTGTCTTCATTATTACAGGGAAATAAACTTCACAACAAGATCATTATTTACAAGTTAATGGCGAGCCAATTACAGAAAATAGCTTACGGTTGTGTGTGTGACGAAATAAAAGCATGGCATTCTACCGGATAATTTTTTTATTTGGACACTGTGTCGTTGGCCTAACGTTTTGTCCTAATTTGACTTTGGTGCAGGTCATGTTCTTCACATTACCATCTCTGGTAAACACATACTATATCAAATAAAATCAAAGTGTATTTGTCACATGCACAGGATACAGAAGGTGTAGTGAAATGGTTACTTGCATAGTGGAGTCTTTTGTTTAGACATGTAGCTAGCCAGCTAGCTAAACAATGAACCATATTCCCAACTCATAATGTTACTACCCTGCATTAATCTGCAGGTAGCTAACCAACCAGGTTCAATGTTAGCTAGCGAGCTAACATAAGGGTATAACTAGCAATGCAAATGGCTCTGAGATACAAATTATATTACTACACAGATCATACATGTAACGTTAGCTAGCGAGCCAGCCAGCTAACGTTAGCTAGCTAGCTAACAGTACGCTTTAACTTGAAATGAAAATTACTTTCTGACAAAATTAGAAACGTATAATATCTGAAAATGTAGCTAGCTACTCTCTTACCCATATACATGGATGGACGCTTCTCCCTCTTTATCACGGGTGCCATGGTTGCCCTTAGTTTGAAGATGTAATCCACAGAAAGTTGTTTTATACAACAGCCTTCTGTGTGTTCTCTTTTCGACTCCCCCTGCATATTTGCAATCAAACGCAAGAATTTTCTCCATCTCCTTAGCTATCATACTCTAATTCCACCGGGCATTCCACTGATTTCAAAACTTGGTGGAGAGACACACTTTTGCAGTTCTACTACATGATATCTTAAAGATAAACCGCATTAGAAAGGATTACCTACACATACTGACCAGCTCATGTTATAGACAGGAGCATTCTACATGGCAGACCAATCTGAACTCATCTCTCAGCATGTCCAGCCCACCCATTATCTCAGCCAATCATGGCTAGCGGGAAGGTTCCTGTCTTTTTCCGTGGCTAAACCAACTAGGCTCGTAATTTAACAATTGTATTTGTATTTACAGATGGTATACAAGTTTGTTATTAGGACACATGAAAGTTCACATGTTCCAGAAGGCATTTCTGCCCAAAAACGCATTGTTGATTAAAAAAAGAAAAATTACGTTCAAATGCCTCTCCTGTGAAGTAGTGATGTGCGACATACACCTAGTTTGCTGAAATGAGTCACATTTGATGTCTGGATATGTATTCCAGTGCATTGAGTGGTTTTGCCTTACTGTCCAGTCTCCTGCTCAAGGCTTTGAGCTCATTACACAGCTCTTTTGCGTCAATATCCCTGGAATCCCTGTGCGTAAGGGCCCTCTCCAGTGTTGCACAGTCCCTGGTAAGCACTGCAGTGTCCATGTCCTTGATGATGGGGATGTTGTACAGGATGCTGAAAACATTGCAGTTCTCTTTGAGCTGCGTAAAGCACTCATTGACAGACTGGGTAGCAGAATCAAGAAACAGATGAAATAAATGCACTTTGAATTTCTGCTGAGGGTCAGTCACAGGCTCATCCTCTCCCTCATAGCCAAACAGACGCCTCTTCTTCCTGGGACGGACCTTGGGCTGCACTGGGAAACAGGGTTCAATATCTCCATCGGAGCGATAGTCTTGGAGGAATACCCTGGTTGAGTTCAGTTGAGCCACTGCTTGTGAAAGGTTAAAACTCACCGACTGCATACTCTTACTGGGGATGTTCACTTCAAACTAACAAGATGTCATACCAAACAACATCTGTGCACATGAAGACAAAGTTGTTCATCTTGGCGGCAATGCTGTTTGCCTACAACCTTGTTTTAGCACCAAAGCTGCCTGTGAGCTTTGTGCCGGTGGAGATGGACAACAGGGCATCATAAATCTACCTGAGTTGGTAACGCATGGATTTCAAAGCCTCCACACGGCTCTCCCATCTCGTGGGTGCTGCGGGGTTTCAATGTGAGTCCATCTTTCACATGCTCTTTCAGCATGTCCCAACGGTTTGTGAATCCGGATAAACATGTATAAATCTCTTGGATGGTGTTAAAATACTCAGCCGCCTCCAAGCAACACGAATGAGAGAACGAGGTTCTGCGAGCACGCGCTACATGACACAAAAAAGGCCCTCGGATTGATATCCTGCACTCTCTTTTGAACTCCGCTGTGCCTCCCCCATATATTCGCCCCGTTGTCTTACCCCTGCCCTCTCATGTTCATGAAGGCAGCCATGTTCCTGTAGTTTGGAGATGTCAAGCAGTTCACTAAACTCCAGGAAGTGCTCTCTCATGCTCACTGACCCATCATTCTCAGTTGAAACAAAATGCACCACCACGGTCATCTGCTCTGTTTTGCTCTTGTCTGGTGTGCGGTCCAAAAGTATAGAAAAATATTTGGCTGCTTTTAGCTCACTGCACGCTGTCTGCTGGATCTCTTGTGCTACCATGTCAATGATTTCATTCTGGATTATTTTACCAAGGTAGTGCACATGTGTTTCTTCGGACTGCACTCTCCTTACAGGCTCCTTTATGATTCCATCAAAGAATTTCATAAACTTCAGAAAGCTCCCATTATTTGGCTCATTCAGCCGGTCAGTGGTCCCACATAGCACAATGTTCTGGGTGGCCATTACACGTATCAGGGCTATAAACCTCTGCAGCACCTGCTGCCAGTGGAGAGTATCTCTGTTAATAGCCCATTGGGCTTGGGCATCAATAGTTTGCTTGGACACCAGCCTGATGTCCAGCTCCTTCCAACTTTGGAAACTATCTAGGTGGTCAGGCGACTTCTCATGCGAGCTGAGGAGGTGGCATAGATTCTTCCAGTCCCTGATTCCATCCCTGACCAGTGCAGATTTGCCCTTGTGTGAAAAAAAGTTTGCAGCAAAAACAGAAGGCTGCATCATTTTGCTTGGAATAGACAAGCCATGGTCTCTCCACTCTCTCCCCGTTCGCCATCCTCCTATTGTAGTGGGCCACTGAAAACTTCCATTGCCCCTCATCTCTTGGGAAATCCCCCTCTTTATACTGATGTGGCCCAGCCTGCATTAACATATCCCATTAAGATCCATTCATATCTTTTGGCCACTCTCCGGGATCTTTTATATTTTTTGTCTAGGAGTCGAAAATTAGCAGCAGCAGCACCACTGTCATCGGCAACGGGGAGCGACAAATCTGAGTCTGGGTCTGAGATAGTAGGCTCTCTGCCAGCATTGTTCGGAGATGAGGCCTGGTACGACCACCTGTTCTTGTCCTCCCAGAGAGCTGTCATCATTGGTGGAAGTGTTTGGCTCAGACTACTCCAGTTCGCCCTCTTCGCTGCTAGAACCTGCGAACGGGGGCTCGTCCATCTCGGCGAATGAATGGCCTGTCCTCTGAGACTTGTCTTTTTCTGCACCGGCTGATGGGACATTGCTGCACGCTGCTACATTTCAGCAGTGAATCTCCTTGTCTTAGAGATTTTGCCTCTTTTCTCATCCGTAAAAATAAATAAAAGTGCTTCCTTTTTTGTCTCTTAGACATTGTAGCAAATCTTGTAGCAAATCTCTATAGAGCCCCACAGTGGACGTGTCATAATAACCCATAAAACCTAGCGGTCAAACAGGGAAATGGTTCCAATAGTTTTTCCACCATTCATTTTTCCCATAGGGGATTTTAGAAACACTTGAGGGCTGTGTTTCGTGTAGGCGTAATCTGGCGTGACGTTTTGATAACCATGTAAATCTCTCTCGGACAAGGTGACTTTTATCAATATATTCAACTCTATTTACTCTCAGATTCGAAAATGCTAATTAGCAGCAAAGTAGACATCACGCAAGGATTACTGTTATACTATTCCAGGTATTCCTTGTCTCCGGAACGTGGTCAGTGACTCCGCTGTCCTGGCATCGTGGGGGAGCTTGTTCCACCATTGGGGTGCCAGAGCAGCGAATAGCTTTGACTGGGCTGAGCGGGAACTGTGCTTCCGTAGAGGTAGGGGGGCTAGCAGGCCAGAGGTGGATGAACATAGTGCCCTCGTTTGGGTGTAGGGTCTGATCAGAGCCTGAAGGTAAGGAGGTGCCGTTCCCCTCACAGCTCCGTAAGCAAGCACCATGGTCTTGTAGTAGATGCGAGCCTCAACTGGAAGCCAGTGGAGTGTGCGGAGGAGCGGGGTGACATGAGAGAACTTGGGAAGGTTGAACACCAGACGGGCTGCAGCGTTCTGGATAAGTTGTAGGGGTTTAATGGCACAGGCAGGGAGCCCAGCCAACAGCGAGTTGCAGTAATCCAGACGGGAGATGATAAGTGCCTGGATTAGGACCTGTGCCGCTTCCTGTGTAAGGTAGGGTCGTACTCTGCGAATGTTGTAGAGCATGAACCTGCAGGATCGGGTCACCGCTTTGATGTTAGCGGAGAACGACAGGGTGTTGTCCAGGGTCACGCCAAGGTTCTTTGCACTCTGGGAGGAGGACACAATGGAGTTGTCATCCGTGATGGTGAGATCATGAGGCGGGCAGTCCTTCCCCGGGAGGAAGAGCAGCTCCGTCTTGCCGAGGTTCAGCTTGAGGTGGTGATCCGACATCCACACTGATATGTCTGCCAGACATGCAGAGATGCGATTTGCCACCTGGTTATCAGAAGGGGGAAAGGAGAAATTAATTGTGTGTCGTCTGCGTAGCAATGATAGGAGATACCAGGTGAGGATATGACAGAGCCAAGTGACTTGGTGTATAGAGAGAATAGGAGAGGGCCTAGAACTGAGCCCTGGGGGACACCAGTGGTGAGAGCACGTGGCATTTGTAGTTCTTTATGATAGCCACATTAGCAGCTAATTAGCTAATTTCATTTTTGGGGGGTAAATACAGGCAAATATATAGATAAAAGTCACCTTGTCCTAAAGAGATTTCACAGTTAACTAGCATGGCAAGTAATGCAAACAATGAGAAACTAGTAAGGCTTTCCTAAAAGCCTTGTTAGTGACGTTTTCATAGCAGTCTCAGGCATCTCTGTTGAGACATTTGTCCTAAACAATGTCTAGACCAGGGCAAAATCAGTCAGTTGTCTGTCGGACTAGTTGACTGCTATTTGCAAACTGTCACATTCTGCTCCAGTTGTTCACTGAAACATTTTGATCTTGAGCGCCTGGACTTTTGGTGAAAGCGTGTTTCCATCCAAATTCATCAGAATCTTCTGGAACGCATCAAATGTGCATTTGAGCTGTTCTTGCCATAATATGGACTTGGTCTTTTACCAAATAGGGCTATCTTCTGTATAACCCCCCTACCTTCTCACAAAACAACTGATTGGCTCAAACGCATTAAGAAGGAAAGAAATTACACAAATTAACTTTTAACAAGGCACACCTGTTAATTAAAATGTGTTCCAGGTGACTACCTCATGAAGCTGGTTGAGAGAATGCCAAGAGTGTGTGTCACGATCGTCATAATGAGTGGACCAAGGCGCAGCGTGATACGAGTACCTCTCGCCTGTCCGACGACGGCCCGGTTGGCGCCGCTTCTCCTCTCCTGCCTGGGTCTCCCCCTTCATCGCCCTCCGGTAACGGACGGCCTCCTCCTCCGTGATCTGCCCCCAACCGAGGAGGACATCCACTAACGTTACCTCCGGCGTTCGCTCCTGGACACGCTGCTTGGTCCTGTATTGGTGGGATCTTCTGTCACGATCGTCATAATGAGTGGACCAAGGCGCAGCGTGATACGAGTACATACTTTAATAGTACTTTTACAATACAACAAAAACAACAAAACGAAACGTGAAGTCCTCGGTTATGAACACAAACCAACACGGAACAAGATCCCACGAATCACAAGTGCACAAAAGGCTGCCTAAGTATGGTCCCAATCAGAGACAACAAGCAACAGCTGATTCTCGTTGCCTCTGATTGAGAACCACCCCGGCCAACATAGAAACACATAACCTAGAACAGAACATAGGAAACGAAACATGGACACTACACAAAGAAACTAACACCCTGGCTCAACATACAAGAGTCCCCAGAGCCAGGGCGTGACAGTGTGCAAAGCTGTCTTCAAGGCAAAGGGTGGCTATTTGAAGAATGTCAAATATAAAATATATTTGTATTTGTTTAACACTTTCTTGGTTACTACATGATTCCATATGTGTTATTTCATAGTTTTGATGTCTTCACTATTATTCTACAATATAGATAGTAAAAATAAAGAAAAACCCTGGAATGAGTAGGTGTGTCCAAACTTTTGACTGGTACTGTATACAGTATACTAACCAAGTACTCCTTGGTAAGCTTCTCATCCTCATTGGGGTAGACATACAGGCTTTTCAGGATGCAGTCTCTCTCTATGTTAATGTCATGACTCTGCAATAAGACAAAACATATCAAGATGGAACTGGGCATGTTTGCTGGGTCCTGCTTTACAATGTACAAGTATATCGTTATAGGTGATACAATCCCAAATGGAATTAGGTTATAATAGCTATTCAGAGTGCAAAGAGAAGACATTGTAAAAAAAAAAAAAAAAAAAAAAAAAAAAAAAAAAGAGAAGACATTGTATGAACTTCTAACAACAAATGAACACACCTTAGCTGTGACCGCCATAATGTTGCATATCTTCGTTCCTGCAACTCCTCCTTTGGTGCGGACGACCTTCATCAGGTTATCCGAATACTGGTCCAGTTGTGCCATGAACTTTGAATACAGAAGCACAGAAGTATTCCGCATAAGTTACACTGCTTTAACTTGAAAACACATTTTGAGCTGCCAGAAACAGACTACTATTAGAGAGCGAAAGAGTGTGTGTGCATTACTTTTTACCAGAATAATTATCCACGCACCTCTCCAGGGATCCCTTTGAAGATGAGGAAGGAGCTTCCTGCAATGGAGTTATCCAGGACGTCGTCAATCTCCCCTGAATCCTGATCCACCTGGGAGGACACCTGCTTTACATACACTGATATGCACACGCAGGGACGACACACACAAACAGACTTGTTATGATGTGTTCAAAGATTCAAGTGCATTTTGGTGGAGATGTGACGAGTGTGTAGATGGATCCAAGGGTGTGTGTGTTTTAGTTATGAAAGTGTGTGTGAGTTGTAAAAGTGTGTGTGTGCGTCACCTTGCTACAGCTCATCTAGAAGAGAGTGAAGACTAGCAGGTAGAGAGGGTAAATCACCAGAAAGCTGACAACTCCCACAGCCGGTCTCCTTATTCACTGCGACCAGCCTCGACACTGCCATAGAGCTACAATAGGACAAAACAGTCAGTACTGTATCATGCGCACACACACATACACTTCCCCCTTATTCCCTTTACCTGTAGGCCTAGCTCTTATTGGCTACGATGCTGTACCACAGTGTTAGCTAGCAGGCTGAGCTGCAGTAGGTGAAAACTCAAATCAAATCAAATCAAATTGTATTTGACACATGTGCCAAATACAACAGGTGTAGACCTTACAGTGAAATGCTTACTTACAAGCCCTTAACCAACAATGCAGTTTTAAGAAAGAATACCCCCAAAAAACACAAAAAAATACAATATAAAATAATGCGAAGTTAAAGTAACATATAATTAAAGAGCAGCAGTAAAAATAACAATAGCGAGGCTATATACAGGGGGTACCGGTACTGAGTCAATGTGCGGGGGCACCGGTTAGTCGAGGTAATTGGGGTAATATGTACATGTAGGTAGAGTTATTAAAGTGACTATGCATAGATAATAAACAGAGAGTAGCAGCAGCGTAAAAGAGGGGTGGGGGTCAATGCAAATAGTCTGGGTAGCCATTTGATTAGATGTGCAGTAGTCTTATGGCTTGGGGGTAGAAGCTGTTTAGAAGCCTCTTGGACCTAGACTTGGCGCTCCGGTACCGCTTGCCGTGCGGTAGCAGAGAGAACAGTCTATAACTAGGGTGGCTGGAGTCTTTGACAATGTTTAGGGCCTTCCTCTGACACCACCTGGTATATAGGTCCTGGATGGCAGGATGATGGCCCCAGTGATGTACTAGGCCGTATGCACTACCCTCTGTAGTGCCTTGCGGTCAGAGGCCGAGCAGTTGCCATACCAGGCAGTGATGCAACCAGTCAGGATGCTCTCGATGGTGCAGCTGTAGAACCTTTTGAGGATCTGAGGACCCATGCCTAATCTTTTTAGTCTCCTTAGGGGGAATAGGTTTTGTCGTGCCATCTTCACGACTGTCTTGGTGTGCTTGGACCATGTTAGTTTGTTGGTGATGTGGACACCAAGGAACTTGAAGCTCTCAACCTGCTCCACTACAGCCCCGTCGATGAGAATGGGGGCGTGCTCGGTCCTCTTCTTTTTCATGTAGTCCACAATCATCTCCTTTGTCTTGATCACGTTGAAGGAGAGGTTGTTGTCCTGGCACCACACGGCCAGGTCTCTGACCTCCTCCCTATAGGCTGTCTCGTCGTTGTCGGTGATCAGTCCTACCACTGTTGTGTCATCGGCAAACTTAATGATGGTGTTGGAGTCGTGCCTGGCTATGCAGTCATGAGTGAACAGGGAGTACAGGAGGGGACTAAGCACGCACCCCTGAGGGGCCCCGGTGTTGAGGATCAGCGTGGCAGATGTGTTGTTGCCTACCCTTACCACCTGGGGGCGGCCCGTCAGGAAGTCCAGGATCCAGTTACAGAGGGAGGTGTTTAGTTCCAGGGTCCTTAGCTTAGTGATGAGCTTTGAGGGCACTATGGTGTTGAACGCTGAGCTGTAGTCAATGAATAGCATTCTCACATAGGTTTTCCTTTTGTCCAGGTGTGAAAGGGCAGTGTGGAGCGCAATAGAGATTGCATCATCTGTGGATCTGTTGGGGCGATATGCAAATTGGAGTGGGTCTAGGGTTTCCGGGATGATGGTGTTGATGTGAGCCATGACCAGCCTTTCAAAGCACTTCATGGCTACAGACGTGAGTGCTACGGGTCGGTAGTCATTTAGGCAGGTTACCTTATTGTTCTTGGGCACAGGGACTATGGTGGTCTGCTTGAAACATGTTGGTATTACAGACTCAGACAGGGAGAGGTTGAAAATGTCAGTGAAGACACTTGCCAGTTGGTCAGCGCATGCTCGGTCTTGGTGTCTGCTGTTCCCATATCGGCGGCCACACGTGACTTTAACACAAAGCTCTCTACTTTTGTGTGTTGTAAAGGTGGAATTCTAGATATGGTCCTCTGTAGCTCAGCTGGTAGAGCACGGCGCTTGTAACGCCAAGGTAGTGGGTTCGATCCCTGGGACCACCCATACACAAAAAAAAAAAATATGCACGCATGACTGTAAGTCGCTTTGGATAAAAGCGTCTGCTAAATGGCATATTATTATAGATACTAAATTAACTACTGTACTTACCACCACAAAGAAGTTGAGAAGTGTTTCCAATTTAATGAAAAAAAGAAAAAAGTAGACTTGTCCATTTGTTTCTGATTATGCTCATTGTCTTTCTAGAAGCAATACCTTTGAGGATAAATGTTTTTAAACAATAAATTAAATATGAAATAATGACCATGATATGACTTATGATCCTTTAGTTGACATTTTAGTATATTTATAATTTCAACAAACTAAAAGTAGCCTACAGCTATAAAAACTATCAAACTTGCCATCTCTTCTCACTGAGCCAGACAAGCAGCAGTCAGTGTGTGTCAGTCACTCCAGTCAGTCAACTGGCTGTCTTGATCCTAACGTTACTCAGGGTGTGTCACGCCCTGACTCAGGGGACTCTTATATGTTGAGTCAGGGTGTGTGTATTCTTTGTTTGTATATATTCTATGTTGTATATCTAGCATGTGTGGATCTATGTTGGCCGGTGTGGTTCCCAATCAGAGGCAGCTGTCACTCGTTGTCTCTGATTGGGGACCATACTTAAGCAGTCTATTGGCACAGTCTAGTTGTGGGATCTTGTTCCGGGAAAGGTTCGTTGTATGTACAACCTTAGGACTTCACGTTTCGTTTGTTTGTTGTTTTGTCATGTGTTTATTCAGTGTAAATAAACATGTACGCATATCACGCTGCGCCTTGGTCTGACCCGTCATTAGACGAACGTGACAGAAGATCCCACCAAACAAGGACAAAGCAGCATGCCGAGAAGGAGCAAACGCCTGGGACTCAACAGGAGGTTACGTTAGTAGATGTCCTCCTCGGTTGGGGGAGAATTACGGAGGAGGAGGCCGTCCGTTATCGGAGGGCGATGAAGGAGGATGCCCAGGTAGGAGAGGAGAAACGGCGCCAACAGTGCCGACGACGGAGACCCGAGAGGCAACCCCAAGAAAAACAATTTTGGGGGGGGGACACGGTGTGGACGACGAGGCAGCAGGAGGCCGTTAAAAGGCGGATCTGCATGTTAGGAGAGGAGGCCACCATGTTACGGGGGCTATTGGTTCAGAGGGAGCAGGAGTTATTCAGTCAGAGGGAGGCGCTACAGGAGGCTAAAAGGGAGAAGGAAAGAGTAGAGGCACGGCGAGAGGAGCTGGTTAGGCAGCAGAAGGAGCGGGGGTTAATAAAGGAACCCAGTCCTGCTCCTCGCACCAAGCAAGTGGTGCGTGTCGCCAGTCCGGTCCGGCCCGTTCCTGCTCCCCGCACCAAGCCAGTGGTGCATGTTCCCAGTACGGCCCGGCCCATTCCTGCCCCTCGCACCAAGCCTGTGGTGCGCGTCGCCAGTCCGGCCTGGCCTGTTCCTGCTCCTCGCACCAAGCCAGTGGTGCGCGTCGCCAGTCCGGCCCGGCCTGTTCCTGCTCCTCGCATCAAACCAGTGGTGCGCGTCGCCAGCCCGGCCCGGCCTGTCCCTGCTCCTCGCACCAAGCCAGTGGTGCGCGTCGCCAGTCCGGCCCGGCCTGTTCCTGCTCCTCGCACCAAGCCAGTGGTGCGCGTCGCCAGCCCGGCCCGGCCTGTTCCTGCTCCTCGCACCAAGCCAGTGATGCGCGTCGCCAGCCCGGCCCGACCTTGTTCCTGCTCCTCGCACCAAGCCAGTGGTGCGCGTCGCCAGCCCGGCCCGGCCTGTTCCACCGGTGCCTGGTCCGGCACCGGTCAGCTGCTCCACTCCGGAGCCAGAGCAGTCCGCTCCACCAGTGCCTGATCCAGCTCCGGTCAGCTGCTCCACTCCGGAGCCAGAGCAGTCCGCTCCACCGTTGGCTGATCCAGGTCCGGTCAGCTGCGCCACTCCGGAGCCAGAGCAGTCCGCTCCACCGGGGTCCAGTCCAGCTCCGGTCAGCGGCTCCACTCCGGAGCCAGAGCAGTCCAGTACACCGGTGCCTGGGTGACACAAGCAGCTGACAACATAATGGATTGTGGTAGTTGTAGTTGTAGAGTCGTGGTCAAAAGTTTTGAGAATGACACAAGTATTGGTCTTCACAAAGTTCGCTGCTTCAGTGTTACGAGATATTTTTGTCAGATGTTACTATGGTATACTGAAGTATAATTACAAGCATTCCATAAGTGGCAAAGGCTTTTATTGACAATTACATTAAGTTTATGCAAAGAGTCAATATTTGCAGTGTTGACCCTTCTTTTTCAAGACCTCTGCAAACCGCCCTGGTATGCTGTCAATTAACTTCAGGGCCACATCCTGACTGATGGCAGCCCATTCTTGCATAATCAATGCTTGGAGTTTGTCAGAATTTGTGGGTTTTTGTTTGTCCACCCTCCTCTGTTATTCTAACTCAATCAGCATGACAGAGTGTTCTCCAGCCTTGTCCTCATCAACACTCTCGCCTGTGTTAACGAGAGAATCACTGACATGATGGCAGCTGGTCCTTTTGTTGTCCTGCTGAAAGATGAATTCATCTCCCAGTGTCTGGTGGAAAGCAGACTGAACCAGGTTTTACTCTAGGATTAGCTCCATTCTGTTTCTTTTGCATACTGAAAAACTCCCTAGTCCTTGTCGATGACAGCATACCCATAACATGATGCAGCCACCACCATGCTTAAAAATATGAAGAGCGGTACACAGTAATGTGTTGTATTGCATTTTCCCCAAACATAACGCTTTGTATTCAGGACATAAAGTTAATTTTTGCCACATTTTTTGCAGTTTTCCTTTAGTACCTTATTGCAAACAGGATGCATGTTTTGGAATATTTATATTATGTACAGGCTTCCTTCTTTTCACTCTATCAATTAGGTTAGTATTTTGAATAACTACAATGTTGTTGATCCATATTCACCATTGGCCTCATGGTGAAACCCCTGAGCGGTTTCCTTCCTCTCCGGCAACTGAGTTAGGAAGGACGCCTGTATCTTTGTAGTGATTGGGTGTATTGATATACCATCTAAAGTGTAATTAATACTTTTTCCATGCTCAAAGGGATATTCAATGTCTGCTCTTTTTATTTTTACCCATCTACCAATAGGTGCCCTTCTTAGTGAGGCATTGGAAAACCTCCCTGGTCATTGTGGTTGAATATGTTTGAAATTCACTGCTTGACTGAGGGACCATACAGATAATTGTATTTGTGCGGTACAGGGATGAGGTAGTTATTCAAAAATCATGTTAAACTCTATTATTACACACAGAGTTCATGCAACTTATTATGTGACTTGTTAAGTGAATATTTACTCCTGAACTTATTTAGGCTTGCCATAACAAATGTGTTGAATACTTATTGACTCAAGACATTTCAGCTTTTCATTTTTCATTAATTTGTAAAAAATAATTCCACTTTGACATTATGGGGTATTGTGTTTAGGCCAGTGACCAAAAAATCTATATTTAATGCATTTTCAATTCAGGCTGTAACACAACAAAATGTGGAGGCACTGTATATCAGTCATCGTTCCACTCATGTGAGGCGGATGCTCAATGCTGAGTCTGAGTCCAGTCCTCAGGCTGGGAGGTGTTTCCAGGTGGAGACAAACACTGTGGGGATGAGTGAATAGGGTACGGTAGTGATACTGTTCCACCCGTCCAGCGTAGGATCATAACAGTCCAGAGTCTTACACCGCTACATGCCAAAGTACCCTCCCACCACATACAGTTTGTTCCCAGACGCCACAGCCTGGCAGCTCATCCGCTTGGCCGTCACGTCTCCAACTTTAGTCCATTGGTAGCTGTCACTGCTGAATTTATAGGCTGAACATGCCGAGAACTCTGTGTCCCCACCCATTACAAAGATCTGGTTGTTGAGAATGGCTGCAGGGCTAGAGCGCCAGGGCTGTGGGCAGGAGGCAAGCACGGGCCAACGATTCTCTTGGGGGTCATAGAGCTGCACCTTGGGTAGTTTGTCGTGGGTGACACTGGTTCCTCCAAAGGCGTAGAGTTTGAGCTTGATGCTGACCACCGCCGCATTGCTCACGCCCTCCCTCAGCGGCACCACCATGGACCACTTGATGTTCACCGGGTCGTACTTCTCCACTTGCTTCAGCGACACAGAGGGCGAGGCGGGTAGGAAGCCTGTACCCGCCGTGTGGCCTCCTACCACGTAGAGGCAGTGTTTGAGTTCGGCCGAGCCATGGCCGAAGCGGGGAAGTTGCTGAGGCACATGCCCCAGGAGAGCTCGGACAGCTTGGTGCACTGGTGGGCGTCGGACAGCAGCAGCATGCCCAGGCAGTGTCAGATTACGCTCCAGGAACTCCGTGCAGGCGTCCCGAATGTCCTGGAACTCCAGAATGTCCCCGGCCTCCAGGAGGGACTCTGCGTTCTCTTCGTTGATCACCATCCAGGACATGTAGGTGTAGTCCAGTAGCAGCTCCAAGACTTCCGGGTGACTGAGTCCCTGAAGTCCAGCTCGCTGGCCTGGCTCTCCCTCAGCCCGCCAGAGAACATGGCCTTGAACAAAGAGAGTTGGAAACCAAGAGCATTAGCATGGCAGCTAAACGTGACATGTTTTCCTATGGAAAATGTTTATGCTAGTTCCCTGTCTTAATAATAAGTGTAATAAGTGGCCATGTTTGAGAGCATCAAATATGTGATGCATTGTGGGTAAATTGTGACTGACTGACTGATCTACAAATAATAATGAACAGTTATTTATGATGCAAGGTGATTTTTTTTACATCAGTCAGTCAGCAGTCGTTTGCAATGTCGGCTGCAAAGTGTTTTTACCTGGATGTAGCGGCTGCATGCAGCCAGCACAGCACGGTGGTAGGGGAAAGAGCGGCTTCAATCATGGAGGAGGACTTCTGTGAAGAGACGCTGCTGTCGGAGCAAGTTGAGGAGCGTCAGGACACTGTCCGCGTATGACGAATTGTGGAACAGAAAGATGTTCATGGACGCCGAATTGAGGCGGGATTTGCGGTTCTCGTGCATGCAGATGGACATTTTCATTGGATCCTTTGAGAAGAAGAAAGATTCACACATAAATTAGACTGATATCGTGTCCTTTTTAATTATACTACAGCTGCATGAACTACCTGCATTGAGATGCATCTATACTGTTTTTTTTACACACCCTGGTCTTGAGTGATGAAATGTCATTACCTCATTTTAACACAGAAGTGATAACATGGAACCTTTTGATTTTACTATACCCTCAGTTGAGCCATCCACACCAAAATCTATTCCTAACCTTTTTAGATTACTGTACCACCAAGTACATTTTGCTTTGCCTGGAGTACCCCTTAAGAACCCCCTCATGTGCATTTTATCAGTAGGCCTAGGTCTCATGAGTCTTCTCAAGTACTCCCTGTAGATAAGCCAAGTACTAGTACCCCTGTTTGAGAACCACTGCACTAAGCTAAACCCACTCACACGCAATGGAAAATCGTTACTCTTACCTCCTGTCCTGAATGCATTATCAAGTCTTCTCTGACTGCCAGGAAAAAAAAGGCATCTTGACTTTGAGGGATGTCATACAAGACAAACTCCTGATGTTTCTCTCTAGACACATACTGCTGTCCTAAATTACAAACAGGTGTCTGTATCTGAAGCAACTCGAGCTAGGGCTATGGTCAAAAGTAGGGCACATTTGGGACGCAACCCAACTCTCCCAAGTTGTGGTGTCTGTTCTGCTGTGGTGATCTTAGTGTTCCACGGAGGCTTCATCTATCAGCATTTGAGCTGAATAATTTAAAAAGGGGCTTTATAACCAAGAGTTCAACAAGATCAACAAGAACAAGAAGAATGAAGGAAAACACTAGATGTAGGGAGGGGTCAATGTTTCAGCCAAAGTCGTATAGCCATTAGCCACCAGCTATACTTATTTCAATGATAGATTGATTAGACTACAAGTACCCTGGGGGTTGCTGGCATCTTCTGCATTTACCAGTTGCGACATTATGGAGAGAGCTGTATTAGCCTACTATTCACATCACTAGGAACATGTAATCTACTAGGTTTTATGTACTCCATATGGTCTCCTACCAGCTGGAGCTCAAGGCTGTTTTGACAACAGAGATACTATCAATCAGTTCTATATGTAATTATAATGTTTTGACAGCCCTGATAATAATATGATGTTCTTAAAGTGGTATTACATGTAATCTTATCTGAATCTCCAGTCTCAGCCTTAATGTAGACTTAGTATAAAAGATGTGTAGTGTGAACCAATATTACACTCACACAACACTCAATTGAAGTCATTTGCAGTCAAAAGTGAAGTGCTTCGTATATCAACAATATTTCAACAAAACATAAAATGCAGTACATCAACAATGTATTGTAGCCTACCCCCAAATCTCTAACCATAATATTTGCACGACAACGCTGACTATTAATGATGTTCTGAACTCCAGATAATACAATTGATAGACATTTACCCCTGACTGAGTAAGAGCAGGGATTGGAATGTTTGCGTTTTAACACTCATGCATGTCACTCTTCCACTGAAAACCACTATGCTCTCAATACTGATATTTTCCTCTCCTCTTGAAAAAGATACAGAATTGCACTCACTGCTAGACTCCAAAAAGGCCTATTCCCAATCTGTCTGTTTTCTCCTGTAGTCTCGATGCATAATCTTGTTCACTGGAACTAATAAAATATTAGTTTTCTTCTGTTATAATCCACATTATGAGATCTGGAATGTGAGTTAAGAGGAATTTTTGCCAGACTCAGCGCGTAGTAAGAGCTCTTGGAAGAAATTAGTGGGTTTTAAACTGTTTTAAAGTGTGGTGTGGGAGGAGCAATGCTCAAGAAAGGGGAAGGCGTATGCAAACTAGTAGGCTAGTGCTTTTAAAAATGTGGTCTCTAACCCTGGTTGGCTTTGAAGAGCTTCAGGGTGTGCAGGCTTTGGTTCCAAACCTGATTCAACTAATCACCAAGACTTTCATTAGTTGAATCAGGTGTGTTAGTGCTGGGCTAGAACAAAGCCTGCACGCAGTAGCTCTCCAAGGGTTGTTGCAGATAAATGGCTTTGAAATAATTCACCACACAATATGTAGCTATATGACAAAAATAATTTTAAGTTACCTTAAAAAATCAGTGACTATTAAACAGTGAATCATGTTAATTATTTGTTCTGATAAGGATGCACATTGCACACCATTGACACACATTGCTGCTATGCTAAGCATGGTGCTGTTGCAGTTCTCTCAGAAGTTTTCCTGTTAAGATCCATTAGATAATGAACAGCACCACCTGTTGATGGAAAGCAGTCTCTCACCCCATAATTCATATTTCTCAGAGTAGGAGGTATGATCTATGATTAGGTCCCCCCAGTCCATGTCATCTTATTTATTATGATCTAAAAAACTGATCCTGGATCAGTACTCCTACTCTGAGACTCTTTGTGAATCAAGGTTATTATAGTTTTGTGTTTTTATATATTTGTTTTTATTTCTATTCATTTTAAGATTATTATTTGAAATTCAGTTTAGTTTCATGTTAGTTTTCAGATCTGATTTACTAGTTTATATTTAGTTTAAGTATAAAATACATCTATTTCGTTTTTTATATTATTTAGTAATGCATAAGGTGATGGGTCAGGTCATAGGTTAGGTTAGGTTAGGTTTAAAGGTAGACTCAGTGAGATGACGTAGATGCACGAAGTAAACAGTTGTAGTGGGTCAATTTCTGCAACAACCAGGAGCACTGAAGCACGATGCTAAACTTTGCTGCTGTTTTGGTCCCGTAGCTACCACATTGTAGCAGAGGGAAGCACACCCGTGCACATGCGCAGATACTCTGTGTGACTGTGTGAGAGCAAAGTCTTGCATCAACCTCATCTCAGTCAACGAGTGATGTCGGGGGAGGTGCATCTGCAACAGTCAAAAGTCGGACACTGAAGTGGTTTTCCAACAGCAAGGCTCAGATCAACATGGTAGTGTCAACAAAGCTGCTATTGTTTACAAAAGTTTGTCTTTATAAATGTTTAAATAAACTTTTCTAAACCCCAATATCACACACTCACAAACAGAACTCACAAACTGAAAACCTAACGTGAGTACAATTAATTGGTTAGAGAGAGGTCTCAAATATCACTGCCTGTAGCTTTAGAATCGCAGCAAAGTTGGTTCCTGTTTCAGTCACGTCTATGTTTCACGTTCGTGTGGGTCAACCTAAAACACCCTAATGATTGGTTGACAAATAGTGCCTCCCACTAGCCAGGCATTGGCTGCATGGTGCAGTTGGTGATAAGCAACTGCAGCAACTTGAAGGCGACTTCATAAAAAACTGCATGAGCTTTGAGCACGTTTTTTTTGTAAACCTCATGCAGTCAACATATGTTTTTTTTTTTTTTTTTTTTGTCATTTAGCAGACGCTCTTATCCAGAGCGACTTACAGGAGCAATTAGGGTTAAGTGCCTTGCTCAAGGTAACATCAACCGATTTTTCACCTAGTCGGCTCAGGGATTAGAACCAGCAACCTTTCGGTTACTGGCACAACACTCTTAACCACTAAGCTACCTGCCGCTCCAGTAGGCACAAGTTAGACAATTCGTATCCCCATAATGCAACACACTTTGAAAGGCAAAATCGATCCACTTGAACGCGCCCAATAACTGCTGTGCTGCTCATGGCAAAGTCATCTGCTGAGTCTACCTTTAAATTATAAAGTCAATGGGCACGTTCGAGCGGATAAACTTTTGTCAAGTTGGTGACCATCGTTGGTCGCCGCCTTTCAAAGTGTTTTGCATTATGGAGATAAAAATTGTCAGACTTGCGCCTATATGTCGACTGCATGAACTTTACAAAAATCATGTGATCAAAGGTCATAAAGTTTTGACTGCAGTCGACTGCAGGTTTCTGCAGTTGCTCTCCACAAACTTCATCCTGCAGCCATGGCCTGCATTGTGGGAGGCTCTATTGTCAACCAATCATGAGTTGTTGTTTTCTACCCATGTGAAAGTGATCAAAGACATGACTGAAACAGAAACCAACTTTATCACGATTCGTGTATACAGTGGATATATGAAGAGTTTCATTCCAAAACGCTATACATCCATTTTCAGAAATGTTAGTAAATAAGCTTTTATTGTTTAAAGAAATTATGAAAGAGATTGGTATGTTTTTTCACTATCTAATCATGGCATGAGGTTGTTAAATGAAGGAAATGTATTTGTTTTAAAATCTATCACTTGATGGTTTAATTTCAGAGAGACAAATGTTTTATATCTGCCTCACTCTCAGGGAAATAAGTAGTACTGCTAGGTTTTACACAGTGTAGTATCGAGTAAATGCTGGCAATTATTGCTGATAAACAAAGGAGTCCGCTCATACTGAACCTTTGATCATAAGTTTTATTCATATCACAAGATTCCAGCATAAGTGACGGATGTCATGACCACCCGGAGAGCGACTTCCCAGATTGCAATGGCCGCTCTACCTCTTCTTCGCTTTTTACCCAGTATATATAATCTTCCCGAGATATGGGTGGCTCCCTCTACTGTCCAATCCCCTGTCTACAACACACAGACTTCTCTGTCCTATCCGGGGTGTCACATTAAAACCATTCCCTCTGACACTAAAATAAACCTCCTTTCAGTTCCACTTAAAAACATTAACAAAGACATAATCCTAATACACTACAACAGTCAAGTAATATAAGGTCTATATGTAAAACGTTTACATTTGGCATTTTAGTCATTTAGCAGAAACTCTTGTCCAGAGTGAATTACAGATAGCTTAAGATGCATTCACCTTAAGATAGCTAGGTGAGACAACCACTTATCAGAGTCAAATATACAGGATATGAAGATTCAATTTCAGCTAAACAATGTATACAGAGTAGCATTATGCCAAAAAACACATTTTCATACATATCTATGAATTAGAAATCTGAAAACAGTTATATTTTACACACACATCAAGGTACCCATAAGCAATAATTTGTGATGAAAAAACACAAATGTGAAATATTGATGGATATAGCGTCTTGGAAATAACTCAATATACAAATGAATGTGATATTTGAGTCTCTCTTTCTCTCTCTTTCTCTCACTAATTGATTGTACAATGTACAGACATATTATTTCAGTTTGTGAGTGTGTGATATTGATTTGGAGACATGGAGAGAAAGAAACACTTTTATAAACAATGGCAACACTGCCATGTTGATCTGTTTGTTAATGATTTTATTTCAGTTTACTAAATTGTTTTTTCATGATTAGTTTTAGTTTCAGTTTTAGTTTACCATAATAACCTTGTTGTAAATACTTGCTTATATACTGTCAAGCGTTAATAGGAGTTTCTTCCTTCCTGCATCTACAGAAAGCCTCTGGTAACACTTTATAATGACTATCATGAATAAGCATGAATCAAATATTTATAAACTGTTCATAAATAAGTATCTCATTATTTGTAAATATTTCTAAACATTTATAATGCCTTATTCATTAATGTTATTACAAAGTGTTTCCAAGCCTCTCGTGGCTTCATATTTATGGGAATGAACACCTTTCATGACTCTAACTCTGAAATGATAGCATTTTAGCATTTCAATAGTTCTGTGGCAAGCAGCACAAGTCTGTAAATGAATTGTCATAATTACTCCTCTGCTCATGTATTTCACTCCTCTCCTCTGCTCTCCCACTGTCACGACTTCCGCCGAGGCTGCCTCCCCTCCTTGTTCGGGCAGGCTTTGGCGTTCGTCGTCACCGGCTTACTAGCCACTGCTGCTCCATATATCATCATTCCATTTGTCTTGTCTTGTCAATTACACACACCTGGTTCTTATCCCCTCATTAGTCTGTGTATGTGTTCCCTCTGCCCCCCTTGTCCTTGTGGGTTATTGTTTACTGTGAGAGTAGTGTAGCTCGGTGGAGCTACTCGCTCTTTGTATTGCCGGGGTAGATATTTCCCCTGTGCCTGTATATTGTTGGAGTATCCCGTACCGTGTATTGCCAGGGTAGATCGTTTCCCCTGTGCCTGTTTTCGTGTGTCGCTATCCAGCGCAATTGTGTACGACAGAATAAACTCTGTATTCAGTGATTTACCCTCCTGCGCCTGACTCCTTCTATCACACTTATCACACCCACCACAACCATTTTTGGCAAAGCCTCAAACTAAAACCTCACTTGATGTATCTCACCTCACCACTCTCAACAATACATTTAATTAAAAACTCCTGTCTGATTCATCCAGAGTAGCATTTAAAACCTTTTACAGCAGTGGGCTAAATCAGGGTCACACAGAGTGTTTATTGGTAGTCTTAAACAAATCTACTTTGAAACAAAAGTATACACCTCACACACATGGTTATGGGCTTAAAAAAAAGAAGACACCTGCACCATGTCAGATATTGAGTTGAAATGTATTCAATTTTGAGTTTGCATCCCAATATTACATTTTATATGCATCACAGGAGACTGAAATATAACAAAACCGTTTGACATAGAAACACCAGATTTCGAGCGGGTTTTTTGAAATAATGTTCAGTAATTATGAAAAATATAAATAACATTTCACCCATGAGGACACTAAAGAGCGTTTTGGTCATTTGACTGCAGGAAAGGGCTACCATCATTGCATCATGTACTTTGGATGTGGTAACAGAGTTTGTATATGTGATCACTGCAGGATTTGAACAAGAACATTTCAAAATATAGCGGCGAGCAGCAATGAACGGGGTGACAGAAAGGTCAAGATCAGTTGAATAACAAAGCTAGCACTCTATCATGTAGGAACTTTCTTCCTTTATGTGCAATCAGTGAAAGCATTACCATCATCTCTATACCACAAGGTTGACGCATGTGAAATGTAGTCTAGTGCTGTAGGTTGGTTATCTTTGAATGCAGCAGGTAATCATTCTTAAAGTCATTACTTTGTCAGTAACACAGCCATATTTTGATCAATCCCTTAGCTTTTCTCAAACTAAGTTATGTTACTACACTCTTAGAAAAGCGGATTCCAAAAGGGTCCTGCGACTGTACCCATAGGATAACCCTTTTTAGTTCCAGGTAGAACCCTTTTTGGTTCCAGGTAGAACTCTTTTGGGGTCCTTGTAGAACCCTCTGTGGAAAGGGTTCTACATGGAACCCAAAAGGGTTCTACCTGGAACCAAAAAAAGGTTATTCAAAGGGTTCTCCTATATGGACAGAGTGTATAGTTCATGAGCAGATGTTAGATTTTTTTGTGCATATTTTAGCACATTAGTGTATGTGCTACTGGTATAGTGTGGCAATCTTTGAATGCATCAACGTTGTCTTCTCAAACTCTTTAGGGACTATTGTGATGAGTCCAAAGACCAACCTTGGAGTGAATATAACTTTTAGTCCATGAGAAGAAGATTTTTTTATGATTCGTTTAAGCATTAGCATTACATAGTCAAAAAATACAATTGTTAATAATTTCCTTATGTTTTAAGATGTCAATGCCAAATCTGTCAAGAGTTGCTGTAGGTAGGTGTGGTGTGGAATCAGGCGCAGGACGCAGAAGTTAAGTCCAACAAAGACTTTAGTAGATCACACAAAATATAATCCAAAAACAGCCCGGAGGCGAGAAAAGCGCGCACAGGCGTAAACAAACGGCGCACTAAACATGTGCGTAATCTTCTCCTTAAAACAAACAAGGAGGTAAGCTACAAAATAGCGCACCAAAACAGGTAGCGCAGCAACACGACAAGGAACAATTACACACAACACCTAAACTAACAACAAGGAACTAAATAGGGTGCTTAATTAGACATAACACAAAACAGGTGTGACAAACAGACAAAACCAATCAAACAAGAAACATAGAACGGTGGCAGCTAGTACTCCGGAGACGACGACCGCCGAAACCTGCCCGAACAAGGAGGAGGGGCCGCCTCGGCCGAAACCGTGACAGTACCCCCCCCTTGACGCGCGGCTCCAGCCGTGCGCCGCCCCCGGCCTCGGGGACGACCAGGAGGACGCGGAGCAGGGCGCGTAGGATGACCACGATGGAATTCGGTCAGCAGGGACGGATCCAGAATGTCCCTCCTCGGCACCCAGCACCGCTCCTCCGGACCGTACCCCTCCCACTCCACGAGATATTGGAGACCCCCCATCCGGCGTCTCGAATCCAGGATGGTCCGAACAGTGTACGCCGGAGCCCCCTCGATGTCCAACGGGGGCGGAGGAGTCTCCTCTATCTCAAAATCCTGGAGTGGACCAGCTACCACCGGCCTGAGGAGAGACACATGGAACGAGGGGTTAATATTCTTGTAATCAATGGGCAGTTGTAACCTGTAACACACCTCGTTCAATCTCCTCAGGACTTTAAAAGGCCCCACAAACCGCCGACCCAGCTTCCGGCAGGGCAGGCGGAGGGGCAGGTTTCTGGTTGAGAGCCAGACTCGATCTCCAGGTGCGTACACTGGCCCCTCACTGCGGTGTAGGTCGGCGCTCGTCTTCTGTCGACGGATGGCTCGCTGCAGATGGACGTGTGCAGCGTTCCACGTCTCCTCCGAGCGCCGCACCCACTCATCCACAGCAGGGGCCTCGATCTGGCTCTCATGCCAAGGTGCCAGAACCGGCTGGTACCCTAACACACACTGGAAAGGGGTTAGTCTAGTGGAGGAGTGGCGGAGAGAGTTCTGTGCCATCTCGGCCCAGGGCACATATCTCGCCCACTCCTCCGGCCGGCCCTGACAATATGACCTCAGAAACCTACCCACATCCTGGTTGACTCGTTCGACCTGCCCATTACTCTCCGGGTGGTAACCCGAGGTAAGGCTCACCGAGACCCCCAACCGTTCCATAAAGGCTCTCCAGACTCTGGAGGTAAACTGGGGGCCTCGATCGGACACTATATCCTCGGGTACCCCGTAATGCCGGAAGACGTGAGTAAATAGAGCCTCAGCGGTCTGTAGGGCAGTAGGAAGACCCGGCATGGGAAGGAGACGACAGGCCTTCGAGAACCGATCCACAACGACCAGGATGGTGGTATTCCCTTGTGAGGAGGGAAGGTCGGTAACAAAATCCACCGAGAGGTGAGACCAGGGTCGTTGTGGAACGGGCAGGGGTTGTAATTTACCCCTGGGCAAGTGTCTGGGCGCCTTACACTGGGCACACACTGAGCAGGAGGAGACATAAACCCTCACATCCCTGGCTAACGTTGGCCACCAGTATTTTGTACTAAGGCAGTGCACTGTCCGGCCAATACCTGGATGTCCAGAGGAGGGTGACGTGTGAGCCCAATAAATCAGCCGATCCCGGACCTCGAGCGGGACGTACGTCCGACCCACCGGACACTGTGGAGGGCTAGGGTCGGTGCGTAATGCCCGCTCGATCTCCGCATCGACCTCCCACACCACCGGTGCCACCAGACAAGACTCCGGTAGTATGGGAATGGGCTCCACGCACCTCTCCTCCGTGTCATACCGCCGAGACAGGGCATCTGCCTTCCCGTTCTGGGACCCAGGGATGTAAGTGATCTTGAACACAAACCGGGCGAGAAACATAGTCCATCGAGCCTGGCGAGGATTCAGTCTCCTAGCTGCCCGAATGTATTCCAGGTTACGGTGGTCGGTCAGAATGAGGAAAGGGTGTTGAGCCCCCTCAAGCCAATGCCTCCACACCTTTAGGCCCTGTACTACGGCTAACAGCTCCCTGTCCCCTACATCATAATTCCGCTCCGCCGGACTGAGCTTCTTAGAATAAAAAGCACAGGGGCGGAGCTTAGGTGGTGTGCCGGACCGTTGTGAAAGAACTGCCCCGATACCGGCCTCAGACGCGTCTACCTCTACTTGGAAGGGTAAAGTGGGATCCGGGTGCGCCAGCACTGGAGCCGAGGCAAACAGGTCCTTCAGTCTCCCAAAAGCCCTGTCCGCCTCAGCCGACCACCGCAAGCGCACCGGACCCCCCTTCAGAAGAGACGTTATGGGAGCTGCCACCTGTCCAAAACCCCGGATAAACCTCCGGTAGTAATTCGCAAAACCCAAGAACCGCTGCACCTCTTTAACCGTAGTTGGGGTTTGCCAATTACGCACGGCAGACACCCGGTCAACCTCCATTCTCACCCCTGACGCAGACAACTGGTAACCCAAAAAGGAGACTGACTCCTGGAAGAACAGACATTTCTCGGCTTTGACATACAGGTCATGCTCCAACAGTCTCCTCAATACCCTGCGCACCAGGGCTACATGCTCGGCCCGAGTAGAACTGTACACAAGAATATCATCTATGTACACCACTACTCCCTGCGCCTGCATGTCCCGGAAAATCTAATCTACAAAAGATTGGAAGACTGATGGAGCATTCATTAAACCATATGGCATGACGAGATACTCGTAATGGCCGGAGGTAGTACTAAATGCTGTCTTCCACTCATCGCCCTCCCTAATGCGCACCAAGTTATATGCGCTCCTGAGGTCCAATTTTGTGAAGAACCGTGCCCCGTGTAAGGACTCCGTCATGGTCGCAATCAGCGGGAGTGGATAACTATATTTCACAGTCACCTGATTGAGACCGCGGTAATCAATACACGGACGCAAACCTCCATCCTTTTTCTTCACAAAAAAGAAGCTCGAGGACGCGGGAGAAGTGGAGGACCGTATGTATCCCTGTCTCAGAGACTCGGCAATGTATGTCTCCATTGCCCTTTTCTCCTCCTGTGACAAAGGATACACATGGCTCCGCGGGAGCGCAGCTCCTGCCTGGAGGTCTATCGCACAATCCCCCTGTCTATGAGGCGGCAACCGTGCCGCTCTTGTTTTACTAAACACGAGTGCCAAATCCTCATACTCAGGCGGAATGTGCAGTGCTGGCATCTGGTTCGGACTCTCCACCGAGGTCGCCCCTACGGAAACACCCAGACATAGCCCCTCACACTGAGCAGACCACCCTTTAAGAGCCTTCTCTCGCCACGAAATCGTAGGATCATGGGTAATCAACCAGGGAAGCCCCAGTACCACCGGATACGCAGGAGAGTCGATCAGATAGAGTTGAATCGTCTCCTCATGACCCTCCTGCGTCATCATCCTAAGTGGCGCCGTGACCTCCCTAATCAACCCAGATCCTAACGGACGACTATCTAGGGCATGTACAGGGAAAGGCTTATCGACCGGAAGGAGGGGAATCCCTAACTCAACACAGAATTTACGATCTACAAAATTCCCAGCTGCGCCTGAATCGACTAGCGCCTTATGCTGGGAACGAGGTGCAACCTGTGGGAAACAAACAGGTAATGTTAAGTGTACGACAGAAAGCTCTGGGTAAGTAGGGCGCCTACTCACCTGGGAGGACTCCCCAATGTGTGACCTGCCATCTCCCTCACCATGGGACCCTCCCCAGCACCTAGCCGCGGTGTGCCCTCCGCGGCCACAGTTGGTGCAGGAGACTGCCCCCCTCGGGCTCCTTCTACTCCTCCCTCTAGCGCCAGCACCTCCGAGCTCCATCGGGCTCGGCTCGGAGGCGCTGGAGGGTGGAATGGGCGGCCCCCACCTGGGACGTCCGCGGGTCGCGAGCAGGGTGTCCAGCCGAATGGCCATGTCCACCAACTGGTCAAATGTTAGTGTAGTATCCCTGCACGCTAACTCTCTGCGGACGTCCTCCCGAAGGCTGCATCTAAAGTGGTCTATGAGGGCCCGCTCATTCCACCCTGCATCTGCCGCTAGAGTCCGGAACTCCAGCGCAAACTCTTGAGCGCTCCTCATCCCCTGTCGGAGGTAGAATAGACGCTCCCCCGCCGCCTTCCCTTCTGGTGGATGGTCGAAGACCGCACGGAAGCGGCGGGAGAACTCCGCATAGGTGACTGTGGCGGCGTCTATTCCCCTCCATTCGGCGTTGGCCCACTCCAACGCCTTGCCGGTGAGACAGGAGATGAGGGCGGAAACGCTCTCGTATCCCGAGGGCGCCGGGTGTATGGTGGCAAGGTAGAGCTCCACCTGTAACAGGAACCCCTGACACCCGGCAGCGGTGCCGTCGTACGCCCTCGGGAGCGAGAGCCGAATCCCACTGGGTTCCGGTTGTTGGACGGGCGGGTTGACCGAAGGTGATGGAGCGGTAGGTGGAGGTGTGGGTACATCGCTGGTCTCCCAACGATGGAGAATGTTCATCACCCGGTCCAAAGCGTGCCCGATCTGATTAATCCGATCATCTTGACCTCGGAGACGCTCCTCCATGATGTCGGTGGGTGCTCCTGCTGATTCCATTCGATGGTGTGTAATTCTGTCAAGAGTTGCTGTAGGTAGGTGTGGTGTGGAATCAGGCGCAGGACGCAGAAGTTAAGTCCAACAAAGACTTTAGTAGATCACACAAAATATAATCCAAAAACAGCCCGGAGGCGAGAAAAGCGCGCACAGGCGTAAACAAACGGGCGCACTAAACATGTGCGTAATCTTCTCCTTAAAACAAACAAGGAGGTAAGCTACAAAATAGCGCACCAAAACAGGTAGCGCAGCAACACGACAAGGAACAATTACACACAACACCTAAACTAACAACAAGGAACTAAATAGGGTGCTTAATTAGACATAACACAAAACAGGTGTGACAAACAGACAAAACCAATCAAACAAGAAACATAGAACGGTGGCAGCTAGTACTCCGGAGACGACGACCGCCGAAACCTGCCCGAACAAGGAGGAGGGGCCGCCTCGGCCGAAACCGTGACAAAATCTAACATGGTTCATCATGGTAATGTCTTTCATGATCCTAAAAAGTTTCAAGTTGATAGGCCATTGTGGAGTGGATTTACAAAGGATTTAAATTAACTTAAAATATGATTTCCTGATTTATCAAACAAAGTTAAGAGGTGTACCATGGGCCTACATACTGAATTTGGTGTTATTTGGATTTATGGTTCATGAGAAAACGTTTTTCAAAGGTTTAAATAAAATTCCAAGATGGAGGAAAATCTAACCTGACGGACCTTATGGGTTCTTGAGGCAAATGTGTTCAGCATGAGGAAAGAACATACAAAGTTTCAAGTCTCTAGGTCAAACGGGGCGACGGATTTGAGGGTTAAAAGATGCACTACGCCGAAATCGCTCTGCCATTTCCTGGTTGCTAAAATTGTAATAGTTCGCCTAATTTCAGTTTATGTGACATAACAAGCAAGTATAGTGTCGAGAATCATTGTACCATCTAAACCGCTGTGAAATATATTTTCCATAACCAAAATATTGTATTTTCAGCTGTTTGACGCTGGTGTACAAACCCGAAAGTAAAAGACACAAAAACTAAACTTAAGAACAGGAGGCATAGATATAGCACACATAGAACAGATACACTGCTTCTTACACGTGCTTTCAATTAGAATTACAGATCTATAACTCAAATTTCTATGTGAATTTGGTTGGGCCGCCCAAAAAGTTACATATTGCAGCTTTAAGTGAGACTGCTTATAACAGCGCCACCTATAGGCCAATCGGTACCATTCTTTTTGACCAAAAAATACTTGGTCTCTAGTTTCTGTGTGCCAAATTAGAAAAAAAGTGACCAATCTATGCTTCAGGTATTCAACCATGTCAAGAAAAACATTATAATGATAGTTGTTTGTTTAACACTTTTTTGGTTACTACATGATTCTATGTGTGTTATTTCATAGTTTTGATGTCTTCACTATTATTCTACAATGTAGAAAACAGTAAAAATAAAGAAAAACCCTTGAATGAGTAGGTGTGTCCAATGTTTTGACTGGTACTGTACATTAACACAAGGTAGAAAACAAATAAAACAATTCAATATACGTCAAACAGTGAAACACTTTATTCGCTATTAAAGATCCTAACAAATCACAGTGTCAGAGGAGAAAAGTTACATTGGTCCATTCTACATAATACAATGAAAGGTTTGTAATAAAATACAACATTACCAAATGAAAATGATTGCGAGCGAGATACGCTACATAGCTATTGCTGGCGTGTGCTTTTGTGGAGCACTGAGATGTATAAGAAAGCATTAAAAGTTTGAAACACGATAACACATACAAATGAAAACGCACAGTGTAGGCTAACTATATTTTCACATCTCTCACGAGAGAACCTTTACAGTTTAACATCACAGCTCAGTTTATAGATGTTATATAAACTTTATAAACTTCCTGTATATCAAACCTTAACGATACATGTTAACAACAAACAAAATATGAGGATATACATACATTTAATATAAAACAATATTGCGAACATCATCGTTTTCAAATGACCAACTAAAATATTATGCCTCGTCAGCTCAGTAAGGTAATATTTTTGTGTGTATTTGCTGTTGGTTTTTTTACACTAAATATCATTATGTTCAAGGTATACCAAATATTTCAATACACACAAAGTGTAACACCATGACACAAAGTGTTGACATTTCAATTCAAGAATTATGTCAAAATGAACCAACGAAATGAACCATAAAAAAACAAACATCAAATGTGATTTTAGATCCTGATTTCTGCTGAAAACATTTGTAAAAATTAAAGCATAAGAAATGTCAGAGAAATGTCACTCAAATGTGCAGTAAAATAAAAAATAACGCTTGCTTAATACATTATTCCCTTAATAAAATCAAATACAAAATATTTTACACTTTTGAAAAACACAAATTATCATATTTGTGTCATATTACACATTTAAGAACACTAATTGACAACTGCCAATATAATGTAATAGTATATATATCAGGGCAACTTTGATGCGGGTGGGGGCCACAAAAAATCTGAACTCATCATGAGGGGCCGCAGTTGCTCATGGGTCTGCGTATCCACATGTGCATACGTTTTAGTGTTAATTTAGTGCAATTCTACACATTTTGCCATGGGCGTAGAGAAAATGTTGCAGTTTTAACGCAAGTTTGCTGCAATTCTACAGAGTTTGCCATATGGCGGAGAGGAACATTTGCTGTTTTACAGCTAATTTCCTGCAATTCTACAAATTTTTCCATATGGTGGAAAGAAATGTTTGCAGGTTTTAATATTATATCTGAGTGAGACTGACTAACAAAATCAGATGTGCTAGTGTGTCCCAATGTAACTAAATTCACATGTACATTTTTTAAAATGTATTTATAGAGTTGTTGAGTTATACTTGAGAGGACACCATTTGGCATTATGGTATGCTGAAGTTAGAATTCACCCTGTAGTACTTTGAGGGAATAAATGTTGTCTTAGCAGATCATGTTTAAATTGTGATTACACATTTTTTTTATAGAATAGGTTGTGCTGTTAGAAACCGCAAAAGAAACAGTTAACTGTTCGACCTAAAAATACTATTAATTTATCAGAAAACCAAAGCCTCCCAGCCTACTGAAAGCATTGCGTTACCTGCCACTAAGGTCAAAATGACAGCTGCAATTTGCAAAAATAGTTCACAGATTTGTACTTAAAATGCAAAATATAAAATATAAAAAGGTATCAAATATGCTGCATATCGACTTTCAGAAAAATTACATAAAAACAGGAAGCACATTATTTATTTTTATTTTTTTACCTTACAAATATATCAAAGGAAATGATCTGGTCCCATCTGAAATCTTCACTAAATAGCTGCATATTTAAAGAAGAGAACAAAAAACCTGTCTACACAGTCTAAGTTCTGCTGTGGCGCTTGGATCTGCGAACAGGTGTTGGCTCTGTGCTTTTTCTCTTCCGAAGATTTCTCTTTTCCACAGGGCTCTCTTCCTGCTCTTCATCTGATGAAAACACGACCACCTCAGGATCGAACTTCTCAGGTGTTACTATTTTGCTGTGTCTTGTGGATGTACGCTGGGGCGTGGCCTTGGCCTTGGGTGTGGTGTTTGGTGTGGCAGTTAACCTCACTCTCAGAACTCTCGTTAAAACCACTGGAGCCTCCGCTTCCTCCTCATCCTCAGAGCTCTTCGGCTCTTTCTCCTGAGTTGTGGCAGTTTTCTTTTCCTCTACCTCCATCTTCTGTCTCTCCTCTTTCTCCTCCTCCTCGGCCAACTCTAAATTAAGGTTGTCCACCTCGACCCCATTCTCTGCCTCTGTCTCACCGCTCTCTACATTTTCCATGCCATTCTCCTCAATCTTTTCTTCTTCTTCCTCCTTCTCCTCCTCTGTTCTATTTTCCTCAGGCTGCATCTTGACAGAACCCTCAGCCACCGAGGCCCTTTCCTCCTCTTCTACTACGCTTGCCTCTTCTGCCACTACCTTATCATCCTCTTTCACTGCATCCACAGAGAGCTTGCTTCGTTTGGACTTTCGTTTGGGTGTGGCTTTTGCGACTGTTTTTGTCCTGCTCCTCGCAGCTCTAGTTTCCACAGCTGGAGGAACTTCCACAACCTTCTCAGGGCTCTCTGCTTCTTCCTCTTTGCTTGTTGTTGTTGTTGTGGCCTTTTCTTCTTCCTCAACAGATTTTTCCTGGACTTTGTTGTCTACTTCCTCCACTGTCATTTCATCTGGGTTTTCTGCCTCTTCCGCTTCAACAGCTAGAGTTTCTCCCTCCTTCTCTTCCTCCTCCACATTGGTGATATCTCCTTCCTCCTCATCTACCGTTTCAGCTGCCTCTTTTGCTGTTTCTGTAGTTTTCTCCTCTGTGTTCTCCTCTTCTTCTTCCTTCTCCTTTGTTTGCTCTGCCATAACCTCCTCTGGCTGATGTGTGATTGCTTCTTCTTCTTTTGCCTCAGGAGCACCACTGTCTGCTTGTACTTCAGTGTTTCCTTCGTCCTCTGCCATCGGAACATCTGCCTCCGTCTTATTCTGTTTCACCATTTCCTCCTCCACTGCTTTTTCTTCCTCCCCCTTCTCCTCCACAGCTTCTGGCACAGGTTCAGCTGCCTCCTCCATCTTTTCGGCCTCCACCTCTACTTCCTCTTCCTCAGGTTCTTTGCGAGCTCGTTTGGATTTGTGTCTGGGTGTGGCAGGAGCAGATTTTCTTCCTCTCCTCAGAACTTTGGCTTCCACTATTAGCGCCTCTTCTTCCTCCTCCACTTTTTCCTCCACAGCTTCCGGCACAAGTTCAGCCACCTCCTCTACCTTTTCTGTCTCCTCCTTCTCCTCTTCCTCGACTTCTTTGCCTCTCCGTGTGGACTTGCGTTTTGGAGGAGTAACAGGAACGCTTTTTCTTCCTCTCCTCAGGACACTTGTTTCTACAACTTTACCCTCCTCTTCTTCCTCGGGTGGTGAGGCTTTCTCCTCTTCCTCAACTGGCTTTTCTACTGCTTCATCTGCTACACTTTCCACCACTGTTGCTTCCTCCACCTTTTCTGCCTCTTCTACCACAGTCACCATTGTTGTTGCTTCTTCCACCTTTTCTTCTTCCTCTATCGCTTCTGCCTCCTCCACATTTTCTTCCACAGTAGCAGTTTCAGCTGCAGCTTCATCTACCCTTTCTTCCTCTACCTTTTCCTCCTCCACTGATTTTTCTTCCACCACATTTTTCTCCACAGCTTCAGGCACAGGTTCTGCCGCCTCCTCTTCCTTTTCTTCCTCCTCCCCCTCTTCCTCCTCAGGTTCTTTGCGGGCTCGTTTGGATTTGCGTCTAGGTGTCGGGGGAGATTTCCTTCCTTTCTTCGGAACTCTGACTTCTACTACTGGTGGGTCTTCTTCTTTAGCTGCATCTTCCTCTTCTGGCTCATCCTCCTTTTCAACTTCATTGGGTTGTTTGCCTCTTTGTGAGAACTTGCGTTCTGGAGTCAGAGTAGCTGGAACACTTTTTCTTCCTCCTCTCAGGACTCTTGTTTCTACCACTGGAGCCTCCTCTTCCTCCTTCTCCTCAGGTGGTGAAGTCTTCTTCTCTTCCTCAAATGGCTTTTCTACCACTTCATCTGCAACACATTCAACTACTCTTGCCTCTTCTATCTCCTCCACTTTTTCTGCCTTATCTACCATAGCAACTTCCTCTGCTAGTTTTTCTATAGCTATTTCAATAACTGTTTCCTCTTCCTTCTCTTCCTCCACCTTTTCCTCTTCCTGATTTGTTCCTTCCCCTTCCACTGCTTTTTCTTCTTCCACTTCTTCTTCTGCATCACTCTCCTTTTCCACTGGTGCAGCTTCAGCTTCCTCTTCCTTTTCTTCCACCCCTTTTTCCTCCTCCACAGCTTTCTCTTCTTCCACCACTTCTTCCACAGGTTCAGCCGCCTCCACCACCTCTTCCTCAGGTTCTTTGCGAGCTCGTGTGGATTTGCGTCTGGGTGTTGCAGGAGCAGGGGCTGATTTTCTTCCTACCCTCAGAACTCTGGCTTCCACTAATGGTGCCTTTTCTTCCTCAGCTTCCTCTTCCTCCTCTGGCTCCTCCACCTTCTCCTCTTCCTCAGGCTGTTTACTTCTTCTTGTGGACTTGCGTTTTGGAGTCGGAGCAGCAGGAACCCTTTTTATTCCTCTCCTAAGGACTCTTGTTTCTACAACTGGAGCCACTTCTTCTTCTTCAGGTGGTGAGGTCTTCTCCTCTTTGTCAGTTGGTGAGGTGTTCTCCTCTTCCTCAGGGGGTGAGGTCTTCTCCTCTTCCTCAGGTGGTGAAGTCTTTTTCTCTTCCTCAACTGGCTTTTCTACCACTTCATCTGCAACACATTCCACTACTCTTGCCTCTTCGTTCTCCTCCAATTTTTCTGCCTTATCTACCATAGCAGCTTCCTCTGCCACTTTTTCTATAGCTATTTCAATAACTGTTTCCTCTTTCTTCTCTTCGTCCACTTTTTCCTCTTCCTCAATTGTTGCTTCCTCCTCTTTTTCTTCCTCTATGGTTTTTGCTTCCTCCTCCACCTTTTCTTCCACAGTAATAGTTTCAGCTGAAACTGCAGCTTCAGCTTCCTTAATGTTTTCTTCTTCCACTATCTCAGCTTCCTTCTCTTCCTCCAACTTTTCGTCTTCCTCAGGTGTTGCTTCCTCCTCCACCTTTTCTTCCGCAACACTCTCCTCTCCCACTGGTGTAGTTTCAGCTGCAGTTTCAGTTTCCTCTTCAGCCAGCATTTCTTCTTCCACTATTACAGCTGCTTCCTCCTCTGCCTTTTCCTTCTCCACTGTTTTTTCTTCCTCCACGTTTTCTTCCTCCTCTATTGCTGCTGTTTCCTCCACTGATTTTTCTCTCTCCACCATTTTCTCGACAGAATCCAGAACAGGTTCAGCCACCTCCTCTACCTTTTTCTCCTCCTCCACCACCTCTTCCTCCTCTTCCTCAGGTTGTTTGCGGCCTCGTTTGGATTTGCATCTAGGTTTGGCAGGGGCAGATTTTCTTCCTTTCCTCAAAACTCTGGCTTCCACTATTCGTGCATCTTCATCCTCAGCTGCCTCTTCCTCATCTGGCGCCTCCATTTTCACCTCTTCCTCGGGTTGTTTGCCTTTTCGTGTGGACTTGCGTTTTGGTGGACTAACTGGAACACTTTTTCTTCCTCTTCTCAGGACTCTTGTTTCTACAACTGGAGCTTCCTCTTCCTCCTCCTCAGGTGGTGAAGTCTTCTCTTCTTCCTCAACAGGCTTTTCTACTGCTTCATCTGCTACATTCTCCGCTGCTGTTTCCCCTCCTTCACTTTTCTGCCTCTTCAACTACCTCTGCTAGTTTTTCTACCGTTTCTTCTTCTGCTTCCACTTCTTTCTTCTCTTCCTCCACTTTTTCCTCTTCCTCAGTTATTGCTTCCTCCACATTTTCTTCCTCTGTGAGTTTTGCGTCCTCCTCCACCCTTTCTTCCTCAGCTGCAGCTTCCTCAATATTTTCTTCTTCTGCTGTCTCCTTCTCTTCCTCCACAATCTCTTCTTCCTCTATAACAGCTGCTTCATACTCTACATTTTCTTCTGCAACACTCTCTTCTTCCAGAGTTGTAGCTTCAGCTGCACCTTCCTCTTCCTTCTTTTCCTCCACTATTTCCGCTTCCTTCTCTTCCTCCACCTTTTCCTCTACCTGATTTGTTCCTTCCTCTTCCACTGCTTTTTCTTCTTCCACTTCTTCTTCTGCATCACTCTCCTCTTCCACTGATGCAGCTTCAGCTTCCTCTTCCTTTTCTTCCACCCCTTTTTCCTCCTCCACAGCTTTATTTTCTTCCACCACTTCTTCCACAGGTTCAGCCGCCTCCACCACCTCTCCCTCAGGTTCTTTGCGAGCTCGTGTGGATTTGCGTCTGGGTGTTGCAGGAGCAGGGGCTGATTTTCTTCCTACCCTCAGAACTCTGGCTTCCACTAATGGTGCCTTTTCTTCCTCAGCTTCCTCTTCCTCCTCTGGCTCCTCCACCTTCTC
>NC_140001.1:45368865-45439276 GCF_964263955.1 Coregonus lavaretus | reverse complement strand
TTGCGTTTTGGTGGAGTAACTGGAAAACTTTTTCTTCCTCTTCTCAGGACTCTTGTTTCTACAACTGGAGCTTCCTCTTCCTCCTCAGGGGGTGCGGTCTTCTCCTCTTCCTCAGGTGGTGAAGTGTTCTTCTCTTCCTCAACTGGCTTTTCTACCACTTCATCTGCAACACATTCCACTACTCTTGCCTCTTCTTTCTCCTCCACTCTTTCTGCCTCTTCTACCATAGCAGCTTCCTCTGCTAGTTTTTCTATAGCTATTTCAATAACTGTTTCCTCTTTCTTCTCTTCGTCCACTTTTTCCTCTTCCTCAATTGTTGCTTCCTCCTCCTTTTCTTCCTCTATGGTTTTTTCTTCCTCCTCCACCTTTTCTCCCACAGTAATAGTTTCAGCTGAAACTGCAGCTTCAGCTTCCTCCATTTTTTCTTCTTCCACTATCTCCGTTTCCTTCACTTCCTCCACCTTTTCCTCTTCCTCAGTTGTTGCTACCTCCTCCACCTTTTCTTCTGCAACACTCTCCTCTTCCGCTGATTCCGGTTCAGCTGCAGCTTCAGTTTCCTCCAATCGCTCCCTCAATTTTTTCTTCCTCCTCCTTTTCTTCCTCTATGGTTTTTGCTTCCTCTCCACCTTTTCTTCCACAGTAATAGTTTCAGCTGAAACTGCAGCTTCAGCTTCCTCCATTTTTTCTTCTTCAACTATCTCCGCTTCCTTCTCTTCCTCCACCTTTTCCTCTTCCTCAGGTGTTGCTTCCTCCTCCACCTTTTCTTCTGCAACACTCTCCTCTCCCACTGGTTCAGTTTCAGTTTCCTCTTCAGCCAGCATTTCTTCTTCCACTATTACAGCTGCTTCCTCCTCTGCCTTTTCCTTCTCCACTGTTTTTTTCTTCCTCCACGTTTTCTTCCTCCTCTATTGCTGCTGTTTCCTCCACTGGTTTTTCTCTCTCTACCCTTTTCTCCACAGAATCCAGCACAGGTTCCTCTTCCTCAGGTTGTTTTCGGCCTCGTTGGATTGTGCATCTAGGTTTGGCAGGGGCAGATTTTCTTCCTTTCCTCAAAACTACTGGTGCCTCTTCTTCCTCAGCTGCCTCTTCCTCATCTGGCGCCTCCACTTTCACCTCTTCCTCGGGTTGTTTGCCTTTTCGGTGGTGGACTTGCTGGTTTTGGTGGAGTAACTGGAACACTTTTTCTTCCTCTTCTCAGGACTCTTGTTTCTACAACTGAAGCCTCCTCTTCCTCCTCCTCAGGTGGTGAAGTCTTCTCTTCTTCCTCATCTGGTTTTTCTACTGCTTCATCTGCTACATTCTCCACTGCTGTTGCTTCCCCCTCCACTTTTTCTGCCTCTCTCAATTACCTCTGCTAGTTTCTCTACCGTTTTCTTCTTCTGCTTCCACCTCTTTCTTCTCTTCCTCCACTTTTTCCTCTTTCTCAGTTATTGCTTCCACTACTGGTGCCTCTTCTTCCTTAGCTGCCTCTTCCTCCTCTGGCTCCTCCACCTTCTCTTCTTCCTCAGGCTGTTTACCTCTTCTTGTGGGAGTTGCGTTTCGGAGTCGGTGTGAGCAGCAGGAAACCCTTGTTTCTACAACTGGAGCCTCTTCTTCTTCTTCAGGTGGTGAGGTCTTCTCCTCTTCCTCAGGTGGTGAGGTTTTTTCCTCTTCCTCGGGTTGTGAAGTCTTCTCCTCTTCCTCAGGTGGTGAGGTTATCTCCCTTTTGGTAGGTTCCTTAACTGGCTTTTGTAACACTTCATCTGCAGCAATTTCTCTTTCTCTTCCTCCACTTTTTCTGCCTCTTCAACTACCATTGTTAGTTTTTCTACAGCTATTTCCATAACTGTTTCCTCTTCTCCTTCCACCTCTGTCTTCTCTTCCTCCACTTGTTCCTCTTCTTCAGTGTTGGTTCCTCCACCTTTTCTTCCTCTGTGGGGTTTGCTTTCTTCTCCACATTTTCTTCCTCCACACTCCCCACTGTTGCAGCTTCAGTTTCCTCAAACATTTCTACTTCTGCTGTCTCCGCTTCCTTCTCTTCCTCCACCTTTTCCTCTTCCTCCACACTTTCCACTGTTGCAACTGTTGCTTTGTCCACTGCTTTTCCCTCATCCATCTTTTCCTCCACAGATTCCTGAACAGGTTCAGCCGCCTCCTCCATCTTTTCATCCTCTACCTTTTCTGCCTCCACTTCCTCTTTCTCAGGTTGTTTGCATGCTCGTGTGGATTTGCGTCTGGGTGTGGCAGGGGCAGAAAATTTGCCTCTGCTTCCTCTCCACATAACTCTGGTTTCCACTACTGGTGCCTTTTGTTCCACAGCTGCCTGTTCCTCCTCCTTCTCTACCTCGGCTTGTTTGCCTCTTTTTGTGGACTTGCGTTTCGGACTTGGAGTAGCTGGAACCCTTTTTCTTCCTATCCTCAAAACTCTTGTTTCGACAACTGCAGCCTCCTCTTCCTCATTTTCCTCCTCTGGTGGTGAGATCTTCTCCTCTTCCTCTGCAGGTTCCTCAACTGGCTTTTCTACCACTTTATCTGCAACACATTCCACGCCGATATCCTCAATCTTTTCTTCCTCCTCCTCCTTCTCCTCCTCTGTTCCATCCTCAAGGCTCTCTGCCTCCACTTCCTGTTCCTCTTGGCTTGTTGTTGTTGTGGCCTTCTCTTTCTCAACAGCTTTTTCCTGGACTTTGCCATCTACTTCCTCCTCTGTCATTTCATCTGTTTTTTCTGCCTCTTCCTCTTCAACAACAGTTGGAGTGGATTTGCGTCTAGGTGTGGCAGGGACAGGAGCAGGGGCAGCTCTCCTTCCTCTCCTCAGAACTTTTGCTTCCACTACTGGTGCCTCTTCTTCTTCCTCGGCTGCCTCTTCCTCCTCTGGCTCTTCCGCCTCCTCCTCTTCCTCAGGCTGTTTGCCTCTTCTTGTGGACTTGCATTTTGGTGTAGGGGTAGCTGGAATGCTTTTTCTTCCTCTCCTCAAGACTCGTGTTTCTACCACTGGAGCTGCCTCTTCCTCCTCAGCTGGCGAGATCTTCTCCTCTTCCTCAGCAGGTTCCTCAACTGCTGGCTGCTCCTCTTTCACTGTCTCCTCCTCAACCTCAGCAGGTTTTGTGAGACAAGTGGATCTTGGTCTGCCTCTTCTTTTCGTTTCCTCCTTCGAGGGTTCTTCAGCTGTTTCTTCTTTGTTCTCTTCTTTGTCTTCATTGGTTCCTGTCACCTCCATTGGAACCTCCTCTGCCTCCTCCACCTCCTTGATCTCTGAGGACACATTATCAAGCTCAATTGCTGTGTCCTCCGTGGCTGTGTCAACGTTATCCTGTCCCCCAAAAAAATGTTTTTAAAGAGCGTGTGTCACTTAAGCCTCCTTACTTCTGGACATTTGAAAAACATTGATTAATTGTTTATGAATCGTATGAATCGTATACATACCTCAGCTAACTCCTCTTTGTCGGACTCAGCTACAGGAACACATTTTTCATTCTCTTGCTGATGCTCTGAAACTGGCTTCTCTTTTGGAGTATCCACCTCTGCTTCAATATCCTCAATCCTACACCACACAGATATGCCAAAGTGAATGACCTTAATTTAGGCAATAGCTATTTAACTGTTCATGTGTTTTACTGTATTCCATGAACATTTGAAACAAAGAAGTATTCACATTCTCTGTTACCTGATGGCTTTCTCTGCTTTGCTTTCCTCTGAGATATTCTTACATTTGAGGCCACTGCTCCTGCCTCGGGTTGTAACTGGCGTTTCTTCCTTCTCTGGAAACATAATCAAAAATGATGTTAGGAGGAGAAACTCTGTGTAGTTTCAGTGAACATACGTTAGAAGTTATTACCAAGATCCAGCACATGAAACAACCAATACTTGCCTTTTGTCACTTTGACCAGTGTAACTTCCTCCTATAAACAAAGTAAATGTTATTACGTAAGCAAAACAATAAACTGTTACAGGAGGGTGCCGCGGTTCCGGAGCAACCCACTAGGTGTCATCCTCCGACAACCTTAGGCACCTCCTTACTCACAGTCTGGACTAATCATTATCCTATTGGTGTCACCTGTGTCTACCTGTTCACCTATGTATTTATGCCCTCACTTCCCTGTGTTCCCTTGCTCAGTTTTCTCTGCTACTTTCTCTATGCTCAGCAGTACTAATCAGTGTCTGATCGGAGAAGTATGTACAGGTAATCGAGAAGTGTTCTCCCTGTTTCTTTATTATTTCAGTCGTAGTTACTATTTCGTATTTTGGCTGTCAGCCTGTTTTTGGAGACTTATTTGCGCCACCATTCTTTTATCATGTTAAGTCCGCTGTTTTGTAACCTGGCTTCGGGACCACCAGTAAAGATCCTTGTTTTCACCATCTCTGCCTACTGCCTACTGTCTATCCTGCACCGCACCTGGGTCACACCTCACACCTACCCTTACAATAAACAACATTAAATTGTACATACTATAAGTAAGTAATACAAAACTAAAATATTGAACAATATACAGATTATTTGTCACATAACATGTTATATATATTCTTTACATTAAATCTATTGTTACATTAAAAAACATACCACAATTTCAACGGTGTACTCCATGGCTTCCTGTTCCTGTATGCGTGATGTCACTTCCTCCATGACCCCCTCATTTTCAGCCACCACAGGGTTCAACACAGAGTGCTCCGTAAAGGAGAGGTACTTGGATAAGGCTGAGGGAAGAAGTCACAATTCCATCATTTTAGTGAGAATCGTCTCCGTTCAAGACGTACAGTGACGTGTCATTCTAGCATCCTAAGTACAGCAATCTAGACACTCAGGCGTTAAGGGATGTGCACGTCTGCCATTTTAAACTTGAGATAAACATACCACTCAGGCCCATAGCCTGGATCTTGTTGGCTATGTTAGTCCTCTGGCTGGGTCCTCCAACACTCTCCACCTCCCACAGCAGGTCTCTGTCGGCCGGGTACAGGCTCAGGTACTTCCCACACACTGGAAAACAATAAGAAGTTGTTAGGGTAGTGGACTGGTAGGCTGATGGCTGCAGATTAGGAGAGTATAAGGAATGTTTTGAGATCTTTCAACCACCCTTGTATTTCCCTGTGTGAACATTGATTACCTTTGTACATAGCTTTTGAAAGGGGGTATCTCAACCCAAGGCAGTCCTCTTTGAAACAGTCAACAAAGTTCTCCAGCATTTGAAGGCCCAGGCCATTGCCGCGGTGACACTTCCTGACGAATATGGAGTCCATGATAGGAAGCTGATAGCACTGTGTTAAGAAGGTACTGCACAAGCTGCCTATAGGGAAAATAGGAAAACATATGGAGACGCATGACAACAGAAGATACTCAGACACATGTACAGTTGAAGTCGGAAGTTTACATACACTTAGGTAGGAGTCATTAAAACTCGTTTTTCAACCACTCCACAAATTTCTTGTTAACAAACTATAATTTTGGCAAGTCGGTTAGGACATCTACTTTGTGGATGACACAAGTAATTTTTCCAACAATTGTTTATAGACAGATTAATTCACTTATAATTCACTGTATCACAATTCCAGTGGGTCATAAGTTGACTGTGCCTTTAAACAGCTTGGAAAATTCCAGAAAATGATGTCATGGCTTTAGAAGTTTCTGATAGGCTAATTGACATCATTTGAGTCAATTGGAGGTGTACCTGTGGATGTATTTCAAGGCCTACCTTCAAACTCAGTGCCTCTTTGCTTGACATCATGGGAAAATCTAAATAAATCAGCCAAGACCTCAGAAAAGAAATTGTAGACCTCAACAAGTCTGGTTCATCCTTGGGAACAATTTCCAAATGCCTGAAGGTACCACGTTCATCTGTACAAACAATAGTACGCAAGTATAAACACCATGGGACCACGCAGCCATCATACCGCTCAGGAAGGAGACGCGTTCTGTCTCCTAGAGATTAACGTAATTTGGTGCGAAAAGTGCAAATCAATCCCAGAACAACAGCAAAGGACCTTGTGAAGATGCTGGAGGAAACAGGTACAAAAGTATCTATATCCACAGTAAAATGAGTCCGATATCGACATAACCTGAAAGGCCGCTCAGCAAGGAAGAAGCCACTGCTCCAAAACCGCCATAAAAAAGCCAGACTACGGTTTGCAACTGCACATGGGGACAAAGATCGTACTTTTTGAAGAAATGTCCTCTGGTCTGATGAAACAAAAATAGAACTGTTTGGCCATAATGACCATTGTTATGTGTGGAGGAAAAAGGACGGCGCGTGCAAGCCGAAGAACACCATCCAAACCGTGAAGCACGGGGGTGGCAGCATCATGCTGTGGGGGTGCTTTGCTGCAGGAGGGACTGGTGCACTTCACAAAATAGATGGCATCATGATGAAGGAAAATGATGTGGCTATATTGAAGCAACATCTCAAGACATCAGTCAGGAAGTTAAAGCTTGGTCGCAAATGGGTCTTCCAAATGGACAATGACCCCAAGCATACTTCCAAAGTTGTGGCAAAATGGCTTAAGGACAACAAAGTCAAGGTATTGGAGTGGCCATCACAAAGCCCTGAACTCAATCCTATAGACATTTTGTGGACAGAACTGAAAAAGTGTGTGCGCGCAAGGAGGCCTACAAACCTGACTCAGTTACACCAGCTCTGTCAGGAGGAATGGGCCAAAATTCTCCCAACTTATTGTGGGAAGCTTCTGGAAGGCTAACCGAAACATTTGACCCAAGTTAAACAATTTAAAGGCAATGCTACCAAATACTAATTGAGTGTATGTAAACTTCTGACCCACTGGGAATGTGATGAAAGAAATAAAAGCCTAAATAAATCACTCTCTACTATTATTCTGACATTTCACATTCTTAAAATAAAGTGGTGATCCTAACTGACCTAAGACAGGGAATTGTTACTAGGATTAAATGTCAGGAATTGGGAAAAACTGAGTTTAAATGTATTTGGCTAAGGTGTATGTAAACTTCCGACTTCAACCGTATACAATTTTGTGCACAAATTCGTTTACATCCCTGTTAGTGAGCATTTCTCCTTTGCCAAGATAATCCATCCACCTGACAGGTGTGGCATATCAAGAAGCTGATTAAACAGCATGATCATTACACAGGTGCACTTTGTGCTGGGGACAATAAAAGGCCACTCTAAAATGTGCAGTTTTGTCACACAACCCAATGTCACAAGTTTTGAGGGAGTGTGCAATTGGCATGCGGACTGCAGGAATGTCTACCAGAGCTGATTCCAGAGAATTGAATGTTCATTTTTATACCATAAGCCGCCTCCAACGTCATTTTAGAGAATTTTGCAGTACATCCAACCGGCCTCACAACCGCAGACTGGGTGTATGGCATCGTGTGGGCGAGTGGTTTGCTGATGTCAACGTTTTGAACAGAGCGCCCCATGATGGCCGTGGGGTTATGGTATGGGCAGGCATAAGCTACAGACAACGAACACAATTGCAGAAATACCGTGACGAGATCCTGAGGCCCATTGTGAGGACAATTTTTTTTAAGGTATCTGTGACCAACAGATGCATATTTGTATTCCCAGTCATGTGAAATCCATAGATAAGAGCCTAATGAATTTATTTCAATTGACTGATTTCCTCATATGAACTGTAACTCAATAAAATTGTTGAAATTATGGCATGTTGCGTTTATATTTGTGTTCAAGTATATATACATTGGAGAGCATACAATACATATAAACGTCTATGCGAAAATGTTCATTGGCTTTGTGAGTTAGGAACTATCTTTGTTTTGAACACAGCTCTTGAACACAGCTCTACTCCATAATAACTGATGTGTGATGAGAATTGAGCATCATTACCTTTATCTACCATGTCAATGCCAGGTTCCTTACCTGAAGGTTTGACTGAGTAGAAGCCGACTGCCTGTCCGTCTTTCCAGAGGATCTTGGCGTTGTCGCTCTCCCCGTGGCAGAGGAAAGGTAGTTCGTCTGAACTCATTTCCATGGCTCTGTACACCACACGGTTCAAAATGTACAGAACTATCCTCTCCCCTAGAGTCTCCACCTATAGAGGAAACCACAACCACATCAGTCAGCACCCCTGTGTGTCTCTCATTCAATTCATTGACCCAATACTGTCTCATTCTTGTAAAATATATTTAAAAAAGAAACCCAAAAATATATACCTATTGTCTCTCTTGGATGCGTCTAATTTCACAATTGCTTTTGCAGCTGTATAATAACTTCTGCAACAATAGTGAGAATTCATACACATGCTATTTCTCGACAACCAGGTGGTGTATTACTACACATACAGCTGAAATAGTTTTCAAAGATAGTACCTCCACACATCCATCTCTGGCAGGGTCTGCTGTTTTTAGGATGTCCTCCAGTGACCACCATCGATCCAACAGGTACAGCCCCACCGCTGAGAGAGATAACACACACAACAATTACATACAGTGCATTCGGAAAGGATTCAGACCCCTTCACGTTTTCCACATTGTATAAAAAAACAAAACAGGAAATATCATATTTACATAAGTATTCAGACCCTTTACTCAGTACTTTGTTGAACCACCTTTGGCAGCGATTACAGCCTCGATTCTTCTTGGGTATGACGCTACAAGGTTGGCACATCTGTATTTGGGGAGTCTCTCCCATTCTTCTCTGCAGATCCTCTCAAGCTCTGTCAGGTTGGATGGGGAGAGTCGCTGCACAGCTATTTTCAGGTATCTCCAGAGATGTTAGATCGGGTTCAAGTCCAGGCTCTGGCTGGGCCACTCAAGGACATTCAGAGACGTGTCCACGAAGCCACTCCTGCGTTCTCTTGGCTGTGTGCTTAGGGTCGTTGTCCTGTTGGAAGGTGAACCTTCGCAACAGTCTGAGGTCCTGAGCTCTCTGGAGCAGGTTTTCATCAAGGATCTCTCTGTACTTTGCTCCGTTCATCTTTCCCTCGATCCTGACTAGTCTCCCAGACCCTTCCGCTGAAAAACATCCTCACAGCATGAAACTGCCACCACCATTCTTCACCGTAGGGATGGTATTGGCCAGGTGATGAGCGGTGCCTGGTTTCCTCCAGACGTGACGCTTAGCATTCATGTTTCTCATGGTCTGAGAGTCCTTTAGGTGCAGAGATGGTTATCCTTCTGGAAGGTTCTCCCATCTCCACAGAGGAACTCTAGAGCTCTGTCAGAGTGACCATCAGGTTCTTGGTCACCTCTCTGACCAAGGCCTTTCTCCCTCGATTGCTCAATTACTCAGGAAGAGTCTTGGTGGTTCGAAACTTCTTCCATTTAAGAATGATGGAGACCACTGTGTTCTTGGGGACCTTCAATGCTGCAGACATTTTTTGGACACAATCCTGTCTCAGAGCTCTACAGACAATTCCTACAACATCATGGCTTGGTTTTTGCTCTGACATGCACTGTCAACTGTGGGACCTTATATAGACAGGGGTGTGCCTTTCCAAATCATGTCAAATCAATTGAATTTACCACAGGTGGAGTCCAATCAAGTTGTAGAAATATCTGAAGGTTGATCAATGGAAACATACTATATGTACCGCTTTTAAATAAATAACCGCTACAATTGGTAAACATTTTCATGATTCATTTTATAGTTCCTGAAGGCACAAAATACACTGTGGCATTACACTAGCCTTAGGTAGGGGGAGGGGAGATTTGAACAGACCATGGATTAAACCAAAACAGCCCAGTTTATCCATGAGCAGTCTCCATTTTGTGTCAACATCATCAACAGTTTCCTCATAAGACAATGTGACTCAGTCAGTCACCTGTAAACTGGTCCTGTGGGGAGAACAGGGCAAGGACCTTCTGTCTCAGGTAGCCTCCATACAGAGGGACGAAACCCACATTGGAAAGACCAATGGGCACCTGGGTGAGGACAGGAGCACAAGGTCAAAATTCAACAATTTAATCTATTGGGGTGTAATTTAGCATACAGTAGAAAAATGCTAGGGAAGTTGTACATTTTAATTTAATCAAAGAGGCTATTTCCTAAGAAAGGGGGCAGATTTCACAATATAAATGTAATGTAGTTTAATGTGGCAAAACGGACCTTGAACAAATGTAGAACTGGAAGGCGTTAATGTAAATCTAGCCAAGGCAGATTCAATGACAGATATTTGGCCATCAAATGCAGTCAAAGCTCCTTTACCTGTGTGGATTGTGTTTACCTGTATGTTGTTGGCGAGGGTGAGGTGTTCGGGTGAGTCTGGATTGTTGTGGAGGATGCTGTTCATGTAGTCCTGGGCTGATCTCTCCAGGACCTCTTGGGTCACGCTGGCCAGGCCGTCCACAGGGAACTCCATCCCTACAGGAACACAGAGCAGTCAGTCACCAGAGTTCACAGATAAGCTCTGTGAAGATACATTATATTTACCCTTTAAATAATCCTTTATTTCACCAGGGAAGTCTCATTTAAATATTGTAATCTTGCCATGGAGCAGTGTTAGAAGGGAACCACTTGGATCACTGACACACACTCACCAAAAGTCAGAAAATAAGTGGTTATATTTCTAAATTTCTTGTATCATTTATTTAACCAGGCATGTCTCATTGTCATGGGACTGGGAGCTTTTGAAAAAGTCAGTTGCATGACATGAACATGACGCTTATCTTGGGAGTACACTAGTTCAACTGTTGGTTGGAACTGAGCACAAAGACCATTGCATTTATGCATGTTGCATATTGGCATGCGGCTGTAATGGTACCAGACAGTACAGGGAAAGCATTGACGTGACCTGCCTCCATCCCTGCAGGCATAAACTACACTGGAGGACTACAGATCAGTGGTTATAAAAACTCCCACAATATAGGCCACTGGTGGATGAGCAGATTTAGCCTAACAAGCTGATAGTGTAATTCTTAATACTTGCTGATTAGCCAGCAGCAGACCAGATTGTGCACTTTGCAGATCTACAGAACCTAAGTGACGGTAGTTTTGGGACTTCAAATAAGATGGCTACAGAGAGTGATCTGTGTGTCCTCTAACATTTGTATTGTAACATTATCATTTGTAATTAAATGATGTGCTGTTATCTATTTATTTGATTACTATAGTCTATTGTAGTTTATCTTAGTCATTATATTAGTCTAATGAATTTGTCATGACCATATCAAAGGCCCCAAAGTAGATTGTATTTTCTAACAAAGAAAACATCTCTCAGCCCCGTCATTCATTGTGCATAACGTGATCATCAAAACAAACAATAGTCTAGACTAGCATGGTTCATCTATGCAGGGAAGGAGAGGAGTTTACACGTCCGCTGAGATGTCATTGTCATCTAATCTAATCCACTTGTCACAACAAATACCAATAATCTTGCTTTGATCTTTCATGCTCACTTGTGTGTCTAACTAATGAGCGGTCTTGGTCGTTTTAGCTTCACTCAGACAACAGAAGAAAAAGTAAATAGATGGTGGATGCCCTTTTCTATTTTAATAGTCAACATTTACTAAGATGTAATTGGAAACAGATGCTTGTGAAAGATGTCACTTTTTATAGAATCAGCTTCTATAAAATTCCTGACGTAGTTTAACAATTTGTGTACTTAATTAAGCAATAATGCCTGAGAACCCTGGAATTATCATGTGGCAACTCCCAACAAGGGCTGTTCTGACATGCTGACCATACCGCCCACTTTGCGTGTGCAAGCGTTGCAAAATAAATGTACACATACATGTTATTCAATAATTTAATCCAAACTGCTCGCGAGCGTCTGCATAGCCAGGCGCTAAAATAGAACTTGGTTCTATTTTTGACGCTTGACGCGCTGCAAGTCCCATCTCTCCCATCTCCTCATTGGTTTTTAGGAGCATATACCCAAGTGGGTGATTGAAAGCTGAACTGAGGTTCACACTCCAGTCCAGTTGGTGGTGGTAATGCACCTTAAAGTTGGTTGCCAACCTTCATATAAAGTCCAAAGAAGAAGAAGACTGAAGGAGGAGAGATGACTAGAAACTATCTAGGTTTCCCCTTTTATCTGTGGATTAATTGTCGGACTAGAGAACACACGATTTTGTGTAACTCAGAATGGGTAAAAATTCTACAAAGATCCAGAAAAAAAAGGACCTTGTGCATTTCAGGTAAATTAACAATCCAATGTTTATATCCGAGGACAAATTAGCTAGCAACAGCAAGCTAGCAACAGCAAGCTAGCTAGCTAAATGTCCATGAATGTTTCAAGTGTTTCGACCTGTCCCCAAATGAATATAGTTGGTTCTGAGTTCATTTTGATGTTTCAACCTGCATATCCTGATCGTGTCTGGTGTGGATGGACAAAACCAACATGTGCTCGATGGCGCACGTGGACATATGCACGTGCACGGTGTAGTCAGCTTGTGAGGCCCGAGGTGAAGCCAAGGGCCTGGATACAGCCCTTGGGGAGAGTTGTCACACGATAATTACAGGCTTTAAGGGCATTATTACTTTTATAAAACGGTTGCCAATATATTTATAGAAATATGAAAAAAAAATCTTATTATTTTAATGAGTACATTTGTTTTTGCATTCTGAAGTTGCTACCCAAGCGGGCTAGTCGTTAGTTATTTTCTCATGTTTTGACCCAGTCGTTAATTTTAATAATTCTATTCATTCGACGTTACTATGTTAAACAAATTATTGGCATGGAGCTATCTAGCAGAGATTCAATGCGAGACAAGAATCTCAATAAATAATGATATAACAAATATCCAATAGGCCTACACAGGCAACAACTATTATGCGAGTCCGAGCTAACCAAGCTAGTTGGTAATGTTAATAGGGACGTTTCCGTTGATGACACACGAGTGGAAGAAGTATTGCTCACCAGAGGTAGAGTACCTCATGAGAAGCTGTAGACCACACTATCTACCAAGAGAGTTTTCATCAATATTTTTCGTAGCCGTCTATTTACCACCACAAACCGATGCTGGCACTAAGACCGCACTCAATGAGCTGTATAAGGCCATAGGCAAACAAGAAAATGCTCATCCAGAAGCGGTGCTCCTAGTGGCCGGGGACTTTAATGCAGGCAAATAAATCTATTTTTCCTAATTTCTACCAGCATTTCACATGTGCAACCAGAGGAAAAAGAACACTAGACCACCTTTACTCCACACACAGAGAAGCATACAAAGCTCTCTCTCGCCCTCCATTTGGCAAATCTGACCATAATTCTATCCTTCTGATTCCTGCAAAAACTAAAGCAGGAAGTACCAGTGACTCGCTCAATACGGAAGTGGTCAGATGACGCGGATGCTACGCTACAGGACTGTTTTGCTAGCACAGACTGCAATATGTTCCGGGATTCATCCAATTACATTGAGGATTATACCACCTCAGGCACCGGCTTCATCAATAAGTGCATTGATGATGACGTCCCCACAGTGACCGTACGTACATATCCCAACCAGAAGCCATGGATTACAGGACACATCCTCACTGAGCTAAAGGCTATAGCTGCCTCTTTCAAGGAGCTGGACACTAATCCGGACACTTATAAGAAATCCCGCTCTGCCCTCAGATGAACCATAAAACAGGCAAAGCATCAATACAGGACTAAGATTGAGTCCTACTACACCGGCTCTGACGCTCGTCGGATGTGGCAGGGCTTGCAAACTATTACGGACTACAAAGGGAAACCCAGCTGCGAGCTGCCCAGTGACGAGAGCCTACCAGACGGGCTAAATGCTTTTTATGCTCGCTTCGAAGCAAGCAACACTGAAGCATGCATTAGAGCACCAGCTGTTCCGGACGGCTGTGTGATCACGCTCTCTGTAGCCGATGTGAGCAAGACCTTTAAACACGTCAACATTCGCAAGTCCGTGGAGCCAGATGGATTACCAGGACGTGTACTCAGATAATGCGCGGATAAAGTGTCTTCACTGACATTTTCAAACTCTCCCTGACCGAGTCTGTAATACCTACATGTTTCAAACAGACCACCATAGTCCCTGTGCCCAAGAAAACAAAGGTAACCTGCCTAAATGACTAACACCCTGTAGCACTCACGTCAGTAGCCACGAGGTGCTTTGAAAGGCTGGTCATGGCTCACATCAACACCATCATCCCGGAAACCCTAGACCAACTCCAATTCGCATACCGCCCCAACAGATCCACAGATGATGCAATCTCAATCGCACTCCACACGGCCCTTTCCCACCTGGACAAAAATAACCCCTTTGTGAGAATGCTGTTCATTGACTACAGCTTCGCGTTCAACATCATAGTGCCCACAAAGCTCATCACTAAGCTAAGGACCATGGGACTAAACACCTCTCTCTGCAACTGGATCCTGGACTTCCTTACAGGCTGCCACCAGGTGGTAAGGGTAGGCAACAACACATCTGCCACGCTGATCCTCAACATGGGGGCCCCTTAGGGGTGCGTGCTTAGGCCCCTTCTGTACTCCCTGTTCACCCATGACTGCCTGGCCAAGCACGACTCCAACACCATCATTAAGTTTGCTGATGACACAACAGTGATAGGCCTGATCACCGACAACGATGAAACAGCCTATAGGGATGAGGTCAGAGACCTGGCAATGTGGTGCCAAGACAACAACCTCTCCCTCAACGTGAGCAAGACAAAGGAGCTGATTTTTTTCAAAGACTCCAGTCACCCAAGACATAGACTGTTCTCTCTGCTACCGCATGGCAAGCGGTACCGGAGCGCCAAGTCTAGGTCCAAAAGGCTCCTTAACAGCTTCTACCCCCAAGCCATAAGACTGCTGAACAATTAAATAAATGGCAACCTGGACTATTTGCATTGACACCCCCCCCCCCCCTCCCCTCCCCTCCCCCCCTTTGTTTTTACACTGCTGCTACTCGCTGTTTATTATCTATGCATAGTCACTTTACCCCTACCTACATGTACAAATTACCTCGACTGACTAACCTATACCCCCACACATTGACTCGGTACCGGTACCGCCTGTATATAGCCTCGTTATTGTTATTTTATTGTGTAACTTTTTTTTAAATGTTACTTTAGTTTATTTAGTAAATATTTTCTTAACTCTATTTTCTTAAAACTGCATTGTTGGTTAAGGGCTTGTAAGTAAGCATTTCACAGTAAGGTCTACACCTGTTGTATTCACACCTGTTGTATTCAATACAATTTGATTTGATTGAAGCTGTTCTGGCTCGTGGTGGCCCAACGGCCCATTAAGACACTTTTCATGTTGGTGTTTCCTTTATTTTGGCAGTTACCTGTATGTGTGTGTAATAATATTTCAAATAATATGTGTGTGTGTGTGTGTGTGCATGTTTGCGCGGTGTATTGGAAGAATTGTAAATCCATTGTGAAAGGAAATTATAAATCCATTGCGTTGCAAACTATTTTGATAAAATGTGTGCATATATTGGTCTTTTAATACCACCTATTGGTTGTAATACCACATCGGTCTATGGCTGAGCTGAGATGATGCCATTTTGTCAGATGATATAAATTATACAGCCATCAGAGGCTATCGCTTGTGTATCTTGGCTACATTGGTATTTAGGCCTACATTTGGTGAAAATTGTTTGTCAATTTCGGTTAATAGCCAATGTCACTCTGGTTGTTGGCTATCATCAAGGTTAATTTGTGAGTAAATCTGGTTTTGATAATAGCCAGTGTCGACCCAGCCAACGACCTCACCGCACATCACTGGAACAGACTGAACCAGTTTATTTCACCAAATTGTGGCCGAAGATTGTTGCTAAAGTATCATCCCACAATGTATCATCCCATTTTCCTATGGCAATCAAGCCTTGTGAGGGCAGAACATTTTAAGCTATTGTTCCCAACAAGCTAATGCTAACGCTAGTGTTCCAAACTGCTCTGAGAACCGCCAAGGGAATAAATACAGGCCACCACATGCTGAGGGAGAAAGAACAGAACACTACATCTGTTTTCAGTTATAACAGCAGAATGGATCTACTTTCAGAGCAACATCACAGAGGGCCATTGACTTACTGAAGACATTATTAACTGAAGATGTTATAGCATCCATTGGATCATTTGAGAATGGGTTCTTCTCAAACTTTTTTGGGCTTCCTCAACACTTGTTGAGAACCAATACACAATGTTCTTCAAAATATCTCTAACAGGAAACACAAGTGAACACATACTATGAATGGAAACATAAACAACACACAAACAAACACACGTATGGACACCTGAATAAATAGAAACACATACATTGTGCAAGTTCTCCCACTTAAAAAGATGAGAGAGGCCTGTAATTTTCATCATAGGTACACGTCAACTATGACAGACAAAATGAGAAGAAAAAATCCAGAAAATCACATTGTAGGATTTTTTATGAATTTATTTGCTAATTATGGTGGAAAATAAGTATTTGGTCAATAACAAACGTTTCTCAATACTTTGTTATATACCCTTTGTTGGCAATGACACAGGTCAAACGTTTTCTGTAAGTCTTCACAAGGTTTTCACACACTGTTGCTGGTATTTTGGCCCATTCCTCCATGCATATCTCCTCTAGAGCAGTGATGTTTTGGAGCTGTCGCTGGGCAACATGGACTTTCAACTCCCTCCAAAGATTTTCTATGGGGTTGAGATCTGGAGACTGGCTAGGCCACTCCAGGACCTTGAAATGCTTCTTACGAAGCCACTCCTTTGTTGCCCGGGCGGTGTGTTTGGGATCATTGTCATGCTGAAAGACCCAGCCACGTTTCATCTTCAATGCCCTTGCTGATGGAAGGAGGTTTTCACTCAAAATCTCACGATACATGGCCCCATTCATTCTTTCCTTTACACGGATCAGTCGTCCTGGTCCCTTTGCAGAAAAACAGTCCCAAAGCATGATGTTTCTACCCCCATGCTTCACAGTAGGTATGGTGTTCTTTGGATGCAACTCAGCATTCTTTGTCCTCCAAACATGACGAGTTGAGTTTTTTCCAAAAAGTTATATTTTGGTTTCATCTGACCATATGACATTCTCCCAATCCTCTTCTGGATCATCCAAATGCACTCTAGCAAACTTCAGACGGGCTTGGACATGTACTGGCTTAAGCAGGGGGACACGTCTGGCACTGCAGGATTTGAGTCCCTGGCGGCGTAGTGTGTTACTGATGGTAGGCTTTGTTACTTTGGTCCCAGCTCTCTGCAGGTCATTCACTAGGTCCCCCCGTGTGGTTCTGGGATTTTTGCTCACCGTTCTTGTGATCATTTGGACCCCACGGGGTGAGATCTTGCGTGGAGCCCCAGATAGAGGGATATTATCAGTGGTCTTGTATGTCTTCCATTTCCTAATAATTGCTCCCACAGTTGATTTCTTCAAACCAAGCTGCTTACCTATTGCAGATTCAGTCTTCCCAGCCTGGTGCAGGTCTACAATTTTGTTTCTGGTGTCCTTTGACAGCTCTTTGGTCTTGGCCATAGTGGAGTTTGGAGTGTGACTGTTTGAGGTTGTGGACAGGTGTCTTTTATACTGATAACAAGTTCAAACAGGTGCCATTAATACAGGTAATGAGTGGAGGACAGAGGAGCCTCTTAAAGAAGAAGTTACAGGTCTGTGAGAGCCAGAAATCTTGCTTGTTTGTAGGTGACCAAATACTTATTTTCCACCATAATTTGCAAATAAATTCATTAAAAATCCTACAATGTGATTTTCTGGATTTTTCTTTCTCAATTTGTCTGTCATAGTTGACGTGTACCTATGATGAAAATTACAGGCCTCTCTCATCTTTTTAAGTGGGAGAACTTGCACAATTGGTGGCTGACTAAATACTTTTTTTCCCCACTGTATGTATGGACCACAGTCTACGTGATATGGATACCTGAATGCATACACATATCGTATACACATAAACACTTCCCATGTGGTCTGTTCCAGTGCATACCCCACATAGTATACCCCTCCCTCGCCCCTCCCTAGCCCTTCCGAAAATAAGATCAGCGGGTGGAACATAAAGTTCCCTGTACTTGCAGGACGGGTTACCTCAATCTCTACCCTACTTTATATACAGAACGGGCACTTCCACATGTTGTCAATGAGTTCATATGTGTTTGTCTACAACAGTCAAAATAATTCACAAACTTCACCCAATCAATACAGGTCACTTTCTCCTAATCTGCTATCACCAGATTGCTATAATAATAATAATAATAATAATAATAATAATAATAATAATAATGCCAAGAGTGTGCAAAACTGTCATCAAGGCAAAGGGTGGCTACTTTGAAGAATCTAAAATCTAAAATATATTTTGATTTGTTTAAGAGTTTTTTGGTGACTACATGATTCCATATGTGTTATTTCATAGTTTTGATGTCTTTACAATTATTCTACAATGTAGAAAATAGTACAAATAAATAAAAACCCTTGAATGAGTAGGTGTGTCCTAACTTTTGACTGGTACTGTATGTACAGAGATAAGGGAACAAGGAAGTGGTGAGCTGTAACAGGCCCATATATAGAGCTGAGTGACTTCAGTTGTGTTTGTGTGTGTTTAATTGGGACTGAATGGTGACAGGCTCAAATCCATTATCGCTCTCTGTCTCTCTGTCTTATCCACCGCTGCTCCTGCTGGCACGCACACTAATGTCAGAGGCCATTAACAACCAAGCGGAAAGTCTATGTTGTTCCATGTGTGTGTCTGTGTGTGTGTGTGTGTGTGTGTGTTTAAGTTGAGAGAGTGAGTGAGACCCAGACTGACACATCTGCGAGTGAGAGAATCCCAATTGGTGTATGCAAGCGTGTGCGAGTGAGAATTTGTACAATGTTTGTGCACATGTGTGTGTATGACTGAAAGAGAGAAAGCCTGAGTCAGTGTATAATTGCCTAATGTGTATGTAATTCCATTGAAACCCAGCTGTACTCCACTCCTTTCTTTCTCTCCCTCCCTACATACCCCCAGGGCAGGGAGTTAGTAAATACAAGCCAGCCGTTTGGTTCAGCTCTCTCCTGGAGTGTGATACAATATAGGTCACCACAAACAACCAGATTCAGATTCAAATTCAGGAGGATTTAAAACCTACGAGCAGGAAAACCTAAGGACATGGACTATTTCCATAAGCTGAGAAGATTGATTGATGCACCATGATCCGGAGTAGAGTGTTTTAAGAGCCACATACATTTACATTTACATTTTAGTCATTTAGCAGACGCTCTTATCCAGAGCGACTTACAGTTAGTGAATGCATACATTATTAAAAATAAAATAAAAAATCATACTGCCCCCCCGTGGGAATCGAACCCACAACCCTGGCGTTGCAAACGCCATGCTCTACCAACTGAGCTACATCCCTGCCAGCCATTCCCTCCCCTACCCTGGACGACGCTTGGCCAATTGTGCGCCGCCCCATGGGTCTCCCGGTCGCAGCCGGCTACGACAGAGCCTGGATGTTGATCGGCCATTGGTTGTCTACCACTCGTTTGCTTGCTGACTACGTGGTGTATTTTGGGGACCACCTGACGATATTGTCTGACTGCTGACATTTTCCAGCATTTCTAAATGTAGAATCAGGTTCCCCTGTCGGCTAGCGGCATTTCTACTCTGAGACAATCAGAAAACATGAGAAGAGAGCGGAAGTAATGATCAACAAGAGCAAAAAAAGAGGTGACTTTCTGGTGTGCCATATTTGAATTAACTAGCTTGCTAGCTAGGGTTTCCACTAGATTCCACAGCCACAAAGTCAAAATTGTCTATTTCCTAAAGATTCATGAAAATAAAATGGGTATTCTTTTTGGTCTTAATTTAAGGTTAGGCATAAGGTTAGCAGTGTAGTTAATAGGCTTGGGCGGTATACCGTATACCGGGGTATTTTGAAATACAGACGGTATGATTTTCAATACTGTCAAATCAATATTTTTATTCTAAAGCTTGGGGGGGCTGCATGCTACGCCATTGGTTATAACTATAAGTTAACCATCTAAGATGTGCCAAATAAATTATCTCCAGCTCAAATTTCTTTTGGAAAGAAATAGCGCCCCTTGTGTGCACTGCCGGTAATACCGTATGGTACAGGAACGGGATGAAGGTATGAAAATCTGGATACCGTTCAACCTTAGTGGTTAAGGTCAGGGATTTTGGTCGAAATGACGCAGCAATTTTTGACTGAAGACAAGGAAGAGATCTTAATCTCTTTGGTGGAAAAGAGCCCGGCAGTATAACAAGTCGGCAGTATTGACAGAGAGACACCAAATCTCTCTGACACAGGCAGTGGATTGTAAGCCATCTGGGTGTTCGGGTAAGATAATTTTGTCCTTGTTGAACTTGATATAAAAATGTTTTTAAGTAGGCGAATGACTGCCTCAAAACCCCATGCCTGTCCCATAGTTAATGCTAGTTGGACAACTGGTTAGCTAGCTAAATGACCACTACCAACTGTAGCTTGATTGCTACTTGTTATAAAGTCTATTTGTAGCTAGCTAGCTTTGTTTGGACTGTTTGTTTTGTATGCCATACTATGTTATGTAGCATGCTGGCTATGTCTGTTTTGTTACTTTGATTACTTTGTTTGTTTTCTAGATAACTAGTTGGCCATGAACAGAGGTGGATGCTAGCCAGATAACAAACTGACTCATCCAATGTGTTGATTGTTTTCCTTGGGCACCTAGCAGCATCCAGCTTTAATAACTTTGTGTTGATAAAAATATGTCTGCTCTGCAATTGGAAATATTGAATTCACAAAGCTAAAGCCTGAATTATTTGCAGAAGATCCTGCACTAGCCTGCTGCTAAAAACATTGTTTAATATTTCCCCTTTCCCCTTTGTGTCAGATTGCACAAGTTGAACTTCTCTGAGAAATCAGTACACCAAGTATAAGCAGGTAAATAAACATAAAATTGAGCAATCCAATCTAACTTTAAGATCACATCCTGCTGTTTTGATATGAGAGGGGATATGTAGCCTTAGCAATGTTTATTTTTGTTCCTTAGGATGGGCCCAAGGACAGATACAGCCTACATAGGACCCCCTCGCCCACAGAGGAGGCCCAGGTCCAGCGACTACAACCACAATTCCTTTCACAACAACACACAACTATGGAATTGGGGTGGCTCCTCTGACAAGCACCCCCAGGCACAATGGAAAGAAACAGCGCAGGCCCAACGAAGAGGAGGCAGATGAGACAGGGAAGACCCTGGAGAAACTCTTGTGGACGAGGAGCTTGGGACCTATGGGCCGACCCTGGCGTGAACGCACCAAGACAATACTTACACTGAACAAAAATATAAACACAACATGGAAAGATGTAAAATATTTTACTGAGTTACAGTTCATATTACGAAATCAGTCAATTGAAATAATTCATTGGGCCCTAATCTATGGATTACACATGACTGGGAATACAGATAACTTTTAAAAGAGGTAGGGTCGTGGATCAGAAAACCAGTAAGTATCTGGTGTGGCCACCATTTGCCTCATGCAGCGCGACATTGATCAGGCTGTTGATTGTGGCCTGTGGAAAGTTGTCCCACTCCTCTTCAATGGCTGTGCGAAGTTGCTGGATATTGGTGGGAACTGGAACACGCTGTCGTACACGTCGATCCAGAGCATCACAAACATGCTCAATGGGTGACATGTCTGGTGAGTATGCAGGCCATGGAAGCACTGGGACATTATCAGCTTCCAGGAATTGTGTGCAGATCCTTATGACTTGGGGCCATGCATTATCATGGTGAAACATGAGATGATGTCGGCAGATGAATGGCATGACAATGGGCCTCAGGATCTCGTCACGGTATCTGTGTGCATTCAAATTATCGTGTCCGTAGCTTATGCCTGCCCATACCATAACCTCACCGCTACCATGGGGGACTCTGTTCACAACATTGACATCAGCAAACCGCTCACCCACACAACGCCATACACGCTGTCTGCCATCTGCACGGTACAGAAGAGAACACTTCTCCAGTTACCATCGAAGGTGAGCATTTGCCCACTGAAGTCGGTAACGATGTCGAACTGCAGTCAGGTCAAGACCCTGGTGAGGTTGACGAGCATGCAGATGAGCTTCCCTGAGACGGTTTCTGACAGTTTGTGAATAAGTTATTTGGTTGTGCAAACCCCCAGTTTCATTAGCTGTCTGGGTGGCTGGTCTCAGATGATCCCGCAGGTGAAGAAGCCAGATGTGGAGGTCCTGGGCTGGCGTGGTTACACGTTGTCTGCCAAATTCTCTAAAACAACGTTGGAGGCAGCTTATGGCAGAGAAATCAAAATTAAATTATCTGGCAACGGCTCTGGTGGACATTCCTGCAGTCAGCATGCCAATTGCACGCTCCCTCAAAACTTGAGACATCTATATGTTGCACTGTGGTTTATATTTATGGGCCTGATCTCATTCACAATGTGAACATCTATCACAAAGACAATTTACAATGTAAAATGTAATTTGCACTGACTTTGCACCAAGAAGAAATGCATGTGTATATTTCATATTTACCTTTACATTTGCGTTACACAATTAAAAATGACTGAATACCACTCATTGTGTCACGATCGTTGACAGATGAAGCGGACCAAGGCGCAGCGTGATAAGTGTACATTCTTTATTTGTGTACACACGAACCAAAACAATAAACCAAACGATACGTGAAGTCCTAGGTTATACACAAAACCCTACAGAACAAGATCCCACAATAAACTAGTGAAAACAGGCTACCTAAGTATGGTCCCCAATCAGAGACAACGAGCTACAGCTGCCTCTGATTGGGAACCACCCTGGCCAACATAGATCTAAACGATCTAGAACGAAAACATAGAAAATGTAACAGAAACTCCACACCCTGGCTCAACATTTAAGAGTCCCCCGAGCCAGGGCGTGACACATTGTCTCTGATGAAATTACTTACAGTAAAAGTTCAGACTTTTGCATGGATTCAATTGAAATATTCTATGCAAAAATCGCTCTGCCATTTCCTTGTTGCTAAAATTCAAATAGTTCACCTAATTTCAGTTTATGTGACAAAACAAGCAAGTATAGAGTAGAGAATCATTGTACCATCTAAACCGCTATGAAATATATTCCATAACCAAACACATTGTATTTAGAGCTGTTTGAAGCTGTGTACAAAACGAAAGTAAAAGACGCAAAAACTAAACTTAAGAACGGGAAGTATAGAAATAGCGCACATAGAACAGATCTACAGCTTCTTAGACTTGCTTTCAATGAGAATGACAGATCTATAACTCATATTTCTATGTGAATTTGGTCAGGTCGCCCATAAAGTAACATATTGCAGATTTAAGATCTGCCTGGCTAGTCGTTGTTTCAGATGATGGGGGAACATGCTTAATTAGATTATAATACACATTGTAATCATGCATTAGGCTGCCTAGTTATGATGGATTCAAGGTTAAGTCTAGTTATTTAAAAGTCAATGTGATTTGTCGATCAGTCTACTTAGTCTGTGATCAGTGTTCGGTACAGTTATGACATATTGCATATGAACCAGAGCATGTGAGCGGAGTTGAGTGGTTGTAAATCCCGCTCATCGCTGCTCATGGAGCGGTGCTTGAGCACCACTCCGGTGCTCCATGTCCCTTCCAACCGCTCTGCTAAAAACCGCTCCGCGCTCACAGGAAAAAAAACTGCTGCTCCAAATTCGCTCCATTCATTAAAATCACAATTTAACCAACACCCATCTATTTTGCTACCAAAAATAATTTACTGAAACTGGTTACAAATGACGGAGTCACCCATGATTCACCAAATGATATTTTGAAGGAGGAAGCAAAGTACTTTAAGTATATGTTTTCGTTTCAGTCGCCTCCATATCCTCTAACTGAAGCTAATTGTAGGGATTTTTCTTCTATTGATAATGTAAAATTAACAACCATACAGAAAGACTAATGTGAAGATGAAATTACAGAGGAGGAACTTCTGGATGCAATTAAATACTTTAAGTCCGGGAAAACTCCAGGGTTGGATGGCATACCAGTCAAGGTATACCAAACCTTTTTTGATATACTCAGAGGACCGTTATTAGCATATTTTTACCACTCCTATGTAAATGGTAGATTATCAGACACTCAAGAAGAAGGTCTGATTTCATTTACTGAAACAGGATTCAAAGTGGGAAATATAAAGATCCAGTCCATTTAAAACATTTGAGGCCCCTTACACTTCAGTGTTGTGATGCAAAAATTCTAGCAAAATGTTTAGCGCATAGAATTTAAAAGGTATTGTCAGACATTATTAATTATAATCAGCCAGGTTTTTTACATGGACGATACATTGGAGATAACATAAGGCAAGTACTGGAAACAATAGAACACTATGAAAAATTTGGGAAACCAGGCCTGCTATTCATTGCAGACTTTGAAAAGGCATTTGATAAAATACGACTGGAGTTTATATATAAATGCCTAGAGCATTTCAATTTTGGAGAATCTTTTATGAAATGGGTTTAAATCATGTATAGTAACCCTAGGTGTAAAATAGTCAATAATGGCTATTTCTCCTAATGTTTTAAACTGTCAAGAGGAGTAAAACAAGGTTGTCCACTATCGGCATATCTATTTATTATGTATCTATTTATTATGAACCAACAGTAATATCAAGGGATTAGAAATCCAGGGCTTAAAAACAAATGTGTCATTGTACACTGATGATTCATGTTTTCTTTTAAATCCACAACTTGAATCCCTCCACAGCCTCATAGAGGATCTAGATACATTTCCTAACCTCTCTGGATTACAACCAAATTATGATACATTTACTATATTACGTATTGGATAAATAAAAAATAAAACATTTACATGACCATGTAGTTTACCAATAAAATGGTCTGATGGTGATGTGGATATACTCAGAATACATATCCCAAATGAAATAAATGATCTCACTCCAATACATTTTAATAGAAATGTAGCAAAAATAGATAAGATCTTGCTACCATGGAAAGGTAAATACCTGTCTATTTGTGGAAAGATCACCCTGATTAACTCTTTAGTATTATCCCAGTTTACCTATTTGCTTATGGTCTTGCCTACGCCTAGCGAAGAGTTTTTAAAATTATATGAGAAAATAATATTCCATTTTATTTGGAACGGCAAGCCAGACACAATTAAACGGGCATATTTGTATAATTAATATGAATTTGGAGGACATAAATTGTTAAATATTAAAGCATTAGACCTATCACTAAAAGCTTCAGTCATACAAAAGTTATACTTAAATCCGAACTGGTTCTCTAGCAAATTAGTAAGATTGTCTCACCCCATGTTCAAGAATGGCCTTTTTCCCTTTATTCAGATTACAACCTCTCACTTTCAGTTATTTTGAAAAGGAAATAATCTCCCAAATATCACTATTTCTAAAACAACCCATAGAAAGTTGGTTGCAATTTCAATTTAATCCTCCAGAAACGACAGAACAAATAATGCAACAAATATTGTTTTTCAACTCAAATACAGTGGTGTGAAAAAGTGTTTGCCCCCTTCCTGATTTGTTATTTGTTTGCATGTTTGTCACACTTAAATGTTTCAGATCATCAAACAAATTTAAATATTAGTCAAAGATAACACAAGTAAACGCAAAATGCAGTTTTGAAATGAAGGTTGTTATTATTAAGGGAAAACAAAATCCAAACCTACATGGCCCTGTGTGAAAAAGTTTTTGCCCCCCCTGTTATAACACAACTCAACTGTGGTTTATCACACTTGAGTTCAATTCCTCTAACCACACCCAGGCCTGATTACTGCCACACCTGTTCTCAATCAAGGAATCACTTAAATAGGACCTGCCTGACAATGTGAAGTAGACCAAAAGATCATCAAAAGCTAGACATCATGCCGAGATCCAAAGAAATTCAGGAACAAATGAGAAAGAAAGTAATTGAGATCCATCAGTCTGGAAAAGGTTATAAAGCCATTTCTCCAGCGAACCACAGTGAGAGCCATTTTCCACAAATGGCGAACAGTGGTGAACCTTCCCAGGAGTGGCCGGCCGACCAAAATTACCCCAAGAGCGCAGCGACGACTCATCCAAGAGGTCACAAAAGACCCCACAACAACATCTAAAGAGCTGCAGGCCTCACTTGCCTCAGTTAAGGTCAGTGTTCATGACTCCACCATAAGAAAGAGACTGGGCAAAAATGGCCTGCATGGCAGAGTTCCAAGACGAAAACCAGACTCATTGCAAGTTATCACAAACACTTGATTGCAGTTGTTGCTGCTAAGGGCGGCCCAACCAGTTATTAGGTTGTAGGGGGCAATCACTTTTTCACACAGGGCCAAAACTGCATTTTGTGTTTACTTGTGTTATCTTTGACTAATATTAAAAAAAAATTGATGATCTGAAACATTTAAGTGTGACAAACATGCAAACAAATAAGAAATCAGGAAGGGGGCAAACACTTTTTCACACCATTAGATTTAAAAAAACATTATTTTTTGCACAAATGTTTAAAAAAGGTGTAATCTTCGTAAATGATATCATAAGTAGGACTGGTGGAGTTATGTCGCACATGCAGCTAACAAAAACAGATGGAAATGTCTGCTCTACCCAAAACTACTACCAAATAATTGCACTATTACTGCAAAAATGGAAGAGGAAAGTGGAAGTGGGAAAAAGTAAGGAACTTGTCTGTTGGCCCTGCATTAAAGAAAATTGTGATAAATAAAAAAGTATACCAGTTAAATTTAAGGACCAAAGGATTGACAGCCGTCCCATATAGATTGAAAAATAGTTGAGAAGAGATTTTTGACGTACCGATTCCATGGCATAGTGTTTATGAACTGATACGCAAAACAACGCCGGATTAAAAACTTATAATTTTTCAATCTAAATTATACAAAATTATTGCTACCAATATAATGTTATTTATATGGGGGATACAATCTTCCCAGCTCTGCAGATTTTGCTGCGAAGAGACAGAATCATTAGATCATTTGTTTTGGTACTGTCCATTTGTAGCTTGTTTTTGGTCACAGGTCCAGGAATGGCTGAAGGATTCCAATATTTACCTGGAGCTAACCCTGCAGATAGCACTACTGGGTGATCTGAAAAGTCATAGTCAATCGATCAATAATATAATAATACTTTTAGCAAAAATGTTTATCTTCAATTTAGAATCTGTAGAAACAATGAGAATAGAAGGGTTCAGAACTTCTGGGAAACATCACAGTACAGTTGAAAAATATATGGCAAATAGAAATACAATATGGATGGTGTTAAGAGATAGATGGGAGGTGTTGAATGGAGCTGAAGGATGGGACTAATAACAAATAACAACAACTAATAACAACAAGATAACTAATGTAAAGCATACTGTGTCCTTAATAAGTATATACTGTAGGTTATAGGTTGAGAGATTTTGTGAAAGAGCACAGTTAGAAAGATATGGCATATAGAACGGATGGACATCATGAATATGAGGGTAGAGGAAGTTCAGGAGTAAAAACAAACAAAATAGAATTATTGTAAAATTAACTGTGTCCATAAAATGTATATAGTATGTATAAGCTGAAAGTAGAGGCCTAAGCGTTATTGTTCACTAGTTTACTCCAATTAGGGAAGGGGTGGTGGGGTTGGAAAGTAATAAAGGGAAATATATATATTTTTAAAGGATATGTACACTACTGTTCAAAGGTTTGGGGTCACTTAGAAATGTCCTTGTTTTCGAAAGAAAAGCAATTGTCCATTAAAATAACATCAAATTGATCAGAAATACAGTGAAGACATTGTTAATGTTGTAAATGGCTATTGTAGCTGGAAATGGCTGATTTTTAATGGAATAACTACATAGGCGTACAGAGGCCCATTATCAGCAACCATCAGTCCTGTGTTCCAATGGCACGTTGTGTTTGCTAATCCAAGTTTATAATTTAAAAGGCTAATTGATCATTAGAAAACCCTTTTGCAATTATGTTTGCACAGCTGAAAACTGTTGTGCTGATTTAAAGAAGCAATAAAACTGGTCTTCTTGAAACTAGTTGAGTATCTGGAGCATCAGCAATTGTGGGTTCGATTACAGGCTCAAAATGGCCAGAAACAAAGAACTTTCTTCTGAAACTCGTCAGTCTATTCTTGTTCTGAGAAATGAAAGCTATTCCATGCGAGAAATTGCCAAGAAACTGAAGATCTCGTACAATGCTGTGTACTACACCCTTCACAGAACAGCGCAAACTGGCTCTAACCAGAATAGAAATAGGAGTGGGAGGCCCCGGTGCACAACTGAGCAAGAGGACAAATACATTAGTGTCAGGCGCCTCAAAGATCCTCAACTGGTAGCTTCATTAAATAGTACCCGCAAAACACCAGTCTCAACATCAACAGTGAAGAGGCGACTCCGGGATGCTGACCTAGGCAGAGTTGCAAAGAAAAAGCCATATCTCAGACTGGCCAATAAAAAGAAAAGATTAAGATGGGCAAAAGAACACAGACACTGGACAGAGGAAGATTGGAAAAAAGCGTTATGGACAGACAAATCGAAGTTTGAGGTGTTCAGATCACAAAGAAGAACATTTGTGACACAGACCAAATGAAAAGATGCTAGAGGAGTGCTTGATGCCATCTGTCAAGCATGGTGGAGGCAATGTGATGGTCTGGGGGTGCTTTGGTGGTGGTAAAGTCAGAGATTTGTACAGGGTAAAAGGGATCTTGAAGAAGGAAGGCTATCACTCCATTTTGCAACGCCATACTATATCCTGTGGACGGCGCTTGATTGGAGCCAATTTCCTCCTACAACAGGACAATGACCCAAAGCACAGCTCCAAACTATGCAAGAACTATTTAGGGAAGAAGCAGTCAGCTGGTATTCTGTCTATAATGGAGTGGCCAGCACAGTCACCGGATCTCAACCCTATTGAGCTGTTGTGGGAACAGCTTGACCGTATGGTACGTAAGAAGTGCCCATCAAGCCAGTCCAACTTGTGGGAGGTGCTTCAGGAAGCATGGGGTGAAATCTCTTTAGATTACCTCAACAAATTGACAACTAGAATGCCAAAGGTCTGCAAGGCTGTAATTGCTGCAAATGAAGGATTCTTTGACGAAAGCAAAGTTTGAAGGACACAATTATTATTTCAATTAAAAATCATTATTTCTAACCTTGTCAATGACTACATTTCCTATCCAGTTTGCTATATTTCCTATTCAAACTCATTTCATGTATGTTTTCATGGAAAACAAGGACATTTCTAAGTGACCCCAAACTTTTGAACGGTACTGTATGTATATGTATGTATATATATATTTGTATGCGAGAAATAAAAAACATATGGGGGATTGGAAGTGACGCAGACAATTACATTGATGGAAGTTACAATCTATCTGCAATATTAAAGGTGAAAAGTTTTGAGCTTATGCCGCGACCATTTGTGGTAGATGGTGGCAGATTGTGGTAAATTGTGTCATTCTGTCATTGCACCACACTATCACAAGGGGTATTTAGAACGCTGATCTATCGGTAGTGCCAATTGGTTTTAATTATTGAAACCAATGAATTATTGAATTTGAATGAAAAGTATTTGAATAAACATGAAAAGGTGAATGTAAGAAGCACTCATCATTTCAAATAGGCTACAAATAGGCTACATGTCATATTAAACAGGGGGGCTCAATGTAAATAGTCCGGGTGGCCGTGCGGTAGCAGAGAGAAAAGTCTATGAATTGGGTGACTGGAGTCTTTGACAATTTTTTGGGCCTTCTTCTGACACTGCCTAGTATATAGGTCCTGGATGGCAGGAATCTTCGCCCAAGTGATGTACTGGGCAGTACGCACTACCCTCTGTAGCACCTTACGGTCGGATGCCGAGTAGTTGCTATACCAGGCGGTGATGCAACCGGTCAGGATGCTCTCGATGGTGCAGCTGTATAACTTTTTGAGGATCTGGGGACCCATGCCAAATCTTTTCAGTCTCCTGAGGGGGAAAAGGTGTTGTCGTGCCGTCTTCACGACTGTCTTGGTGTGTTTGGACCATGATAGTTTGTTGGTAATGTGGACGCCAAGGATCTTGAAACTCTCGACCTGCTCCACTACAGCCCCGTCGATGTTAATGAGGGTCTGTTCGGCACTCCTTTTCCTGTAGTCCACGATCAGCTCCTTTGTCTTGCTCACGTTGAGGGAGAGGTTGCTGTCCTGACACCACATTGCCAGGTCTCTGACCTCCTCCCTATAGGCTGTCTCATCGTTGTCGGTGATCAGGCCTACCACTGTTGTGTGGTCAGCAAACGTAATGATGGAGTCGTGCTTGGCCACGCAGTCGTGGGTGAACAGGGAGTACAGGAGGGGACTAAGCACGTACCCCTGAGGGGCCCCAGTGTTGAGGATCAGCGTGGCAGATGTGTTGTTGCCTACCCTTACCACCTGGGGGCGGGCCGTCAGGAAGTCCAGGATCCAGTTGCAGAGGGAGGTGTTTAGTCCCAGTGTCACGCCTGCCTCCGCTCCCCCTCCCTGGCGCTCGAGGGCGCCAGGCTGCCCATCATTACACACCCCTGTCACCATTGTTACAAGCATCAGCGCTTCATTGGACTCACCTGGACTTCATCACTGCTTATTACCTCTCTTATATCTGTCTGTTCCTCAGTTTGATCCCCGTGTCTGCATTGATGTTGCTTTGTTTCTCTCGTCCAGACGCTGTTCTTGCTTTGTTTCATGTCTATTTATTATTAAATCCTCACCCTGTACTTGCTTCCTGTCTCCCAGCATCTGTCCTTACACCCAGGGTCCTTAGCTTAGTGATGAGCTTTGTGGGCACTATGGTGTTGAGCACTGAGCTGTAGTCAATGAACAGCATTCTCACATAGGTGTCTGCTAAATGACTAAAATGTAAATATGTTCCTTTTGTCCAGGTGAGAATGGGCAATGTGGAGTGCGATTGAGATTGCGTCATCTGTGGATCTGTTGGGGCGGTATGCGAATTGGAGTGGGTCTACAGTTTCCGGGATGATGGTGTTAATGTGAGCCATGACCAGCCTTTCAAAGCTCTTCATGGCTACCATGAATATGGCAGGCCCATTGTGCCAAAATCAATGATGGCCTATTGTATAGATAATAGAATGAAAATGATCGAAACATTTAAGAGATCAGATTATTTGTTTATAAATACTTTGCTACAATGACACACTTAGTTATCTACCCACCTCATTCCTTTCTTTTAGCGTGTGCACGTAGTAAGTACACCATCATGCTTTTGGGATACGTGTCTTTTCAGTTGTGGACACTACATCACCGCACTCCCTCTCTTGGTCCTCATCTTTGTAAGTCACCTGGATTTAGCACCTGTGTGTTTTATCCGTTTATTTATGAAAATATTTAGCGAAGTCCATGACAGTAGCTAAAGCAAGGGGCTATAGCAGCACACAGGTAGACTACAAATGCATGCTGGGGCGGGCATGCCCTGAGCTTGTGAAGTGAGCACTATTGGAGCAAAATTGGAGCGGGCGAGAAGGCCGATGCGGCAGTATTTGGGAATCTCACTCTACACTCCAGGGAAATTGGGCAAGCTCCGCTCCTGCTCCGCTCACATACTCTGGATGGAACAGCAAAAATCAAAATAAACTACACAAGCCAGAAGCAGACAGGCAGTCAAAGTATTTTAATGTTATTTTTGTCTCGCAGGGGTTACAACCGACTTAAACACCAGCACAGAATAATTGAAAAGGGAGTACACTTCAATCAATGTGATTTTATTTCACTGAATCTCTGTCTGTGTATTTGGTTAATTGGTTTTAGCTCATTTATTTGTTTGCTCATCTATCACTGATCAGAAACATTAAGCATGCAATAATGTAGCCTAAATCAAGTGTATTATTTTGCCCTTGACTCATGTATAGGAAATAGTAAAGCCTTATATAATCTAGCCACCATATAACTTTATTTATTTATTTTATTACTTGTATTATTTTTAATTATGCCCAATTCATGAGGGCCCTGATGATGTGAGGCCTGAGGCAATTGCCTATTCTGCCAAAATGGTAAGTCCGCCACTGGTGACATGCAAATAATGTTGAAGTCCCCTTCTTTCCCTAAAAAACAAAAGTCTCCTCCTCCCCCAAAAAATAGGCTACAAGTTTGAAATACCATCGAACTAATACAGAAAAGTAACCATGATCCAACATGCAAAAGTAAACATAAGAGTAGAATCAATGTAACAAAATGTGCCCAAGGCAAAAACTCAGAAATGCAGAAAATGCTGAGTGCGCAGTTATTATGCACAAGCGCCAAAAAAGATTGTATTTTAAAACAGGAAGGCATAACTGTGCAGTGATTATTCACAATGTTCTCAAAAGCTAAGCATTGCTTGGCTATCCCTCACGTTTGGAACGAAGAGTTCGAAAACACAGTTTTGGGAAACCGAGAGAGTGAGTGAAAAGAAAGCGGGGCGTATCTTTGCGCACACGAAGAGTGGGTGTGTAGCCTACTCTACACTGCCTAGCCACGCTGCAATACTGGAATCCAATCATTACAACCACGAGCCACCAAACCACACACATACTAGGCTACTCGAAAACAAGTTATGAAATAATTATCAAAATAATGTCAAGTAAAGATCCTTGTGTAGCTAGTGGCCACTTTGTCCGCACATTTCCCCAAGTGATCTGCGCAACACAAATCATAACTAATTTGTATAAGTAGAGAGAACTGTAGGCCTATTTATTGTATTTCGCATTACAATCGATTCAATATTTCAATAATTCACATGGAAACATATTACACCATTATTAAAGCAATATATTAGAAGAACACACTCTGCTATCTACAACCTAAAAGGGTTATTTGGCTGTCCCCATAGGAGAACCCTTTGAATAATCATTTTTTGTTCCGGGAAGGTTCTACATGGATCCCAAAAGGGTTCTACCTGGAACCAAAAACGGTTCTACCTGGAACCAAAATGGGTTCTCCTATGGGGACAGCCGAATAACCATTTTGGGGAAAAAAATTCTAAGACTGTAGAGGCATACATTTAAACATAACAATCTGCCAACTTGTATTTAGCCTATGGAACCCCGTTGGGGGAGAGTGACTATGTATCATTTTCTATATCAATAGCAAATCCACTCAATAAAATACCTTCTATTCATCACCTCTTACATAACGCATTGTGCAACATATTCCATGGCGCTGGTTTGATTTTAGGATGCAATCACGGTCTGTTGGACATCTAACAATGTCTATGTCCTGTTATTGGAACATTTTGTTCTCGACATATTTTGGGCATCTCTCTGCAAGGAACGTGAAAAGATTTATAAGATACATGCAGCTTGTTATACAACGTAGTGTGCTCCGTTTGTTTTGAAACGCTTTCAGGAGTCACTGGGTTCAAACTATACCTAATCCAACCAGTGCGTCCGAGATGCTCAGGCCGCTCATCGTGCCCTAATTCTCTGCTCCAACTCGCTCAGAACTTGCAATAAAAATACAAAATTGTTCACCCATAGGTACAGAACGAGCGTGGCGCGTAAAATAGCTCCAAATTACAATATAACTCACCTTCGTTCTGTTGAATAATATTTTCTCCACGAAGAAGTAGTATCTTTATTTACTTAAATTCCGTGCATTAGTACGTATGTGCTGTGCTTGCTTGAGCGCATGCTCGCCACATTGCCCCGTGCCCAAGCGGCCAACTGAAGATGAGCGAGTACAATCTCGTTACATAATCTACTTTCCCTGCAGCCAAAATACATTAGAACATTTAAATGACCTCAAAAGACTGTGTATCTCTTCTGTCTTTTCTAAATGATCACATAGCCAAATAGCATTTTTATTGAATAAGAAAAATATTGAAATCAAAATAGATGTATTGATAATATATCATATAAGGTATTATTCCACGAAATGTTTTGTATTATAAACTGGGTGGTTCAAGCCCTGAATGTTGATTAGCTGACAGCGGTGGTATATCAGAAGGTATACCATGGGTATGACAAAACATTTATTTTTACTGCTCTAATTACTTTGGTAACCAGTTTATAATAGCAATAAGTCACCTGGGGGGTTTGTGGTGGCCTATATACCACCGCTAAGGGCTGTATCCAGGCACTCTGCGTTGCATAGCGCCTAAGAACAGCCCTTAGCCATGGTATATTGGCCTTACTGCTTAAATATGATACAATGTTAAACCTCTCCAGCCAATCAATGTCTCCCATTACTGCAGAAGGGACAATGTCTGAGGTGGGATTGATGTGTCAAAATAATGATTTATGATTATGTAATTAAAAAGTTGAGTGAATACAATAATCTCTTCAATAAGGATATTTAGAAAAGGATGAGACGGCAGAGCAAAAAATAATGTGAAGAAACTAGAAAGAAAATAAAAACTTTCATAGCAATACATTTGTGTGATCCTGATTTTGAAGTATCCTGAAAAGAGAAGGTAGAGACAACACAAGAGTGAACAGGCTAAAAAATGCCAAGAATAATAATTATTATAAAACATACCTGCAGTGAAGCCGCTCAACATTTACATTACATTCAGTCATCTAGCAGACTCCCATCCAGAGCAACCCACAGGAGCAACCAGGGTCAAGCGCCCCGCCCAAGGGCACGTCAACAGATCTCCCACCAAGTCAAATCGGCGACCCGAACCAGCGACATATCAGCCACAGGCCCAATCTCCCAACCGCCAGGGCACCAACCATCCAAGATCCCTCCACAGTTCCCCCGAGAGCTGCCCCTCAACCATCCGAGAGCCACCCTTCTATCTTTTCTGGGGGATAAAATTGCAGTTGTAACCAGTTCTGCAATGCTTGTTTGAAAAAGAGAGATACTCTGAAAAAGGTTTCATTTTTTGATTAATCTAAAATGAGACATGACAATCTGCACAAAAGCAAAAAGGCCATTTTTAAACAATGGATGAGCTTTTCTTAGTAATCTACTTTGGGTTCAAGTAAAACTTTTGTATAAGTGAAGATTTTAGAGAGAGGTTTACTGCTTTTATATGTAATAATCTCAACCCACCCAGTTCATATTCATTATATAGATAGGCACGCTTTATCTTGTCTGTTTAGCATCCCAGATAGAGCGAAATATTTTTTGCTCATATGATTTGAAAAACGAATCATCAGGAGTAGACAGCGCCATAAGTAAATGAGTAAACTACGATATGACTAAGGAGTTAATCAGGGCAATTTTTCCATAAATAGACAGGTATTTACCTCTCCATGGTTGCAGGATCTTGCCTATTTTTACCAGTTTTCTATTGAAATTCATTGTGGAGAGCTCATTGATATATTTTGTGATGTGAATACGAAGTATGTCTACTTCACCGTCAGCCCATTGTATAGGTAAACTGCAGGGTAATGTAGAAGTTGTGTTTTTTAAAGATCCAATACATACTGTAATATGGTACACTTATCATAATTAGGTTTTAGTCCAGAGGCGCCAGAAAAGTTATCTAGATCTTCAATGAGACATTGCAGGGATCTAGCTTGTGGACTTAATATAAAACTTGAGTCATCGGCATACATAGACACCTTTCTTTTTCAGCCTTGGATTTCTAATCCTCTAATGTTGTTATTTGATCTGATTTTAATAGCTAGCATTTCAATGGCCATAACAAATAGATATGGTGACAGAGGGCACCTAGTTTAACTCCTCTTGACAGTTCAAAATTGTCTGAGAAGTAGCCGCTATTTACCATTTTACACCTGGGGTTGATATACATTACTTTTACCCATTGAACAAGAGACTCTACGAAATTGAAAAAATCCAGGCATTTATATATAAAATCCTGTCTTACTTTATCAAAGGCCTTTTCAAAATCAGCTAAGAATACCAGGCTTGGCTTCTTAGATGTTTCATGTTGTTCTATTATTTATAGTAGTTGTCGTATATTATTTCCAATGTTTCGTCCATGTAAATAATGTATCCCGGTCCACGTGGAAATTCTGTAAGAGTTATGTGAAGGACAATTAGATGACAGTCCTTTGATGAAAGAGACAAGAAAGTAGTCAAGATTAATGAGCCAAATCTGTTTTTCATCCACGTTCATATTCGAAACGGTCCACCTTCCTTGCGAATCATTCCTGACTGTTTGCACATTCGGATCAACATTTTTGTTAGTTAATATCATCACACCGTTTGAGTTCCTTTGTCCATGAAAGACAATTATTTCCACCATCCCATTCCTTTTTCCAAGCAACTTCATCTAAGGATGTAGAGTGAGTTTCCTGTAAACAGTATATGTTATATTCCTTTTCTTTTAGCCACGTAAAGACTGATCGTCTTTTCTTATTATCTGCTAAACCATTACAATTATAACTAACTGACAAACTTATTTCACCCCTTACCATATCTAGATACTATTCTCAGTCTAAATGTACCATAATTAGTGCTTGTAAAGTTACTGCCATAACAGGTATTATGACAGTCAAAAATAGAGATTTCCAATGTCTAATGTTTAGAATTCAAGAAACAGGTTCTAGTCCTTTATAAACTATAAAGGACTATAGGAGTTTTTCCATGCCCCTGTCAGCCAATTGAGAGATTGATTGACCTAACAGTCTAAAAACAATAGTCAATACATTATAAGCTATTAGATGATTACAACAGTATGTAGTTTGGATATTACTAAATATTGCATACCAATTTAATGAATACATTTGGAGGCATACAACAGATTACTTGACGAAACAATAAATCACAAACATAATAGATACAGTGCATTCGGAAAGTATTCAGACCCCTTCCCTTTTTTCACATTTTGTTACGTTACAGCCTTATTCTAAAATTGATTAAATAAATAAAAATATCCTCATCAATCTACACACAATACCCCATAATGACAAAGCGAAAACAGGTTTTTAGACAATTTTGCAAATATATTAAAAATAAATACGTTATCAGAACCTTTGCTATGAGTGCATCCTGTTTCCATTGATCATCCTTGAGATGTTTCTACAACTTGATTGGTAAATTCAATTGATTGGACATGATCTGGAAAGGCACAAACCTGTCTATATAAGGTCCCACAGTTGACAGTGGAGATGGGAGAACCTTCCAGAAGGACAACCATCTATGCAGCACTCCACCAACCAGGCCTTTATGGTAGAGTGGCCAGACGGAAGCCAATCCTCAGTAAAAGGCACATGACAGCCCGCTTAGAGTTTGACAAAAGGCACCTAAAGGACTCTGACCATGAGAAACAAGATTCTCTGGTCTGATGAAACCAAGATTGAACTCTTTGACCTGAATGCCAAGTGTCACGTCTGGAGGAAACCTGGCACCATCCCTACGGTGAAGCATGGTGGTGGCAGCGTCACGCTGTGGGTATGTTTTTCAGCGGCAGGGACTGGGAGACTAGTCAGGATCGAGGAAAAGATGAACGGCGCAAAGTACAGAGAGATCCTTGATGAAAATCTGCTCCAGAGCGCTCAGGACCTCAGACTGGGGCGAATATTCACCTTCCAACAGGACAACAACCCTAAGCACACAGCCAAGACAACACAGGAGTGGCTTTGGGACAAGTCTCTGAATGTCCTTGAGTGGCCCAGCCAGAGCCTGGACTTGAATCTGATGTGATAAATGTGATATTTCATTTATTTATAAAAACCTATTTTTGCTTTGTCATTATGGGGTATTGTGTGTAGATTGATGAGGGGGAAAAACGATTTAATCAATTTTAGAATAAGGCTGTAACGTAACAAAATGTGGAAAAAGTCAAGGGGTCTGAATACTTTCCGAATGCACTGTTAGAAACTGGTTTTGAATGAGAAAATTAAAAGAGTAGCTTAATCAAATTATCTCATCAAATGAGCAGATTTGAATAATTGAATACAAGATAATCCTGTTAAGAAGCATTAGCAATTAAAGCTACAATCTGAGATACATTTTTTGATATACTTGTTTTGATATACAGCTTAAGGATGAGGCTAGTGGAAATGTAAACCCTCTCAAAATCATAGACAGCTCTCCAGTCCATGCAAGGACTGACAAGAGTTGAAATGACCATCGAACAGATTCCCAAATCCCAGACAGTAGCTTTAATCATCTGTAATGGTCTGTTCGTTTTTCCCTGTTGCATGCACAGACTGCATAAAAAGGTTCCATCGTATATTATACCACGAGATGGCAGCACTGGTATGTAGCTGGCTCGCTTCAATTATATGCTATTGGTTTGGAGGTGAAAAACAAGGCCAACGGTGCATCCACCTCTCGGTCACCAGGTGGCGATGTCTATCCAACTGTTGAATGGTTACAGAATGCTAACTCAGCATGGCATGTTCAGACTGTCAGTCTCAGCCCGAGTCTCCGTATGTTTTCTCCACTTCACCTCATCCCATTGACAGGGAACATAAGTGAAGTTATCAGTGAAATAAACGTAGAAAATCACATGATCTGGTGTCCCATTACTTAAATCTACGAGGTTGTGTGTGTGCATGTATATGTGTGTTGGTATGTGTGTGGTGTGGTGCTGCTGGCTCTGGCTCGACCACTGGAGGGGCTATTAGAGCATTGCCTACATCATGACACCCATATGGCATATGGCCTGAGACTGAGACTGAGACAAATGGCCAAATATATATATTTATTATCTGGAGTCACACTGGAAAGACAACCAGTGGTGAAATTCTCTTGATTACTGCAGTTATGACACATGATCTCCAGCCATGGTAAATGAAACTTAATAGGAATGAGATACAACAATAAACATATAATATTGTTCTCAATCACATAACAAAAGTTACCATTTAATATAACATGTTACAATGTGATCATATCGTTTTACAATAGTGTTACATTAAAACCCCAAAATAAAATAAATGTCTGTGTGATCGTATAGTTTTACCACAGTGCAGCTTCTAATGAATTCACAAGGTTCCACAATAACAAGAGACATACCCTTTTCTATATTTATATATCTATATTCTGAGAATAAACAGCATTCTAAAAGTGAACCGGAATGTATGAAATTCTTCACAAACAAAATGACACCATGAGTGCACCATTCTAAAGCCTAAATCACACGGAGAGACGCCTGCCAACGTCATGAAATTTGCATCCGAGAGTAGTGTGTCAATATTAACTACAGAGTCAGATAATTTATCCCAAGACCAATGCAGTGTGATCATTGTAAAGCTTTTGGTCATGTTAAAGCTTTTGGTCATGTTTCAAGTGTTTGCAGAAGGGAGAAGCCGAGATGTCCAAGTTGTGGAAAAGATCATATCATGTGTTATAAAAGTGATGCAAATGTGACATGTTACAATTGTGGTGGGAACCATGAAGCCACATCTTTCGAATGCCCCACAAGGGTGAAGGAGAATGAAGTGGCCAAAGTCAGGGCTGTCCAGAGCATTTCATATGCAGCAGCTGTTAAAAGGGTTGAGGGTTTGAATGGTGCACCTGAAGAGTCCATGTTGGATAGGCCTTCACTGCAGGCTGCAAGGGATGCCTTTCACCAGCAGGATCCTGACATTTTAAAGGTTAAGAAGGTGGACTTTGTGGCCTTTCTAGCTATGGTGACTAATGGCACTGCCAAGGTGGAGAGCAGGTCCAGGAAGATAGAAATCATTGTGGATGCGGCGGAGCGGTTCCTGGGGCTGAAAGATTTCTCAGCGAAGGAGTTACATGGAATATTGTCACAAGCCGTACTTACCACCCTCTCAGGCCCTAGAGCCAAGATTTGGAGATCTGAAAGAAGTGGGAGTTTTATTTTGTCAATGTACTATTTTTATTTGGGTGGATTAAGTTAGTTTCCCTATTACATATGGATTTTCTTTTTTACCTTGTTTTGGTTTCAACCCGTACAGTTGGTGGCGGCAACACAGAAGTGTTCGGGACTGGGAGTTGAGCGGAGAATGTCTCCGCGGGGATCGGTCCCCTATGCAAGTTTCCATGTCTTGTCTGTTTGGGTGTTTGCTGTGATCGCACTGGACCAGTGTCTGCGGGACGAGAAGTCTTACTTGCGAATTCTAAAGTGAGGAAGTGGGCGGCTGTGCTGACGACGAACTGGGGCTGTGGAGCTGAGTGGTAATCCGAGAGCAGAGGACCGAGAGACATTGGTACAATGCACATCCAGGAGCTTTAGCTCCGCCAAGTAACGGATGTGATTCTTCCTGTGTTCCCCTTACAGTACTCTTTCTCTCGTTTAGCAACGGAGGCGGGGCCATTGGTGAAATCGCCAAGCAGAGTCTCAGACCGGGGGTGTTCCAGGACTGGGAGCTGTGCGGATCTGGATATCACCAAACAGAGACGTTTATTTTATTTTGTGGGGATATGGTTCTCGTTGGGCCCTAGAAATCGAGAACCTATCCCCACCCTTTCTATATGTTGTCTGTCTTTCCCCCTCCCTATTTGTCCCATAGCAGTAGAGACTGTTAGAAGGTTTGGCAGAATAGTGCAGGGTCAAGGGTGGGTCCCATATTGTGTGCAGCACCAGAGCGAGATTGTAGTGCCTTTCACCATAGTTTGCAGTGCCTTCCCTTAAAATACCGATCTTGTTGCAGTGCCATATCAGAATAATGCAGTGTCACTTTTGCATGCCCGATATTTACCTGAGGGAGTCAGGGGGAGGGTAACCTACCTGAGAGGCTCTATTGTGTTGACACCGTCTGGGAAATCGTGCTGTGGGGAACCGGGGTCAGATCCATGTTAACCCATGAATTTAAAATAAAACTTCCCTTGAGCATATTTACCTGTCCTGGTCTTCTGTGTTGGGATTATGTGCTGGAGAACATTAAATCCTGTGTTGGGTGGAGTAAAAAGGGGTTCACATTAAACTGTGACAGTTGTTTTGCTAGCTCCTCATGAGGATGTTGCTTCTAATAAACCCAAGCCATTTACAAACGACTAAGTCTCGTTCTTTCTACATAAACAATATTCTCTCTTGAAATCAGAGTCCTCGAGTTTTCCAGACATGCTATATGATCGAAATCAACACAGGTAGGCTGCAATTGTTTTCAAATATATACCAACTGTTGTCACCTTCTCACCAAGCTGCTTGGCGATGGTCTTGTAGCCCATTCCAGCCTTGTGTAGGTCTACAATCTTGTCCCTGACATCCTTGGAGAGCTCTTTGGTCTTGGCCATGGTGGAGAGTTTGGAATCTGATTGATTGATTGCTTCTGTGGACAGGTGTCTTTTATACAGGTAACAAGCTGAGAGTGTGCTCCTAATCTCAGCTCGTTACCTGTATAAAATACACTTGGGAGTCAGAAATCTTTCTGACTGAGAGGGGGTCAAATACTTATTTCCCTCATTAAAATGCAAATAAATTTAACATTTTTGACATGCGTTTTTCTGGATTTTTTTGTTGTTATTCTGTCTCTCACTGTTCAAATAAACCTACCATTAAAATTATAGACTGATCATGTCTTTGTCAGTGGGCAAACGTACAAAATCAGCAGGGGATCAAATACTTTTTTCCCTCACTGTAGGTGTTGCACGTGGTCTGGCTCCAGATTCCCACTCATTGTGTGACTGACCACCCGAAGGCATCTTGGACTGAGGCGCTTGACACTGCTTGAACGTCGCTGAGGATATTCTCGTAGGACTCATGGAGCAGAATGTAGCCAACACCTTTATCAAAGGGCACTTATCTCAGTGTGTCAGAAACCACATGTTGAAGTCGTAACCGGCTAACTTGGTCACACAGCGCTGCTCGCAACAATCCAGCTTAGGCTTGGTTATTATGTGAGTAAGTGGATTGTTGTCAATCCAAACAGTAAAGAGATGGCCTTTCAGCCAATTACTGAACTTGTCGCAGATCAACCACTTCATTGCCAGTAACTCTAATCGATGAGCTGTGTAGTTCTTCTGTGACTGAGACAAAGACTTGCTGGCAAATGCGCGGCCTAGCTCAGGTTTCCCCTTCTTACATTTTACATTTTAGTCATTTAGCAGACACTCTTATCCAAAGCGACTTACAGTTAGTGCATACATTTTCATACTTCTTGTAACTGCATCAGGACAGCAACATGAACGGACAGGAGAAATCAGGGTAGGCCAGGTCCACTGTGTCTACTAGAGATGTCTTCAGCTTTTCGAAGGCCTATTCATGCCCAGGGGTCCAGTCTGCGGCACTCAACTTTCGACACTGTGACTCTGGGTTTTCTATTTGGACCAATCAACAATGAGAAGAGTGGTCTGGCAATGGAAAGAAACTTGGCACCAAGTGTTGGTAGTAGTTTATTATGTCAAGGACCGACCTTATTAGTTTCTGTGAAGTAGTCACACCATCAGGCTCCATCAGATCAGCACTGGTCATCTTCGAGATGTTGTCAACTTCGCTTAGATTCTCGTCAATTATGTGTCTGAGAAACTTCACAGACTTCCAGAGAAAGAAGCATTTCTTGGGGGCTAACTTCATGTTGTGACTACAAAGCCTGCTGAAGACCATCTCCAAGCGCTCCAAGGCCGTCTTCTTGTCTGGGGCAAAGACCAGCGTAACACAGCAAACTCAGAAAGTTTTGGTCTCCAAAGATGCTGGTCATCATGCGCATGAAGCTTCCGGGACTGTTACACAGACCCTGTGGCAGACAATTGTACTCGAAAAGCTCATTGGTGTTGTGAAGGCGAAATACTTATTGTCGTCTTCATGCAGTGGCACGTTATAGAACCCGGACGTGAGATCCATCGTGCTTAACAGGGCGTTGCCGCTGAGCGCAGCCTGGTGCGGGAGAGAGTGTGCATCTTTGAGGGTCCTATTGCTCGACCAGCGGAAGTCTCTGCACAGACACGAAGGTCTCAATTTTTCATCCAGACGAGTACCAGGGGATACAGTGCCTTGCAAAAGTATTCATCCCCCTTGGCGTTTTTCCTATTTTGTTGCATTACAACCTGTAATTTAAATTGATTTTTATTTGGATTTCATGTAATGGACATACACAAAATAGTCCAAATTGGTGCAACCAATTACCTTCAGAAGTCACATAATTAGTTAAATAAAGTCCACCTGTGTGCAATCTAAGTGTCACATGATCTCAGTATATATACACCTGTTCTGAAAGGCCCCAGAGTCTGCAACACCACTAGCAAGGGGCACCACCAAACAAACGGCACCATGAAGACCAAGGAGCTCTCCAAACAGGTCAGGGACAAAGTTGTGGAGAAGTACAGATCGTGGTTGGGTTAAAAAAAAAATATCAGAAACGTTGAACATCCCACGGAGCACCATTAAATCCATTATTAAAAAATGGAAAGAATATGGCAACACAACAAACCTGCCAAGAGAGGGCAGCCCACCAAAACTCACAGACCAGGCAAGGAGAGCCCCGTGTAGCTCAGTTGGTGGAGCATGGCACTTGTAATGCCAGGGTTGTGGGTTCGATTCCCACGGGGGGCCAGTATGAAAAAAAATGTATGCACTCACTAACTGTAAGTCGCTCTGGATAAGAGCGTCTGCTAAATGGCTAAAATGTAAAATGTAAATTAATCAGAGAGGCAACAAAGAGACCAAATATAACCCTGAAGGAGCTGCAAAGCTCCACAGCGGAGATTGGAGTATCTGGCCATAGGACCACTTTAAGCCGTACACTCCACAGAGCTGGGCTTTACGGAAGAGTGGCCAGAAAAAAGCCATTGCTTCAAGAAAAAAATAAGCAAAGGCTCCCCAAACATATGGAAGAAGGTACCCTGGTCAGATGAGACTAAAATTGAGCTTTTTGGCCATCAAGGAAAACGCTATGTCTGGCGCAAACCCAACACCTCTCATCACTCCGAGAACACCATCCCCACTGTGAAGCATGGTGGTGGCAGCATCATGCTGTGGGGATGTTTTTCATCGGCAGGGACTGGGAAACTGGTCAGAATTGAAGGAATGATGGATGGCGCTAAATACAGGGAAATTCTTGAGGGAAACCTGTTTCAGTCTTCCAGATATTTGAGACTGGGATGGAGGTTCACCTTCCAGCAGGACAATGACCCTAAGCATACTGCTAAAGCAACACTTGAGTGGTTTAAGGGGAAACATTTAAATGTATTGGAATGGCCTAGTCCAATTGAAAATCTGTGGTATGACTTAAAGATTGCTGTACACAAGCGGAACCCATCCAACTTGAAGGAGCTGGAGCAGTTTTGCCTTGAAGAATGGGCAGAAATCCCAGTGGCTAGATGTGTCAAGCTTATAGAGACATACCCCAAGATACTTGCAGCTGTAATTGCTGCAAAAGGTGTCTCTACAAAGTATTGACTTTGGGGGGGTGAATAGTTATGCACGTTCAAGTTTTCTATTTCTTTGGTCTTATTTCTTGTTTGTTTCACCCCCCAAAATATTTTGTATCTTCAAAGTGGTAGGCATGTTTTGTAAATGAAATGTTACAAACCCCCCAAAAATCAATTTTAATTCCAGGTTGTAAGAGAACAAAATAGGAAAAATGCCAAGGGGGGTGAATACCTTCGCAAGCCACTGTATTTGTACTCGCTCTTGGATTTCAGGATGAGATCTTTTTCCTCCATCTCGCTCAGGACCTGACGCATCTTCATATAACAGCGCCGGAGAAGATGGCTGCCGTTTTACAGCCCCCTAACCATTTGTTCTATTATGTGTGTTTTTCCGCATTATTTGTAATTTATTTTGTACATAATGTATCTGCCATCGTCTCTTATAACCAAAAAGAGCTTCTGGATATCAGGACAGCGATTACTCACCTCGTATTGGACGAAGATTTGTTCTTCAACGAGGCGGCCACGAAGGATATCATACAGACACCCGACAAGGCCCAAATCCCCGTCATTCGCGTGAGGAAGAGACAGAGATATCGTGGACGTAGATCGGGGTGCCTTGTAAGGATCCGACGGCGAGCGAGTAAACTGCCTCTTCCATCAATCCTTTTAGCCAATCTTCAATCATTGGATAACAAATTGGATGACCTAAGATTACGGTTATCCTACCAACGGGACATTAAAAACTGTAATATCCTATGTTTCACCGAGTCGTGGCTGAACGACGACAATGATAACATACAGCTAGCGGGCTATACGCTACATCGGCAGGATAGAACGGCTGACTCCGGTAAGACAAGGGGTGGCGGTCTGTGTATATTTGTAAACAACAGCTGGTGCACAAAATCAAATACTAAGGAAGTCTCGAGGTTTTGCTCGTCTGAGGTAGAGTATCTTATGATAAGCTGTAGACCACACTATTTACCAAGATAGTTTTCATCTATATTTTTCATAGCTGTCTATTTACCACCACAAACCAATGCTGGCATTAAGATTGCACTGAATGAGTTGTACAAGGCCATAAATCAACAGGAAAATGCTCATCCAGATGCAGCGCTCCTAGTGGCCGGGGACTTTAATGCAGGGAAACTTAAATCCGTTCTACCTAATTTCTACCAGCATGTTAAATGTGCAACCAGAGGAAAAAAAACTCTAGACCACCTTTACTCCACACACAGAGACGCATACAAAGCTCTCCCTCGCTCTCCATTTGGCAAATCTGACCATAACTCTATCCTCCTGATTCCTGCTTATGAGCAAAAACTAAAGCAGGAAGCACCAGTGACTCGGTTAATAAAAAAGTGGTCAGATGACGCAGATGCTAAGCTACAGGACTGTTTTGCTAGCACAGACTGGAACATGTTCCGGGATTCTTCAGACAGCATTGAGGAGTACACCACATCAGTCACTGGCTTCATCAATAAGTGCATCGATGATGTTGTCCCCACAGTGACCGTACGTACATACCCCAACCAGAAGCCATGGATTACAGGAAACATCCGCACTGAGCTAAAGGATAGAGCTGCCGCTTTCAAGGAACGGGACTCTAACCCGGACGCTTATAAGAAATCCCGCTATGCCCTCCGACGAACCATCAAACAGGCAAAGAGTCAATACAGGGCTAAGATTGAATCGTACTACACTGGCTCTGACGCTCGTCGGATGTGGCAGGGCTTGAAAACTATTACAGACTACAAAGGGAAGCACAGCCGTGAGCTGCCCAGTGACACAAGCCTACCAGACGAGCTAAACCACTTCTATGCTCGCTTCGAGGCAAGCAACACTGAAGCATGCATGAGAGCACCAGCTGTTCTGGATGACTATGTGATCACGCTCTCCGTAGCCGATGTGAGTAAGACTTTTAAGCAGGTCAACATTCACAAGGCCGCAGGGCCAGACGGATTACCAGGACGTGTACTCTGAGCATGTGCTGACCAACTGGCAAGTGTCTTCACTGACATTTTCAACATGTCCCTGACTGAGTCTGTAATACCAACATGTTTCAAGCAGACCACCATAGTCCCCATGCCCAAGGACTCTAAGATAACCTGCCTAAATGACTACCGACCCGTAGCACTGACGTCTGTAGCCATGAAGTGCTTTGAAAGGCTGGTCATGGCTCACATCAACAGCATTATCCCAGAAACCCTAGACCCACTCCAATTTGCATACCACCCCAACAGATCCACAGATGATGCAATCTCTATTGCACTCCACACTGCCCTTTCCCACCTGGACAAGAGGAACACCTACGTGAGAATGCTATTCATTGACTACAGCTCAGCATTCAACACCATAGTGCCCTCTAAGCTCATCACTAAGCTAAGGATCCTGGGACTAAACACATCCCTCTGCAACTGGATCCTGGACTTCCTGACGGGCCGCCCCCAGGTGGTAAGGGTAGGTAACAACACATCTGCCACACTGATCCTCAACACGGGGGCCCCTCAGGGGTGCGTGCTCAGTCCCCTCCTGTACTCTCTGTTCACCCATTACTGCATGGCCAGGCACGACTCCAACACCATCATTAAGTTTGCCGACGACACAACAGTGGTAGGCCTGATCACCGACAACGATGAGACAGCCTATAGGGAGGAGGTCAGAGACCTGGCCGTGTGGTGCCAGGACAACAACCTCTCCCTCAACGTGACCAAGACAAAGGAGATGATTGTGGACTACAGGAAAAAAAAGAGGACTGAGCACGCCCCCATTCTCATCGACGGGGCTGTAGTGGAACAGGTTGAGAGCTTCAAGTTCCTTGGTGTCCACATCACCAACGAACTATCATGGTCCAAACACACCAAGACAGTCGTGAAGAGGGCACGACAAAGCCTATTCCCCCTCAGGAGACTGAAAAGATTTGGCATGGGTCCTCAGATCCTCAAAAAATTCTACAGCTGCACCATCGAGAGCATCCTGACTGGTTGCATCACCGCCTGGTATGGCAACTGCTTGGCCTCCGACCGCAAGGCACTACAGAGGGTAGTGTGTATGGCCCAGTACATCACTGGGGCCAAGCTTCCTGCCATCCAGGACCTCTATACCAGGCGGTGTCAGAGGAAGGCCCTCAAAATTGTCAAAGACTCCAGCCACCCTAGTCATAGACTGTTCTCCCTGCTACTGCACGGCAAGCGGTACCGGAGTGCCAAGTCTAGGTCCAAAAGACTTCTCAACAGCTTCTACCCCCAAGCCATAAGACACAGCTAATCATGGCTACCCGGACTATTTGCACTGCCCCCCCACCCCATCCTTTTTACGCTGCTGCTACTCTGTTAATTATTTATGCATAGTCACTTTAACTCTACCCACATGTACATATTACTTCAACTATCTCAACTAGCCGGTGCCCCCGCACATTGACTCTGCACCGGTACCCCCCTGTATATATAGCCTCCCTACTGTTATTTTATTTTTACTTCTGCTCTTTTTTTCTCAACACTTTTTTGGGTGTTGTTTTATTTTTACTTTTTTTGTTAAAAATAAATGCACTGTTGGTTAAGGGCTGTAAGTAAGCATTTCACTGTAATGTCTGCACCTGTTGTATTCGGCGCATGTGACCAATAACATTTGATTTGATTTGATTTGATCTTCTGGTATTGACTTGGAGGCACTCTTTGTAATGGTCTTATCGGTCAGGCGGATTCTGTGGACAAATCCTTTAGCCTCTTCACAATCGAGATATCCTCTCTTGCACTTCTCTGACACATCACAGGAACTGATACCCAATGTGTTCAACCCAAGCAGATTCAGCTTCTCTTCAGTGGAACGTGTATCTCTCATGTGGTTCATCGCAGCAGCTTTAGACGTGGCTTGCGGACAGCTGAATAGGGGAATCACACTGTCTGCATCGGATGTCCTCCATTGCTACACATCGGAGGACATTGGCAAGCTTCGATTTGCACTTCAGCCACACAGGACGGCCAGACGTGTTGACCAGCTTCAGCGGGACCCATCTGTCTCCCCACAGAGGCTTAATGATCCTCGCCACCATGATCCCCTGTGGTGCTGAGCGGGACGTGGTAGGCTCGGACATCACAGCGCTGCCAGGAGACACAGCAGTGGTTTTCGGTAGCTTTCCCCAAACCAGATACTAGCGGCCAGGGTCAAGGCAGATGGCTGAGTTACGTCTCACAGTGCCTGTCTTGTCAGTGATGTCCTCACCTCTCCAGTGGTTCAGTCCAGCCAACATGGATAGGAACTGCTCAGAATAAGGGTCGTCAGTGATGCATGGTACTGAGACTGCTTTCTAGTAGTTGTCACATTGTTATGACTCACAAAGGATGTGCTTGATCACGGTGGTGCCCAGTATCAGTTCATCATGTTGACCTTCTACTACCAAGGTTGTTACAACTATCTTGCATCCATAGACTTCCATGTCGATGCTGAAAGCGGACTTGGGCCTCACACGGCGTCGTCCATAGCCCATAAGCACATCTGAGTTAAACTACTCCAGCATTCATCAACTTCAGCTCTGCCATCTCACTTACTGTAACTATCTGATATCTTGTGATAGATTATATAAAATCCTTGAAAGAAACCAACATTCTGGTAGTTTACTGGTAAACTTAGAAAGGTTCCAGTAATATACCCTCCTTTTGCAACCCTTTATACATCTTCAGACACATCACATGAGTCTTTGGCTGACATGTATACAGCTTATTTACATTTTTACATTTTTAGTCATTTAGCAGACGCTCTTATCCAGAGCGACTTACAGTTAGTGAGTGCATACATTTTCATACTGGCCCCCCGTGGGGAACGAACCCACAACCCTGGCGTTGCAAACGCCATGCTCTACCAACTGAGCCACACGGGATTGTTATGCATTAACAGTATCTTTCTTTTGACCTATACTGCCTCCGTAAGAATACAGGTCGGCTAGTTTCCCTCAGCTAGGCCAAACTGTGATGAAAGCCTGGGACATGCATGTTTCGGGTGACCACAATGGAAGCAAAGATGCTCTTACATGCAATGAGACTGCGTGGAGTGACTGGTGTCTTAAAGGCCTGCTCTCTGGGACCACGTTGAAACCTTGGGGTGTGTGGAGGGTGAGCACTGCGCCGCTTCTGCCATTTCTCCAGTATCTGTTCCAGCCTGTCCATCATCTTCTCATCTGGCTGCTGCTGTGTGCTCTGAACCAGAGCAGGGGTGGCGGAAGTGTGTGAGACGTGACACTGCTGACCTTGGGGGCTGGATGTTTCCACAAGATGTTGGAACATTGCTGCGGGGACTTGCTTCCATTCAGCCACAAGAGCATTAGTGAGGTCGGGCACCGATGTTGGGCGATTAGGCCTTGCTCAAAGTTGGCATTTCAAATCATCCCAAAGGTGTTTAATGGGGTTGAGGTCAGGGCTCTGTGCAGGCCCGGCAAGTACTTCCACACCGATCTCAACAAACCATTTCTGTATGGACCTCGCTTTGTGCACAGGGGCATTGTCATGCTGAAACAGGAAAGGCCCTTCCCCAAACTGTTGCCACAAAGTTGGAAGCACAGAATCATCTGGAATGTCATTGTATGCTGTAGCATTAAGATTTCCCTTCACTGGAACTAAGGGGCCTAGCCCGAACCATGAAAAACAGCCCCAGACCCTTATTCCTCCTCCACCAAACTTTACAGTTGGCACTATGCATTCGGGCAGGTAGTGTTCCCCTGGCATCCGCCAAACACAGATTTGTCTGTCGGACTGCCAGATGGTGAAGCGGGATTCATCACTCCAGAGAACACGTTTCCACTGCTCCAGAGTCCAAAGGCGGCAAGCTTTACATCACTCCAGCCGACGCTTGGCATTGTTCATGGTGATCTTAGGCTTGTGTGCGGCTGCTCGGCCATAGAAGCCCATTTCATGAAGCTCCCGACGAACAGTTCTTGTGCTGATGTTGTTTCCAGAGGCATTGGAACTCGGTAGTGAGTGTTGCAAACGAGGACAGACAATTTTTAGGCGCTACGCACTTCAGCACTCGCCGGTCCCCTTCTGTGAGCTTGTGTGGCCTTCCAATTCGCGGCTGAGCCATTGTTGCTCCTAGACGTTTCCACTTCACAATAACAGCACTTACAATTGACTGGGGCAGCTCTAGCAGGGCAGAAATTTGTCGAACTGACTTGTTGGAAAGGTGGCATCCTATGACGGTGCCACGTTGAAAGTCACAGAGGTCTTCAGTAAGGCCATTCTACTGCCAATGTTTGTTTATGGAGATTGCATGGCTCTGTGCTTGATTTTATACACCTGTCAGCAACGGGTATGGCTGAAATAGCCGAATCCACTAATTTGAAGGGGTGTCCACATACATTTGCATATATAGCGTATATTTGAACCTGGTGGGTGACAGAGGAAGAATATCTTTTTTTTTCAACTGCAAGCAAGTGTTTTCATTGAGCTTGCTAACACAGCTAACTACCTAGCTAGCTCATTCTTTAGCTTGCCACCAGCGTCCAAGGTAGGAATTGTTTTGAAAATTAAAGTTGTGTAGAGTTCAGTAGAGTTAAGGTCATGTGTATATAAAATATAATGTAATTGACAAAGCTATTGTTAAATGTTCTTGGCTAGCCATGCAACATGTTGCTTGCTAGCTAACTTAGCTAGCTTTAGTGAGGCTGGGGTGTCTCTGATAGAACTGCCTAGATAGATTATTTCTAGCAAAAAATATATCCTGTTTTTCCCTCCTGCAGTTGATCCTTCTGGTCTGGAGCCTCCGCTGCCTACGGACAGACCCCAGTGAGCATGAGTGTTTTATACATTGTTACATACAGTGCTTTCAGAAAGTATTAACACCCCTTGACTTTTCCAACATTTTGCTGTGTTACAGCCTGAATTTAACATTTATTAAATTGAGATGTGTCACTGGCCTACACACAATACCCCATAATGTCAAAGTGGAATTATGTTTTTTTGACATTTTTTAAATGAAAAGCTGAAATGGTATGAGTCAATTGGTAGAGCATGGCGCTTGTAACGCCAGGGTAGTGGGTTCGATCCCCGGGACCACCCATACGTAAAAATGTATGCACACATGACTGTAAGTCGCTTTGGATAAAAGTGTCTGCTAAATGGCATATTAATAATTATTCACCCCTTTGTTATGGCAAGCCTAAATAAGTTCAGGAGTCAAAATTTGCTTAACAAGTTACAATAAGTTGCATGGACTCAATAATAGTGTTTGACATGATCTTTGAATGATGACCTCATCTCTTTACCCCACACACACAATTATCTGTAAGGTCCCTCAGTCGAGCAGTGAATTCCGAACACAGATTCAACCACAAAAACCATGGAGGTTTTCCAATGCCTCGCAAAGAAGGGCACCTATTGGTAGATGGGTAAAAAAAAGCAGACATTGAATATCCCTTTGAGCATGGTGAAGTTATTAATTACACTTTGGATGGTTTATCAATACACCCAGTCATTACAAAGGTAAATGGGTCCTTCCTAACTCAGACTCAGTTGCCGGAGAGGAAGGAAACCGCTCAGGGATTATACCATGAGGCAATGGTGACTTTAAAACAGTTACAGAGTTTAATGGCTGTCATAGGAGAAAACTGAGGATGGATCAACAACATTGTAGTTACTCCACAATACTAACCTAATTGACAGAGTGAAAAGAAGGAAGCCTGTACAGAATACAAATATCCCTGAAACATCCATCCTGTTTGCAATAAGCACTAAAGTAAAACTGGAAAACATGTGGCAAAGAAATTAACGTTATATCCTGAATACAAAGCATTATGTTTAGGGCAAATCCAACACAACACATCACTGAGCACCACTCTTCATATTTTCAAGTATGGTGATGGCTGCATCATGTTATGGTTATGCTTGTCATCCACAAGGACTAGGGAGTTTATGATAAAAAGAAACGGAATAGAGGTAAGCACAGGCAAAATCCTAGAGGAAAACCTGGTCTGCTTTCCAACAGACACTGGGAGAAATTCACCTTTCAGCAGGACAATAACCTAAAACACAAGGCCAAATATACACTGGAGTTGCTTACCAAGACGACATTGAATGTTACTGAGTGGCCTAGTTATAGTTTTGACTTAAAACGGCTTGAAAATCTATTGCAAGATTTGAAAATGGCTGTGTAGCAATGATCAATGACCAACTTGACAGCTTGAAGAATTTTTTTAAAAATACTGTGAAAATATTGTGCTATCCAGGGCCCGGCTTTCCAAAAGCGAGGGAACTTACAAGTGGCTTACAAGAGTTTTAACGATGCATCTGTCCTACAACGGCCGAAGATTCGTTTCCCAAAACATCACATAGAGAGAACGGTCACTAAGTGCGTCGGTGGAGCATGTGTCGATACTGATAGGATCGAAAGAAAGGAAGCGCTGCTCTCCATTCAAACCTTTCCTTAACATTATAAGTATTTCACAATACTGACAAAGGACCAGCTCCTAGAGTGATATTACCACCTACGGCTGCAAATATTTAGGTGGCTTATTCTGATGCTTACTCAATAAAATTTGGATTTGGCACAACATTGCCCACAAGTTAGGCTACACATCATGAAATATATTTAGACAAATTACAGACAGTAGCCTACAAGTAGCAAAATAGAACTCGATTGAACATGAAATGTATTTCAATATGTCTGGTGAGTATGCAGGCCATGGAAGAACTGGACATTTTCAGCTTCCAGGAATTGTGTACAGATCCTTGCGACATGGGGCCGTGCATTATCATGCTGAAACATGAGGTGATGGCAACGGATGAATGGCACGACAATGGGCCTCAGGATCCCGTCACGGCATCTCTGTGCATTCAAATTGCCATGCCATGCCTGCCCATACCATAACCCCACCGCCACCATTGGGCACTCTGTTCACAATGTTGACATCAGCAAACCGTTCACCCACACAACACCATACACAATGTCTGCCATCTGCCCGGTACAGTTGGAATCGAGATTAATCTGTGAAGAGCAGCGTGTCAGTGGCCATCAAAGGTGAGAATTTGCCCACTGAAGTCAGTTATGACACCAAACTGTAGTCAGGTCAAGACCCTGGTGAAGACGACAAGCATGCAGATGATTTTCTCTGAGACAGTTTCTGACAGTTTGTGCAGAAATTATTTGGTTGTGCAAACCCACAGTTTCATCAGCTGTCCAGGTGGCTGGTCTCAGACGATCCCGTAGGTGAAGAAACCGGATGTGGCGGTCCTGGGCCGGATGTTGGAAGCAGCTTATGGTAGAGAAATGAACATTCAATTTTCTAGCAACAGCTCTGGTGGACATTTCTGCAGTCAGCATCCCAATTGCACTTTCCCTCAATATATCTTTGGCATTGTGTTGTGTGACAAAACTGTACATTTTAGAGTGGCCTTTTATTGTCCACAGCACAAGGTGCACCTGTGTAATGATCATGATGTCAGTCAGGTTCTTGATATGCCACACCTGTTACGTGGATGGATTATCTTGGCAAAGATGAAATGCTCACTAACAGGGATGTAAACAAATTTGCGCAGAAATTTGAGAGAAATAAGCTTTTTTTGCATATGGAAAATTTCTGGGATCTTTTATTTCAGCACTTTACATTTTGCGTTTATATTTTAGTTCCGTTTATTTAGTCACGTGATTAATTTTGTGTAGGGTTTCCTAGAAACAATAATAATTATATAATTTTGGGGGTGCTTATATTTGTCCTGTTACACACAAATGTGCAATGGAAATGTGTTTCTTGCATATCCCAACTCCCCCTGAGATACACACAGGGAGTGGGGTCATGGGATGGAGTTGAGTCTGTGTCAGTGATGCAGCCGCACCTCTCTATCTGTCTCTCTGCTGTGCATAGGCCACCGGATCTCACCGGAGTTTGGAAGGAGTGTCCACGCTCATGAAACATGCGTGTGCCTCAGCGGATTTTCTTCACAATAAATAAACATAGGCTCATTCTGTTCAGAACAACCCAGGGTATGATGCCATGTCATCTTATTACTGTACATCAAACATAGTGATCATAAATGTTGACACTGTATATAACATGAGTTTTATGATTTGGAAATGTGAAGTGCACATTTAACTCAAGTGTTTGGCTTGCTTGTATAACATCAAAGCAGTATTTATTATAATCCTCAACATGTCATCTTTCAAAATACATAGAGTCATCTTAATTTACAACATTTCCCTCACTCAGACAACAAAACATTTGCAAAAGTTGCCCAATTATCGGGAAGGATGGGGGCAACTTCTTGTCACCCTTGGTGCTCAAGTTCAGAACCGCTGTCAGTCAAAACCAATGACATATATAAACCCTGGATGACTGACAGGGGGTGATGTGTTGAAGCCACCCCACAGCCATCTTGGTACTCCTCCATTGTAAAACACATTTTGGAAGTTATAGAAATGCATTTATTAATGTCTACATTTGTTTTTGACACGTTTATTATATTACAGACACCTTAATGCATACTTTTAAATTATATGATGTTAGCTAAATATATATATACATTTTTTGAGAGTACTGTTACTGTCCCCACTACAACAACAAAAAATACTTAAATACATGTAATTTTGTCCTTTAAAATTTGTATTGAAATACTGTAGAATTCCATTCATTCCTATGGAGGACTGCTCCTACTGGGGAGTGCCAATATGGCCGGCCGGTGGCTTCAAAGCCTCTCAATGGCCAATACACAGCATCAGCAATAAACACATCATTGGTCAAAACCCATTCAATCCTGTGAAGTGCAGAGACAGAGCTCTAATGTCATGTACAGCCACTACGTTTCATTTTCAACCCGTATACGGGTACGAATGTAAAGGGCTACCAGGGCTCCTCCGGTATAGGATTCCTTGGAGCACTTCGAATCCGATCTGATCTGCACGTTCACTGGAAGCTTCTTTGTTCTTCCTAAGGTCACAGACCTCTTGGTCCTCTGCTTGAGCTTCAGCAAGAGAGATGGGAAGGATGGAAAGACTGTGAGTGGTGGTGACAACAACGTATAGTGCTTGGCTTGCTGATGGAGCCACTGCTCTGTACAGAGCGTCAGGAACAATGATCTAATGGCCTTTCCGGTAATGCACTCTGACCTGGAATTCCTGAAAAAGGCAACGTCCAGCGTGTGAGCCTGGAAGATGTATTGGGACTGTTGAACACCCATGTACAGTACATTCGGAAAGTATTCAAACCCCTTGACTTTTTCTACATTTTGTTACGTTACAGCCTTATTCTAAAATGGATTAAATAAATGTATTTCCTCATTAATCTACACACAATACCCCATAATGACAAAGCGAAAACAGGTCTTTAATAATTATTGCAAATGTATTACAAATAAAAAACAGAAATACCTTATTTACTTAAGTATTCAGACCCTTTGCTATGAGACTCAGAATTGAGCTCAGGTGCATCCTGTTTCCATTGATCATCCTTGAGATGTTTCTATAACTTGATTGAACATGATTCAATTGATTGGACATGATTTCAGGACAGAGTAGCAGGATGACGAGACGTGGGACTGGAGACAGGGACCAGAGTCAGAGCGGGCAGAACTGTAGCAGAGAGGAAAACAGGTGTCAGGCAAGGAAAACAGGCACAACAGAATCTGAATAGTAACAAACGGCTAGAACCGTAGACTGACTGAGCAGAGATTACGATCTGGCAGTGTGGAAGTGGCAGGACTGAGTATTTGTAGAGGTATTGATTATGGAACAGGTTGCAGCTGGTAGGGACCTGTTCTGACTCCAGCACACCTGTCTCCAACCACACAATCACACACACACACACACACACACACACACACACACACACACACACACACACACACACACACACACACACACACACACACACACACACACACACACACACACACACACACACACACACACACACACACAGAGAGAGAAGGAGGGAGAGGGAGAGAGTACTGGGGGAGTGGCGGCAGGTCAAGGAGACACAGGATGAGCAGTAGAGGGCGTTGCAGGAGCAGATGTGACAAGCCATCAAGCCACAAGCTAAAACCTGGGAGAGAGGGAGGAGAGAATTCACTTTCTGTTTCATCTGCTGCTGGCTTGATAACGTTTACTCAAAATATGTTTTCACATGTTAATTGATTAAATTAGATTTTTATTCTATAAAGATTGTAATTGTGTCAATATGTTGTGAATATTGTAGAAAAATCCTCACAGCCGTTTTCCATAATAAAAAGTGAAGTGCCACTTGTACAGTAGGCTACAGGCAATATGTTCCTCCACCGTGTGAGTCATAGAAATTACCATCTTGCATTCAGGGCTTTCCGGCAGTCTTCGTGGTTTTTATATGTCTGGAGCAGAAATTGTACAATTGTAAACTAACAAATAATTTAGAAGTTAGAACCTATGTACAGTCGTGGACAAAAGTTTTGACCCTTCTTTTTCAAGACCTCTGCAATCCGCCCTGGTATGCTGTCAATTTACTTCTGGGCCACATCCTGACTGATGGCAGCCCATTCTTGCATAATCAATGCTTGGAGTTTGTCAGAATTTGTGGGTTTTTGTTTGTCCACCTGCCTCTTGAGGATTGACCACAAGTTCTCAATGGGATTAAGGTCTGGGGAGTTTCCTGGCCATGGACCCAAAATGTCGATGTTTTGTTCCCAGAGCCACTTATTTATCATTTTTGCCTTATGGCAAGGTGCTCCATCATGCTGGAAAAGGCGTTGTTCATCACCAAACTGTTCTTGGATAGTTGGGAGAAGTTGCTCTCGGAGGATGTGTTGGTACCATTCTTTATTCATGGCTGTGTTCTTAGGCAAAATTGTGAGTGAGCCCACTCCCTTGGCTGAGAAGCAACACCACACATGAATGGTCTCAGGATGCTTTACTGTTGGCACGACACAGGACTGATGGTAGCGCTCTTCTCCGGACAAGCTTTTTTCCGGCTGCCCCAAACAATCGGAAAGGGGATTTATCAGAGAAAATGACTTTACCCTAGTCCTCAGCAGTCCAATCAGTCTGTCCCTGATGTTTTTCCTGGAGAAAAGTGGCTTCCTCGCTTCCCTTCTTGACACCAGGCCATCCTCCAAAAGTCTTCGCCTCACTGTGCGTGCAGATGCACTCACACCTGCCTGTTGCCATTCCTGAGCAAGCTCTGCACTGGTGGTGCCCCGATACCGCAGCTGAATCAACTTTAGGAGACGGTCCTGGCACTTGCTGGACTTTCTTGGCTGCCCTGAAGCCTTCTTCACAACAATTGAACCTCTCTCCTTGAAGTTCTTGATGATCCGATAAATTGTTGATTTAGGTGCAATCTTACTAGCAGCAATATCCTTGCCCGTGAAGTCCTTTTTTTGCAAAGCAATGTTGACGGCACATGTTTCCTTGCAGGTAACCATGGTTAACAGAGGAAGAACAATGATTTCAAGCACCACCCTCCTTTTAAAGCTTCCAGTCTGTTATTCCAACTCAATCAGCATGACAGAGTGATCTCCAGCCTTGTCCTCGTCAACACTCTCACCTGTGTTAACGAAAGAATCACTGACATGATGTCAGATGGTCCTTTTGTGGCAGGACTGAAATGCAGTGGAAATGTTTTTTGGGGGATTAAGTTCATTTTCATGGCAAAGAGGGACTTTGCAATTAATTGCAATTCATCTGATCACTCTTCATTACATTCTGGAGTATGTGCAAATTGCCATCATAAAAACTGAGGCAGCAGACTTTGTGAAAATTAATATTTGTGTCATTCTCAAAACTTTTGACCACGACTGTATATTAGTTAAAATACAGCACCAACTACATAAATATCTGATAAGTTCCATGATCTGTTACCTGGACTTTAAGCCCAAACGGCATCGATTTTAACTGGTAAAGGCCTATTGGAGTGATGACTGCTGTCTTGGCCTTGCTCTCCTTGTCCATTGCTACTTACCAATACCCTGACTTCAGGTCCAGGGTACTGAAACAGGAAGCTTCAGTGACTCCAGGATGTTGCGAATGATGGGCATAAAATAAACATAATTGTGCGTCTTCGCATTCAGCCCTCTGAAGTCAGATAACCTCTGGGAACCCAGCACTACAGTGGCAGCCCAATCAGATTGTGAAGGCTCTAGGATGTCATCCTTGAGCATTTCTTCCACTATATCTACAATTATCTTTCTTGTAGTGTGACACTCTGTAGGCCCTGCAGCAGACACACAGAGGGCCATGATTGGAAGAGGGATTGAACCTCAGGCTGCAAGTTGGAGAAAGGAGCGTCAGGAAGTGTCAGGTGTAACACAGCCATATACAGACTGACTGGGGTTGACATTCCAGATCTTGTTGCCCAGGTAGGACATCTCTGACCTTGAGCCTCAAAGGGAAAGAAAGAGTATCTTCTTTGACTTCACACACCATACGTCGTCTCACCAAGGTTGATTATGGTTTTGGTTTTGGTGACGAAATCAAGGCCCAAGATGATAGGAAACACCAGATGGTCATCTGGGACCATGCTCCCACTCCCACACATCCAGGACATCTATTTGAAACGGTGCCTGAGTAAGGCACGCAGCATCATCAAGGACCCCACACACCCAAGCCACAAGCTCTCTCCCTTACCATCGGGCAGACGGTATCAGAGCATGAAGTCTGATACCAACAGGGTCAGAGACATGTTCTATCTACAAGCCATCAGACTGCTGAACACTTGAACTGGACTGACCACCTGCTCTGATTCTCCACATCTTAGCACACATGCACTCACTCATGCACACACCCACACAGACATACACACATATACATTTATGCTACACACACATCACAGCTGCTGCTACCAGACTCGTATTATCCTGCTCAGTTTACACTTTGGTTTTCACACAAATGCATTTACTCTCCTGGACGTGCAATTTTCTGCCAGAGCCTTCTCTGCATCAGGGTGAAGGTACACCCTGTATTGAGTACAGCTTCACATTGGAAATTCCTGACTTCCACCTAGGGAGCACAGGGAGGATGCACGTTTCAAATCTGCAGGTGGTTTACCATTGGTCTTTCTTTATAATTTCTCTTTCCCAGTTTAGTTCACTTTGATACAATACTCCTTAGAGGATGAAATATCCTTTTCCACCATTGATCCAACCTTCATTAACTGCTCTACAATTGTAACTGTTCCTCTGAAGCAGACCACCACTCAAGGGTTACATTTGTTGAGGATCTTTCTCACCGGCTCTGGTTCTGTGATGTCAGGCTTCCACTTCAGACAAAGGGCCCGGAAATCATAAGCAAAGTCCCTAAAAGACTGATTTGGAAGTTGAACCATGTCCATTAGTTTCTCCTCCACATCTGTTAAGTAGTCAGTTGGTAAAAATGCTGCTTGGAATGCCTCTTTGAACATGGTTGTCCTATGGTTATTTTGCAAACAACCTTCCCACAACAGTATTCAGTTGGTAAGAGACAGACATTCAGTCAATACTATGGAATAGATTGTCCACCAGCTATGTGTTATCCCGGCAGAAAAGAGAAATAGGCTAAATAAATTTTTTTATTCTGAGTAATAAACTAATGGAATAATGTATCTGAGCAAACCAGAAACCTTTCAATATATACATTCAAACAATACTTTAAAACCATTTAAATTTAATAAATTGGAAGGTTGTGCAGGACTATGGTAGATGAAGGAATCAATCTATCTTTTCAGACTGTTAGATTATTTATCTGGTCAATATGTCAGTGTATTATGTCTGTTGTTTGTAACAGTGTGTTATATGTGAACATGTGATTGTATTATACATTTTATTTTAATGTTTAAGGACTCTTGGAAGATTAGTCCAAATGAGGACTAAAAGAGAGAAATTAAATAAATAAATAAAATATCTCTGTCCCTGTTGTGTCCCCCTGTCTCTCTGTCCCTGCCGTGTCTCTCTCTCTCTCTCTTTGTCCCTGCTCTGTCTCTCTCTCTCTGTCTCGCTCTCTGTCTCTGCTGTCTCTCTCTCTCTCTCTCTCTCTCTCTCTCTCTCTCTCTCTCTCTCTCTCTCTCTCTCTCTCTCTCTCTCTTTTTCCCTGGTGTGTCTCTCTCTCTCTCTGTCCCTGCCGTGTCTCTCTGTCCCTGCCGTGTCTCTCTCTCTCTCTGTGTGTCTCTGCTTTGTCTCTCTCTCTCTCTCTCTCTCTCGCTCTGTCCCTGCTCTGTCTCTCTCTCTCTGTCTCTCTCTCTGTCCCTGCCGTGTCTCTCTGTCTCTACTGTGTGTCTCTCTCTCTCTCTTTTTCCCTGCTCTGTTTCTCTCTCTCTCTCTCTGCTGTGTCTCTCTCTCTGTCCCTGCCGTGTCTCTCTGTCCCTGCTGTGTCTCTCTCTCTGTCCCTGCCGTGTCTCTCTCTCTGTCCCTGCCGTGTCTCTCTCTCTCTCTCTGTCCCTGCTCTGTCTCCGTGTCTCATATGGTAGCTGTTAGTTTTAATGCAGGAGGCTCACATTCCTGGTAGAGGCGGCAGGCTCAGGAATAACTGTTCTGGCACCACTGTCAACTTTTACACGAGCCCAATCTCCAAATTAACACCTCCGCTAGACAAACCTCACTTCACTCCAGAGATGAACTGACTGTGTAGATGTGAGGTGGGGTGGGAATTCAAAGGTTGGGCTTCAGATCACTGGCTGTTCTCATACAGCCCTATTCAGACTTGAGATAAGTTTACTTAAGTCACAAAATGTTTTATTGACTTAAGTCCATGTTAAGTCTATTTATCTCAAGTGTGAATCGGGTCAATACAGCATAGCCTAGCAGGCTGGTTGCCAGCTTGCTGGAGATGTATTTATCCCTTAGTTACTTTTTTTAATGATCAACATTGTTTTTGACTTCTCACACTTTATGAAAATATACTTTATGAGGGACTACACTGGAAACAATACCAGGGTCACCTGGCTAGCTTAGGCTAAATCTGCAAATATGGAAACAGGAATGTTCTTCAACAGAAGCTTCTGACTAGAACATAGCATTAGTAAAACAACTTCCACTGTGCTTTTAAGGAAGTAAGAAGAGAAATAGGCGAGGCTCAAGCTATTCATGTCTCATATTGGTTGAAGTGTTGTTGTCTACTCCCCTCCTTTTAGGGAAGTTGACCAGCTACAGAATGTCTACATGTAGATGGGTAATATATGAGATTTTCTAATGTAGAGTTTAAAAAAGCATAACTATCCTAAAGTAATTAAAGACATGTTTATGTCTTTAATTACGTAAGTCTTTTTTAAACCTCCCACTTTGGGCTGGATGTGTCAATGTGTAGTTCATACATGCATAATCTATGAGCAGAATTACTGTCTTATCTCAATTAGCCACGAAATCCCTAATTTGAAAGCAACTGTTTTCTGGAAGCTGTCTGGCGCCATTTTGTGTACTGCAAGCTTGGCCCACGTCGGCCAGCCCCCTAGTAATTAGAGTTCCAGCCAATGAGCTTCAGCCCCTCGTAATTTGAGTGACAGCTAGCAAGATACAAATTGATGAGTTGCACAGTGAAAGAAGGCTGGCCCAGGCCAATCCAGCGTTATCCAATGAGGATAACGCAGGGCAGGCCCAAAGGCTCAGTAACCTAACGTAGCGGGCGTAAAATAAATGCCTGAAACTAGATCTACTACATACTGGTTTTGACAAGAAGAAAATAAACTGTCGGGGGAGGTTTTCTTCTGCACTGTTCAACCAATCCAGTCAATGTGGAGGAGGAGTTAAGATGGAGTGTCACCTTGTCAATATCCAAAAGCGGAAGTCACATCACAGGCTCTTTCCATTTCCCCTTAAAACCGGAACATCCGGTTGTGGGTACTTGGCAGAGGCTAACGGCTCAGTGACACAGCAGAGAGCGAGAGAGAGAGCAATGACGTACTGCACATATATGATTTAGTAAGCCATTTTCGGGACCCATTTTTGCTCTTGAGCGCTACTTTCAGAACTACTGGCTATAAAGTATGCAAATATTTGGAAATTCTCTTGAAGTCTGATGTTCTCTGAGATATTTTGTCTGAAAAGTACTAGCAGAACAGTGTTGGTTAGGCAGTTGGTTCTCTCATTCTAAACCGTTACTTCATGTTCTGATGTGTTGGTTGGAACGAGAGGCTGTCTGCTCACTCCGCTGCTCAGACAAGGCTCCCATTATGCACAGAGGATTGACTGCCACCATCTGAAAAGTCATTAGTAATAAAACTAGCTTTTCAGCAAAGATGAGAACACAACGTTTACCCCAGTCTAGATAGGCTCAGTAGCTGTGTAAAGAGACTTCAGTCTGAGTAATGCTTCATCACTGGCGAGAGAGTGAACAAACAGTTGTCTGTGTCTTGGTGTGCATTGCCCAGTATCTCTTAATACACTCATTGGCACAGAGTCTCAGGTTATTTATTTGTACAGGCAAACCTAGTTGTTTACTCAAGACAATGGTGGCACTCAGTTCAACTCTGACTGGCTGAAAGAGAGGTACTTCTAGGAAGAGGAGGAGAAGGGATGAGAGAGAGCGAGACAGATTGAGAGAGAGATATGGAGAGAGGGAAATGTATGAAAACAAGCATGAGCTAAGCTAAGACCAGTGGTGGAAAAAGTACTCAATTGTCATACTTGAGTAAAAGTAAAGATGCCTTAATGGAAAAAGTAAAAGAGACCCATATAGAAAGTCACCCAGTAAAACACTACTTGAGTAAAAGTCTAAATGTATCTGGTTTTAAATGTGCTTCAGTACAGTGGTGGGAAAAGCACTAAATTGTCATACTTGAGTAAAAGTAAAAAGTAAAAGTAAACGCTATACATCAAATTCATTATATTACGCAAACCAGACTGCACAATTGTCTTGTTTTTTTTATTTACGGACAGACAGGGGCACATTCCAACACTCAGACATAATTTACAAATGCAGTATTTGTGTTTAGTTAGTCCGCCTGATCAGAGGCAGTAGGGGTGACAATGCGTGATATTGATAGGTGCGTGAATTGGGCCATATTGCTGTCCCGCCTGAGCATTCGAAACGTAATGAGTACTTTTGGATTGCCAGGGAAAATGTAATAGAGTAAAAAGTACATATTGTATTTTGGAATGAAGTTGAGTAAAAGTAAAAGTAGTCAAAAATATAAATAGTAAAATACAGATGCCCCAAATTAACTACTTATTTTTACTTAAGCACTTTACACCACTGGCTAAGATGAGGCTAGTTGTAAAAGAGAAGCTTTGACCACCAGAGCCCTATACTATACTACAAATCATGTTTGAGGAGTTAGCGAGGTAACTTTGGTCAACTCTGAGTTCAACTTGGTATAACCGGTACCACAAAAGTGGCTCACCTTTTAGCCAGGTACATTTCTATGGCAACGAATCCTTCAGAACTAACCTGCTCTGGGGCAGGCTAACTCAGGGCTAACTCCATTTATCCTGAATGAAGTGTCTAAGCATTGAGTTTAGGACCAATGAAATCAGAATCCCTCCCTCTCGAAAAGATTGTGTCATCATCCCCTTCATTTGAGGAAGACGACTGATTAAATATTTTATGAATCAAATGTCTTTTGTGTGTACTTAAAAATAAAAAAAAGTTAAAATACATTACATTACATTTTGGGCCAGCGGGACCAGAGCCAGGTCTGACCAAGCAGAATCCTGCTCCAGTCTGTCTCTGGCCATGACTTGGCTTAAAGTAACTGTCCAGTGAAAATCGAAATGTTAAAACTTCATATTCTGTTATCTCATACCCAAATGATGTTGTTGACTCTTTCTACACTCCTATTTGTGGCCAAAGCATGAGTTGGAGAAAAAACACTTCAAAAAACCCACAAACTTGTATCTCAAACAGAGCATTTAAAAAATGCTTGCTATTTCCTCATAGAACATGACATCATGTTGGCTCATTGGCTGAGCTGGCCAGTGGCGTAATTAGGCCTGTGCTTCCGGGGATTTAGCCCTGGATGTTTTTGGTCCAGCCCTGAACCTTTTGATGGTAAAAAAAGTCATGGCAGCTAGCATTTCTTCTTTTTTATTATATATATTTTTTTGTATTTTAACCCCCTTTTTCTATCTTGTCTCATCCCTGCAACTCCCCAACGTGCTCGGGAGGCAAACGTTGAGTAATGCGTCCTCCAAAACATGACCCGCCAAACCACACTTCTTAACAACGCCCGCTTAACCCAGAAGCCAGCCACACCAATGTGTCGGAGGAAGACCAAAGTCAGCCTGCAGGCGCCCGGCCTGCCACAAGGAGTCGCTAGAGCGTGATGAGCTAAGTAAAGCCCCCTACGGCCAAACCCTCCCCTAACCCGGACGACGCTGGGCCAATTGTGCGCCGCCCTATGGGAATCCCGGTCACGGCCGGTTGTGACACAGCCTGGGATCAAACCCGGGTCTGTAGTGATGATGCAAGCACTGTGCCACTCGGGAGGCCCCACAGCTAGCATTTCTTAAAGAACCAAATCTAAAACAAGGCCAAATCAGGAAGTGCATTCGCCCTTTAAAACTAACTAATGACATGTTGTACCTTGCAGATGAGCCAAGGAGGAACAGGTAGGGAAGAGGATGATTTACAGTGCATTCGGAAAGTATTCAGACCCCTTGACTTTTTCCACATTTTGTTAGGTTACAGCCTTATACTAAATTGATTTAAAAATAAATGTAATCAATCTACAAACAATACCCCATAATGATAAAGCAAAAACTGATTTTTAGACAAATAAAAAACGGAAATATTACATTTACATAAGTATTCAGACCATTTACTCAGTACTTTGTTGAAGCAGCTTTGGCAGCGATTACAGCCTTGAATCTTCTTGGGTAGGACGCTACAAGCTTGGCACACCTGTATTTGGGGAGTTTCTCCCATTCTTCTCTACAGATCCTCTCAAGCTCTGTCAGGTTGGATGGGGAGCATTGCTGCACAGCTATTTTCGAGAGATGTTCCATTGGCTGGGCCACTCCAGGGCTTTGGCTGGGCCACTCAAGGACATTCAGAGACATGTCCCGAAGCCACTCCTGCGTTGTCTTGGCTGTGTGCTTAGGGTCGTTGTCCTGTTGGAAGGTGAACCTTCGCCCCAGTCTGAGTTCCTGAGCACTCTGGAGCTGGTTTTCATCAAGAATATCTGTGTACTTTGCTCTATTAATTTTTGCCTTGATCCTGACTAGTCTCCCAGTCCCTGCCGCCGAAAAACATCCCCACAGCATGATTCTGCCACCACCATGCTTCACCGTAGGGACGGTGCCAGGTTTCCTCCAGATGTGACGCTTGGCATTCAGGCCAAAGAGTTCAATATTGGTTTCATCAGACCAGAGAATCTTGTTTCTCATGGTCTGAGAGTCTTTAGGTGCCTTTTGGCAAACTCCAAGCGGGCTGTCATGTGCCTTTTACTGAGGAGTGGCTTCCGTCTGGCCACTCTACCATAAAGGCCTGATTGGTGGAGTGCTGCAGGTTCTCCCATCTCTACAGAGGAACTCTAGAGCTCTATCAGAGTGACTATCGGGTCCAATGTCTCCTCCCTGACCAAGGCCCTCCTCTCCCGATTGCTGAGTTTGGCTAGGCGGCCAGCTCTAGGAAGAGTCTTGGTGGTTCCAAACTTCTTCCATTTAAGAATGATGGAAGCCACTGTGTTCTTGGGGACCAGAAATTTTTTGGTACCCTTCCCCAGATCTGTGCCTCGACACAATCCTGTCTCGGAGCTCTACGGACAATTCCTTCGACCTCATGGCTTGGTTTTTACTCTGACATGCACTGTCAACTGTGGGACCTTATATAGGTAGGTGTGTGCTTTCCAAATAATGTTCAATCAATTGAATTTACCACAGGTGGACTCCAATCAAGTTGTAAAACATATCAAGGATGATCAATGGAAACAGGATGCACCTGAGCTCAATTTCGAGTCTCATAGCAAAAGGGCTGAATACTTATGTAAATATAGTATTTCCGTTTTTTTGCAAAAATGTCTAAAAAACTGTTTTTGCTTTGTCATTATGGGGTATTTTGTGTAGATTGATGAGGGAAAAAAACAATTTTATCAATTTTAGAATACGGCTGTAACGTAACAAAATGTTGAAAAAGTCAAGGGGGGCTGAATACTCTCCGAATGCACTGTAGCATTTAGGTTGAGTTCACAATTTAGTTAAATAAGAATCGATCGATTGGTTATCAATGTCATCTACTGGATAGATTTCCACTCGCTTACAGAATCTGACATTGACATTTAGGGTTCCCTCTCCTCAAGCCCTGCATTTAAAAGCACCATGTCTGCATCCCAAATGGCACCCTATCCCCTATATAGGGCACTACTTTTGACCAAAGCCCTCTATATAGGGAATTGGGTGCCAATTGAGAAGCAATTCTCCTCTCCTCAAGCTGTCCCCATTATAGGCAGTATAATGGGTCTCATTTGACCAGCAGCAGCAGCCCCTGGCTCCTGGCACGGCACTAATTACATTACGACACTGATTGGGTCAAACTGAAAGAAGGAACATCACAGGGATGATCTGTCTCCAGCTCAGCACTGGGAAATGGGAAGTTCCCTTCAAGTTCACTGTGGGCTGGAGACGAGTCCGTTCATGTACTGTTCTCTCCACAATAATATGTGGCAGCCCTCAAGTACAGGGGTTAAAACAGAATTGAGTATTCAACAATGCCGGGACAGAGGGAGGGACAGGGCTTTACTGTGGATCCTCTTCTCACAGCTACTACCTTCAGTGGGTCTGGGCCACACATCCAGCTCCCTGAATGAATGACTAATTAGGCTGGAGTCAGTCCACTTACTAAAACCCTCTTCAGACCTGTCTTAAAATTTGGCCCTATGGCCGGATCGCAGCTGAACAGATGCTCATTCTATATCACATCTGTTCATATTCAGATCTATTTAGATCTAAAATGTGTACCATCTTCATGTCATGTTCATATAAAACTAGCAACTGACTGGTCAGAACAGAATAGGCCTTCTGGTGGGGCTTCGGTCTGTCCAGAATGTTTTCATCTCTCTTTGTCCGACAAACAATCTTTGAACTGTCAGCCGCAGTCTAATCGATTAAGTCAAGCAAGTAATTAGTGAATGGGGTGATCAAGGTCGTTCTCCCCATATTTCATTTTTAGCACACAAACAGACAAAAATGCTGATAAACACCACCCTGAAGGCTGTGGTCAAACATTAGTCGAGACACTCAGAAACTCCAGAGGAAGGGGAGTGACACAGCACCTCTGTTATTGGAAAGTCACTCTGTCATAATGAGAGAAGAGGAAAAACATACCAGCAGAGGGGAAAGAGAACAATGCTTATTGTCCATTCTGTGTGTGTACCTGCAGACAGACATGTGTAGAGCAGGGGAGGAGGTTTCATGTTCTCAATTCATCTGTCCTTTCACCTGTCATCTACAACCCTAAATGGGCTGTGTCCCAAATGGCACCCTATTCCCTATACACTGAGTGTTGCCCTCAGAACAGCCTCAATGTGTCAGGGCATGGACTCTACAAGGTGTCGAAAGTGTTCCACAGGGATGCTAGCCCATGTTGACTCCAATGCTTCCCACAGTTTTGTCAAGTTGGCTGGATGTCCTTTGGGTGGTGGACCATTCTTGATACACACGGGGAACTGTTGAGCGTGAAAAACCCAGCAACATTGCAGTTATTGACACAAACCGGCGCTCCTGGCTAGGGCTGTGGCGGTCACGAAATTTAGTCAGCCGGTGATTGTCAAGCAGATAATTGTCGGTCTCACGGTAATTGACCGTTAATTAACATCAACACATTTAGCATCTCCTGGCTTCCACACATAGCCTACTGTCACGACTTCCTCCGAAGCTGCCTCCTCTCCTTGTTCGGGAAGGTTTCGGAGGAAGTCGTGACACCTACAAGCCACTGATGCAGACCTTTGGAACATCTACATTTTAGAAAGTCTAATAAATCCATGTAATATAGCCTACACCTTCACAATAAATCCATTATTTATTTTAGACAGGTCTAAAGAAACATGATATGAAGAAAATGTAGTCTATTTCAGAAGAACAGAATAGCATACTCTGAGTTGTCCTTGTGTTAGGTCCTGATGTGGCTATGCCAAATGGCTGTGGACTACACTAGTTAATTTAGCAGACAAGATTTGCTTAGAATTCCGTGGCATTATTTTATATTATGAAGAATACAATTGAACAAAGCTGAATAAAATAGAAAGGATATTTTCTCCAAACGATTTGAGGGAGTGTGCACATGCGGCTATTCTGTGTTGAGCGGTTAACAAAGAAATAGGTACTCCTATATGCTTAATTTAGAGTTATTAATGTAACTTTAGTTGTTCTTCAAACATTGGGCTATATGTTTTGATTTTTAATACATTGTAAGGCTGCATGATGCAACTCTAATGACGATTTGAAAAAAAGTTGCTTGAAAGGCATGAGCTCTGCTTTGTTTTTTGCCCAGGCTGTACACACTTCATCAGTCTCTCATTCACAATTTGACAAGCACTTGAAGAAATAAATATTCCAAACATAGTCTGGGACAGCTGTGGGATGCGATAGATCCCAAATTAATACAACCACTAGCATCAAAAAACATTTTTTACGCAATGTGGCTGACGCAACAGATCAGAACGTTTAGCTTAAAATGTTGATAAACTATTAGGGAATTTCGTCACATTATAAGCGCAGCAATGCGCACACGGCAGTAGGCTATAAGGGCAAATGTTCCATTACCGGGAAAACACCATTACCAAAAGTGACCGCAAATGCGATTATGCATGTAATGCTTTTATTATAAAGGTGAAAATTATGGTGAAAATTATCTTCCAAACTTGAAACTCACGTGCTGCTTATGTATGCCAGTTAGTCTCTACACCACTTGTAAAGCAAATGAATGTGCTTAATTTTAAGAAGTTATTTGGTCACTTTAGTTGTGATACAAACCTTATGAAAACATATAGGCCTATAGGCTAGGCTAGATGAGGATTGCGACTATGATTTGAAAAAGTTGCACAAAAAAAGGTATTGTTTCTTGCCTTTCGCTGGGCATCATTCATAATTGATAATATATAATTCACAAGTGATAGGGTAATATTGTCACCCATCAGACTATTCTTGATTTAATCTTTTCTTTACATATACTAAATAATATATGTGTGAAATGTTGTTTTGATTTAGAATGGACCATTATCATGCACCTGTCTCGAAACAGGGGCAGGGGAAAAAATACAGGTCATTTATGCACTTAAATAGCGAATGGAGGACGCTTTTCCCATGTTTCATTTTCATGCCAGCCAGGTAGGTTATACTCCTGTTGTAAAGATAAGCAATGTTCTTAATATTAGAAAAGTTGAGAAATAAATATAGTAGGCCTAGCCAACGGAAAGCTGATGGGATCCTCCTCTTTTTAATAGAGGCCATCACTCTGTTTTCTCGGGCAATTGCATAACCTATAGAAATGTTGCGCAACATGAGCTCATGGGCTCTCATTAAGTGTTTGATTCGATTTCCGATTACATTTGCATTGATGTCAAAGTGATTAGAGGGACAATAGAGTGCTGAGTACCAGGCAGTTAGCAAGTTTGGTAGGTTAGTAATGACCATCAGCAGCATCAGAGCTTGGAGAAGCCTAATTACCATAACTAACGGTCACGTGAAATTTGACTGCCTTCATGACTCATGACTGCCGGTGTGGCGGTTATAGGGTCACCGCAACAGCCCTACTCCTGGCACATACTATCATACCCGGTTCAAAGGCACTTAAATATTTTGTCTTGCCCATTCACCCTCTGAATGGCAAACATACACAATCCATGTCTCAATTGTCTCACAGCTTAAACATCCTTCTTTAACCTGTCTCCTCCCCTTCATCTACACTTGTTGAATGGGATTTAACAAGTAACATCAATAAAGGATCATAGCTTTCACCTGGATTCACCTGGTCAGTCTATGTCATGGAAAGATCATAATGTTCATAATGTTCATAGTGTTTTGTCTATGGGCCCTGGTCAAAAGTAGTACACTATATAGGGCAGGGATCAACAACTACCAATTTATTCTTGAGTGGATGGTCAGGTGGCCAGAACGTAATTACAAATAATTTGTAGACTGCAAATGACCACAAGAAGTCCAAACAGATACAATATTTGACTAAAACATAATAATTTCAAACCTTGCTTACATTTGTTTATAATCACATTAATCTCTTGATTATGCGTGGGAATACATTGGAACAGATTTCCCAAATTAAAATCACTTGGAGCTGATTTGCTGGTGTTTTTACAGTCTTTTATGTCCAACAATAATAATAAACAATAAAAAAAATATTGCTCAGAAATGGCTCGCAGGCTGCCAGTTGGGGAATCTCTCTCTCTCTCTCTCTCTCTCTCTCTCTCTCTCTCTCACTGCCTCTCTCTCTCCTCTCTCTCTCTCTCTCCCTCTCTCTCTCTCTCACTGCCTCTCTCTCTCTCTCTCACTGCCTCTCTCTCTCTCTCTCACTGCCTCTCTCTCTCTCTCTCTCTCTCACTGCCTCTCTCTCTCTCTCTCTCTCACTGCCTCTCTCTCTCTCTCTCACTGCCTCTCTCTCTCTCTCTCTCTCTCTC
>NC_140001.1:44555481-44746150 GCF_964263955.1 Coregonus lavaretus | reverse complement strand
ACTTAAGTGATAATGCCAGAGAAGCCGGTGTTTGGAGGATAAATTGGCACGGGTGTCGGCGAAGTCGAGGGCCTGGCAAACCGTGCCAATATATCCTCCAAACACCGGCTTCGAGGGCATTATCACTTTTATACAACGAGTTACCAACATATTCAAATAATGATTGATATATTTTCATTTAAAACTTTATTTTGATTAATTTATCTAGGGTTGCTACCCAAGCCGGCTGGTCGTTCGTTCTATCAGTTTGGTTGCCAGAGACGCAACCCAGTCGTTCAGTCTTTTTGTTCTGTATCTATGGATGCGACCCAGTCATTCATTCTAAATGTTCCATTGCCATAAAAGGCTGGTAACATTCTTATCCCTTGCTTGCTAGCTAGCCAACTACGGCTAATTTACAGTTACGTCAAACAGTGCAGCCAGGATAACACGAAGTAGCTGCATTTGTTTAAGCGGTTTTCTAGTGACATTCATTTGGGTACATCCATAACAATGAGCTAATGATGCGCGATTTCACCTGGCATAGAAAATGTTCTCTCTAGTCAGGACACTGTTGTTCAGAGGAGCTAGGCAACAACACTGCTAACACAATCACTTCAAACTGAAGCTGGAAATACTTCAAACTTGCTGCACTTCGTTCATTTTATCTGTTTTCTATTGATAGTTCTTTATATACTGTACCAGCCAAAAGTTTGGACACACCTACTCATTCAAAGGTTTTTCTTTTATTTTTACTATTTTCTACATTGTAGAATAATTGTGAAGATATCAAAACTATGAAATAACACATATGGAATCATGTAGTAACCAAAAAAGTGTTAAACAAATCAAAATATATTTTTGATTTTCAATTCTTCAATGTAGCCACCCTTTGCCTTGATGACAGCTTTGCACACTCTTGGCATTTTCTCAACCAGCTTCACCTGGAATGCTTTTCCAACAGTTGAATGAGTTCCCACATATGCTGAGCACTTGTTGGCTGCTTTTCCTTCACTCTGTGGTCTGACTCATCCCAAACCATCTCAATTGGGTTGAGGTTGGGTGATTGTGGAGGCCAGGTCATCTGATGAATCACTCCATCACCCTCCTTCTTGGTCAAATATTCCTTACACAGCCTGGAGGTGTGTTGGGTCATTGTCCTGTTGAAAAACAAATTATAGTCCCACTAAGCGCAAACCAGATGGGATGGCGTATCGCTGCAGAATGCTGTGGTAGCCATGCTGGTTAAGTGTGCCTTGAATTCTAAATAAATCACTGACAGTGTCACCAGCAAAGCACCCCCACACCATCACACCTCCTCCTCCATGCTTCACGGTGGGAACCACACATGCAGAGATCATCCGTTCACCTACTCTGCGTCTCACAAAGACACGGCGGTTGGAACCAAAAATCTCAAATTTGGACTCATCAGACCAAAGGACAAATTTACACCGGTCTAATGTCCATTGCTTGTGTTTCTTGGCCCAAGCAAATCTCTTCTTATTGGTGTCCTTTAGTAGTGGTTTCTTTGCAGCAATTCGACCATGAAAGCCTGATTCACGCAGTCTCCTCTGAACAGTTGATGTTGAGATGTGTCTGTTACTTGAACTCTGTGAAGCATTTATTTGGGCTGTAATCTGAGGTGCCGTTAACTCTAATGAATGTATCCTCTGCAGCAGAGGTAACTCTGGGTCTTCCTATCCTGTGGCACTGATGAGAGACAGTTTCATCATAGCGCTTGATGATTTTTGCAATTGCACTTGAAGAAACTTGAAATGTTCTTGAAATTTTTCGGATTGACTGACCATGTCTTAAAGTAATGATGGACTGTCGTTTCTCTTTGCGTATTTGAGCTGTTCTTGCCATAATATGGACTTGGTCTTTTACCAAATAGGGCTATCTTCTGTATACCACCCCTACCTTGTCAAAACACAACTGATTGACTTAAGGAAAGCATTAAGAAGGAAAGTAATTATACAAATGAACTTTTAACAAGGCACACTTGTTAATTGTAGTGGACAGCGCCGGAGAAGATGGCTGCCGTTTTACAGCCCTCTAACCAATTGTACTATTATGTGTGTTTTTCCGCGTTATTTGTAATTTATTTTGTACATAATGTTTCTGCCATCGTCTCTTATAACCAAAAAGAGCTTCTGGATATCAGGACAGCGATTAGTCACCTCGTATTGGACGAATATTTTTTCTTCAACGAGGCGGCCGCGAAGGATATCATACAGACACCCGACAAGGCCCAAATCCCCGTCATTCGCGTAAGGAAGAGACGGAGATATCGGGGACGGAGATCGGGGTGCCTTGTAAGGATCCGACGGCGAGCGAGTAAACTGCCTCTTCCATCAATCCTATTAGCCAACGTTCAATCTTTTGAAAATAAAGTGGACGACTTAAGATTACGGTTATCCTACCAACGGGACATTAAAAACTGTAATATATTATGTTTCACCGAGTCGTGGCTGAACGACGACAATGATAACATTCAGCTAGCAGGCTATACGCTACATCGGCAGGACAGAACGGCTGACTCCGGTAAGACAAGGGGTGGCGGTCTGTGTATATTTGTAAACAACAGCTGGTGCACAAAATCAAATACTAAGGAAGTCTCGAGGTTTTGCTCGCCTGAGGTAGAGTATCTTATGATAAGCTGTAGACCACACTATTTACCAAGATAGTTTTCATCTATATTTTTCATAGCTGTCTATTTACCACCACAAACCAATGCTGGCATTAAGATTGCACTGAATGAGTTGTACAAGGCCATTAATCAACAGGAAAACGCTCATCCAGATGCAGCGCTCCTAGTGGCCGGGGACTTTAATGCAGGGAAACTTAAATCCGTTCTACAAAATTTCTACCAGCATGTTAAATGTGCAACCAGAGGGAAAAAAACTCTAGACCACCTTTACTCCACACACAGAGACGCATACAAAGCTCTCCCTCGCCCTCCATTTGGCAAATCTGACCATAACTCTATCCTCCTGATTCCTGCTTATAAGCAAAAACTAAAGCAGGAAGCACCAGTGACTCGGTTAATAAAAAAGTGGTCAGATGACGCAGATGCTAAGCTACAGGACTGTTTTGCTAGCACAGACTGGAACATGTTCCGGGATTCTTCAGACAGCATTGAGGAGTACACCACATCAGTCACTGGCTTCATCAATAAGTGCATCGATGATGTCGTCCCCACAGTGACCGTACGTACATACCCCAACCAGAAGCCATGGATTACAGGAAACATCCGCACTGAGCTAAAGGGTAGAGCTGCCGCTTTCAAGGAACGGGACTCTAACCCGGACGCTTATAAGAAATCCCACTATGACCTCCGACAAACCATCAAACAGGCAAAGAGTCAATACAGGTCTAAGATTGAATCGTACTACACTGGCTCTGACGCTCGTCGGATGTGGCAGGGCTTGAAAACTATTACAGACTACAAAGGGAAGCACAGCCGCGAGCTGCCCAGTGACACAAGCCTACCAGACGAGCTAAACCACTTCTATGCTCGCTTCGAGGCAAGCAACACTGAAGCATGCATGAGAGCACCAGCTGTTCCGGATGACTATGTGATCACGCTCTCCGTAGCCGATGTGAGTAAGACTTTTAAGCAGGTCAACATTCACAAGGCCGCAGGGCCAGACGGATTACCCGGACGTGTACTCCGAGCATGTGCTGACCAACTGGCAAGTGTCTTCACTGACATTTTCAACATGTCCCTGACTGAGTCTGTAATACCAACATGTTTCAAGCAGACCACCATAGTCCCCGTGCCCAAGGACTCTAAGATAACCTGCCTAAATGACTACCGACCCGTAGCACTGACGTCTGTAGCCATGAAGTGCTTTGAAAGGCTGGTCATGGCTCACATCAACAGCATTATCCCAGAAACCCTAGACCCACTCCAATTTGCATACCGCCCCAACAGATCCACAGATGATGCAATCTCTATTGCACTCCACACTGCCCTTTCCCACCTGGACAAGAGGAACACCTACGTGAGAATGCTATTCATTGACTACAGCTCAGCATTCAACACCATAGTGCCCTCTAAGCTCATCACTAAGCTAAGGATCCTGGGACTAAACACCTCCCTCTGCAACTGGATCCTGGACTTCCTGACGGGCCGCCCCCAGGTGGTAAGGGTAGGTAACAACACATCTGCCACACTGATCCTCAACACGGGGGCCCCTCAGGGGTGCGTGCTCAGTCCCCTCCTGTACTCTCTGTTCACCCATGACTGCATGGCCAGGCACGACTCCAACACCATCATTAAGTTTGCCGACGACACAACAGTGGTAGGCCTGATCACCGACAACGATGAGACAGCCTATAGGGAGGAGGTCAGAGATCTGGCCGTGTGGTGCCAGGACAACAACCTCTCCCTCAACGTGACCAAGACAAAGGAGATGATTGTGGACTACAGGAAAAAAAAGAGGACTGAGCACGCCCCCATTCTCATCGACGGGGCTGTAGTGGAACAGGTTGAGAGCTTCAAGTTCCTTGGTGTCCACATCACCAACGAACTATCATGGTCCAAACACACCAAGACAGTCGTGAAGAGGGCACGACAAAGCCTATTCCCCCTCAGGAGACTAAAAAGATTTGGCATGGGTCCTCAGATCCTCAAAAAATTCTACAGCTGCACCATCGAGAGCATCCTGACTGGTTGCATCACCGCCTGGTATGGCAACTGCTTGGCCTCCGACCGCAAGGCACTACAGAGGGTAGTGCGTACGGCCCAGTACATCACTGGGGCAAAGCTTCCTGCCATCCAGGACCTCTATACCAGGCGGTGTCAGAGGAAGGCCCTCAAAATTGTCAAAGACTCCAGCCACCCTAGTCATAGACTGTTCTCTCTGCTACCGCACGGCAAGCGGTACCGGAGTGCCAAGTCTAGGTCCAAAAGACTTCTCAACAGCTTCTACCCCCAAGCCATAAGACTCCTGAACAGCTAATCATGGCTACCCGGACTATTTGCACTGCCCCCCCAACCCATCCTTTTTACGCTGCTGCTACTCTGTTAAGTATTTATGCATAGTCACTTTAACTCTACCCACATGTACATATTACCTCAACTACCTCAACTAGCCGGTGCCCCCGCACATTGACTCTGCAACGGTACCCCCCTGTATATATAGCCTCCCTACTGTCACTTTATTTTACTTCTGCTCTTTTTTTCCTCAACACTTTTTTTGTTGTTGTTTTATTTTTACTTTTTTGTTTAAAATAAATGCACTGTTGGTTAAGGGCTGTAAGTAAGCATTTCACTGTAATGTCTGCACCTGTTGTATTCGGCGCATGTGACCAATAACATTTGATTTGATTTGATTTGAATTGAAATCCATTCCAGGTGACTACCTCATGAAGCTGGTTGAGTGTGCAAAGCTGTCATCAAGGCAAAGGGTGGCTACTTTGAAGAATTTGTTTAACACTTTTTTGGTTACTACATGATTCCATGTGTTATTTCATAGTTTTGATGTCTTCACTATTATTCTACAATGTAGAAAATAGTACAAATTAAGAAAAACCCTGGAATGAGTAGGTGTGTCCAAACTTTTGACTGGTACTGTATATCCATGAAAATGATGCTGATTCATGATTTCGACTGACTGAGAAAAGCTGCCTACCTGTCGGTCTCATCCCAACTCCCGACACGTTCATTAATAATGGGACAGCTGGAGATCGAATTTGAATACTGAAACAATATTGCAAATGTCAGAGAGACAGACAACAAGGTTTATACAACTCTCCGCTGTTGAAAACGAAATGTTAGTCTAAAAGTAATGTGCGATAATGTCTAGAAGCTTTTTATAGTGGAGATCAAGTTTATAAATTGCCTGGCTGGGCTGATGAGACAGTGGGGTAGTCAGATGGAACAGAGTAAATAGGCATTTTAACGTCATAGATTTAGCCGTTGGTAACTTTTGGAATAGACACCGGCTGGAATGCGGTTTTAACCAATCAGTATTCAGGATTAGACCCACCCGTTGTATAAACTGGCATTAGATACTGTACTGTCATGACATTATCCCAGTGACTGGTGATGATGATGATGGAAGGCCTGGGAGCTGGGTTCAAACACTTTTTGAAATAATTGCATTTGCTTTATTCTGCCTGCAGTGTCATATGGGTGGGATTTGCAGTTTTGTGACTATTCTATTGATCCATTAAAACAAACAAGCTCAGCTGGTAGAGCACGGCGCTTGTAACGCCAAGGTAGTGGGTTCGATCCCCAGGACCACCCATACACAAAAAAAAAAAAAATGTATGCACGCATGACTGTAAGTCGCTTTGGATAAAAGCGTCTGCTAAATGGCATATTATTATTATTATTATTATCAAGCACCAATAATGTATATGCATTCGGAAAGTTTTCAGACCCCTTGACTTTTTCAAAATGTTGTTACGTTACAGCCTTCTTCTAAAATTGATTAAATTGTTTTTGCCCTCATCAATCTACACACAATACCCCATAATGATAAAGCAAGAACAGGTTTTTAGAAAAAACTGAAATATCACATTTACATAACTATTCAGACCCTTTACTCCGTACTTTGTTGAAGCACCTTTGGTAGCGATTACAGCGTCAAATCTTATTGGGTATAACGCTACAAGTGTGGCACAGCTGTATTTGGGGAGTTTCTCCCATTCTTCTCTGCAGATCCTCTCAAGCTCTGTCAGGTTGGATGGGGAGCGTCGCTGCACAGCTATTTTCAGGTCTCTACAGAGATGTTAGATCGGATTCAAGTCCGGGCTTTGGCTGGGCCACTCAAGGACATTCAGAGACTTGTCCCGAAGCCACTACTGCATTGCCTTGGCTGTGTGCTTAGGGTCGTTGTCCTGTTGGAAGGTGAACCTTCGCCCCAGTCTGAGGACCTGAGCACTCTGGTATCTCTCTGTACTTTGCTCCGTTCATCTTTCCCTCGATCCTGACTAGTCTCCCAGTCCCTGCCACTGAAAAACATCCACACAGCATGATGCTGCTACCACCATGCTTCACCGTAAGGATGGTGCCAGGTTTCCTCCAGACATGACGCTTGGCATTCAGGCCAAAGAGTTCAATCTTGGTTTCATCAGACCAGAGAATCTTGTTTCTCATGGTCTGAGAGTCCTTTAGGTGCATTTTGGCAAACTCCAAGCGGGCTATCATGTGCCTTTTACTGAGAAGTGGCTTCTGTCTGGCCACTCTACCATAAAGGCCTGATTGGTGGAGTGCTGCAGAGATGATTGTCTTTCTGGAAGGTTCTCCCATCTCCACAGAGGAACTCTGGAGCTCTTTCAGAGTGAACATCAGGTTCTTGGTCACCTCCCTGACCAAGGCCCTTCTCCCCGATTGCTCAGTTTGGCCAGGCAGCCAGCTCTAGGAAGAGTCTTAATGGAGGCCACTGTGTTCTTGGGGATCTTCAATGCTGCAGAAATGTTTTGATACCCTTCCCCAGATCTGTGCCTCGACACAATCCTGTCTCGGAGCTGGCTTGGTTTTTGCTCTGACATGCACTGTCAACTGTGGGACCTTATATAGACAGGTGTGTGCCTTTCCAAATCATGTCCAATCGATTGAATTTACCACAGGTGGACTCCAATGAAGTTGTAGAAACATCTCAAGGACGATCAATGGAAACAGGATGCACCGAGCTCAATTTTGAGTCTCATTGCAAAGGGTCTGAATACTTATGTCAATAAGGTATTTCAGTTTTTTATTTTTAATACATTTGCAAACATTTCTAAAAACCTGTTTTTGCTTTGTTATTATGGGGTATTGTGTGTAGATTGATGAGGAACATTTTAATTTAATCAATTTTACAATAAGGCTGTAACGTAACAAAATGTGGAAAAAGTCAAGGGGTCTGAATACTTTCCAAATGCACTCTATAATGATTTTAAATAATATTTAAGCCAAGGTCTGTTGCCCAATCCTCTACTACTGACTAGGTAGGCCCTATCTTACCATGTGACATGCAAGAATAATTAGGATGATTCTCTATAAAACTTTGTGAGGATGTTTTGTCAAAGTCACACCTAGGGCGGGGTTGGTCAGATATCAGTATTTATGGACACATACACACAATCGCACACACATGCAACACACACACACACACACACCCTCCTCTCAACTCTAGAGTACGGAAACTTGTCTTAGTTGCAGCAAATCCCCCCCACCGCTTGGAATTACATGACAAATCTGTCGATAGGCTGAGCGTGTCCCCTGCAACCAAAACACTGCCTCTATCTACAAATCTGATTCTAAAACAGATAAGAGACTTTATACCTGATCTGCAATGTCTGTGGAGTTGATATGATAAGTGTGTGTGTGTGTGTGTGTGCTTGTGTGCATGCGTTATTCACTAGACACTGGGCACACCCTCTACTGCAATAACCTCCAAAAGCCTCAGAAGGAAAAGACAAGGATTCTCCATCTTTAACACTCTTAGTTTCTGTTACTGCAGGATCCTCATTACATGACCAACCATTCCTCTGACATTTAGGGCTTGCCAACGCTTGTAAAAAAAAAAGAATATATTAAAACACTCACAAAAGTGAACAATTTGGGGCACCTTGAGGAAGTACCTTAACCTGTCTTCCTGACCTGCAGAGACAGAGAGCGCGAGAGAGAGACGGTGGTGGGCAGAGTAGATAGAAGTGACCCCTTACCACTGAAAGAGGGTCAGATATTTTAATGGTCAAGGTTAGGTGTGGGGAAATCTAGATGTTTTATGCCTCTAATATGGGCGTTCCTATCTGCCAAGGTCAACTGTGTGTGTGTGTGTGTGTTTGTGTGTGAGCAGGAACAACCTGCTGAGGAAGCCAAACAGGGGTCTGGGTGGAGAGAGAGACACTATAGGATAGGTACTGTGCTGCACTGCACTGCGCCTGGACACAGACAGAGAGCCAGAGAAAAAGATAGAACGAGAGAGAGAGAAAAAATTAGAGAGAGAGAGAGAGAGAGAGAGAGAGAGAGAGAGAGAGAGAGAGAGAGAGAGAGAGAGAGAGAGAGAGATAGAACACAAGAGAAAGAGAATGAGATATAATGTGAGAAAGACAACAAGAGAGAGCCAGAGAGAGAGACATCATGAATATGAAGCTTGGGCCGACTTCACTGACTTTACCACTCCTCTCTTTCTCTCTCTCTCTCTCTCTGCTGGCTGTCTGGCTGGCCTGTCAGCTATGCTATGCACACTATTTTTGGAAAGGTGTGGAGGAAGAGGTGTGATGGAGAGAGGCATCCTATACTGTACTGTATTGAACTATTCTATACTGTACTGAAGGTACAGTACCTACAACTCTGTTGTTTTCCACCATTGTTCTTATCTAAAAAGGACACTACTTTGAAACTCTATACAGTGAGAGTACTGTATTTAGTTACATAAGCAAGTGTGTGTGTAGTCACGTGCAGCCAGCCAGTAGTATGCTGTGCTGTGAAATGCTGGCTGGGTGTGGCTGGCTGTAGTGGTGTAACTGTAGGTACTGTGCACCCCATCACCTTCTCCATCTGCTCCACGCTAATTAACACTTCTACTGCAGCACACACACACACACACACACACAGACATACACACACGCTCTCTCTCACACACACATAGAAACACACAGAAAGAGAGAGAGTGAGATAGAAAGAGAGAGTGAGATAGAAAGAGAGAGTGAGATAGAAAGAGAGAGTGAGATAGAAAGAGAGAGTGAGTGAGATAGAAAGAGAGGGTGAGATAGAAGAGGATTGTCATGTTAATTGATGTCATTGTTGGTATAAATGTCAACTAATGAGTCTGATTCCAGAGTATGACTTTGTCTATTGAGCCATAATGATCTTTTAATTATTTGTGGGCTTAGCTAACATGTGCAGCGTTGCGGGTTACGACAGTTGTTCATTAACATGGTAATATTAACGACACAGGGGAGGGAGAGAGAGAAAAGGAAGGAGAGGGGTAGAGGAGAAAGAGAGGACAACAGGAAGACAGGAAGGGAGAGAAATAAAAAGAGAGAAAGAGGGAGAAAGAGGTGACCCACACTCTTTTCTCTAGTGATAAAGTGTCCAGTATGTCGGTATCACACTTCATTTTCACCTTGCTGCGTGTGAGATATAGACAGTGTGTGTGTGTGTGTGAGAGAGGCACAGTTTGTGTACTGTGTGTGTGAGAACTGTGAGTGTACTGTGTGCTTTGCTTTTGAAAATGTGTCAAAACCAGCCAGGTCGTTCAAAATCCATTGCGAAATTAGACATCCTTTCAGGGCGGCAGGTAGCCTAGCGGTTAGAACGTTGGACCAGTAATAGAAAGGTCGCTAGTTCGAATCCCAGAATCGACAAGGTGAGAAAGCTGTTGAGCAAGGCACTTAACCCTAAATGCTCCAGGGTCACCGTTGATAAGGGCTAGCTGTGACCCTATTGCCGAGGATCTCTGAGTGGGATATGCAAGAAAACACATTCCCAATTAATGCACATGTATGAAATAACACAAATATAAGCACCCACAAAATTATTATTAGGTAAGCAGGACTTCAGGAGATGATGTAAAAACCGACCACTAGGGGCAACGGTGAGCGCTATTAACATCAAGTAGGCTTGTGCATTATATTTACATTTACATTTTAGTCATTTAGCAGACGCTCTTATCCAGAGCGACTTACAGTTAGTGAGTGCATACATTTTTTATTAATCTTTTTCATACATTATGGATGGGGATGGTGGCTGGGCATAAACCACGAGTTCTGGCTCTGAGGGTAACGTTTTCAATCCCAGTTGTAGGCTCTCATTTGTTATTATTATTTGTTTTAACCCTATCCCAAACCTTAATCATGAACTTCACCATTCGGAATTAATGCCAAGAAATCTGACATTTATGGACAAGGGTTTGGATGTCTGATTCTGCAGTGAGAGCTTGTTGGTCAGAAATGTGTGTATATACACAAACACAGAAAGGTATGTGCCCTCTGGCACCAGCCTCTTACACAACTGCCAGATGCACACAGAGATAATCACTCTCAAGGTGACTGACACACACAGCTAGTACCCAACTATATCATCCATGTTGGCACCACACCTTCCATCACAGAGGATGTATTTTATATAATGGGACCCCCGAGGGAATCGAACCCACAACCCTGGCGTTACTGATGTCATACTCTCACCAACTGAGCTACACAGGACCACATTCTAGTGTGCATTCTGGATGGAATGTTACTGATCTGGAAGTTTTGGTGTCAAAATGGCACCTGTTGAAATTGTGAATCTCCGACGGAAGTTACCAAACTCTGTGTATCTATGGCTGTAGTCAGATAGCACAGTAGGTTTTTTTTTTAAAGCAGAAAGGCTGCCAGACAGTGAGTGCTGGGGCAAGAATGGTGGTAATTATATTACCTGAAATTAGGACACAGGTTGTTTACATTGTGAACATATGCTTTTATCACTTAATTTGTATTTTATTTTTTTCCTCTAAAATTATTTTCTGTACCATGACATAACATTTCTTCGAACAACACAGCCGAAAGGGAAAGCATCATCTTGGGCTTTAACATGCAAGTATGTTCATCTGATTCCACACACATGTGCGCATGCGCGCCTGTGGAGGCTGCTGAGGGGAGAACGGCTCATAATAATGTCCGGAACGGAGCAAATAGAATGGCATCAAACACCTGGAAACCATGGAAACCATGTGTTTGATGTATTTGAACCATTCCACTGATTCCGCTCCAGTCATTACCACGAGCCCGTTCTCTCCCCCCTTCTGGGGACACACAATTCAGTCCCATTCAAAATCCTATTTTCCCTAACCCCTAACCCTAACTTTAACCCTAAACCTAACCTTAACCCTAACCCTAAACCTAACCCTAGCTCCTAACCCTAACACTCAACCAAATCATAACCCCAGTTTTTGTTATTTTACTAATCTTGTGGGGATATAGTGAAACACGTCCACACACGCACACACACACACACACACACACACACAGAAGGAACAAGATTATGTAACCCTGTCAGACACATCTCAGCAACCCAACAATCGCACAGCCACAGGCCCTGACCAGCGGCAGTGTGTGTGTGTGTGTGTGTGTCTTCTGTGTGGTGTGAGAAAGAGAGAGAGAGAAGAAAGGGATGGAGACAGTGTGGCAGAGGTGAGAGGAAAAGGAGAAAATGTGAGAGTGCAGAAGGAGAGTAGACACTGACTTCTTAACAAAACTGAGTGAGATGGGGAGGTAGATAGTGTTTTGAAAAGGGGAAAGAGAGGGAGAGCTAGGGAGACAGCCCACTGGGTACACACGTCACTTCAATGTCCATTTTTTTTATTTGCATTTGGTTGAATTGTCAACTAACGTGAAATCAACCAAAAGTGTCACTATGACATTGGATTTAGGTTAAAAGTTGGGTTAAAAAAATATGAAATTCCCTTATGTTGATGACTTTTTTCAAAAACAATCAGTTTCACAAGTTGATTCAACGTCTTCACATGTAATTTTTTTGTTGAAATGATGTGGAAACAACGTTGATTCACCAGTTTTTGCCCAGTGGGAGGTAATCCATGCGATTGACCAACGGACGTGACAGATGAAGGGACCCCTAGGGAGACAACACACACCCACACCCACACAGAAATGCACAAACACACAACCTAGTATAGTGCACACACACACACCTCTTGAAGTGTTTCATCACATCAAAGGCTCTAACAGCGTCGCTCAGCGTCTCTCATATCATCAACAGTTACACAAACCACTGCCTTCCAACCACCAACATCTCCCAGAGAGGGTGAAAAAAAAACTAGGAGAGCAAGAATGCGAGTGAAAGATTGAGAAAGAAAGAGAAATAGAGATAGAAAGATATTGAGCGAGAGAGACAGAGACAGAGAAACAGAGCTAAAGAGAGAATTAATGATAAAGCGAGGGAGAGAATTGAGAAGGTCTTGTTTTGATATCTTCTCAGTGCAAACACATGTCTAGGATATCAACCCCCAGACAGTCCAACCCTATACTCCCTGACAAGCTTCCTCCATTAACTCCAACAGCAAAACAAAACTGTCCCATCTAGTGTCTGTCTCATTATGGACACATCCATGGCGCAGTGGTCTAAGGCACTGCATCTCAGTGCTTGAGGCGTCACTACAGACCCCCTGGTTCGATTCCAGGCTGTATCACAACCGGCCGTGATTGGGAGTCCCATAGAGCGGCACACAATTGGCCCAGCGTCGTCCGGGTTTGGCCGGTGTAGGCCATCATTGTAAATAAGAATTTGTTCTTAACTGACTTGCCTAGTTAAATAAAGGTAAAAAAATAAAAAATAAAAATTCACACCTTCATCAGACGCTCAGCCATGCAAAACACAATGGCTAAAAGTTACCACAGAGTTAGCTTTGCGTTGTGTTAGCGTTAATGTTATGTTATCATTATATTAGCATTAAGTTAGCATTAGGCCTATGTTAGCGTTAGATTGGTGGTGTTATGTTAGTGTTATGTTTGCGTTAAGCCTATGTTAACGTTCGCTTGGTGTAATGTTAGCATTGTGTTAGCGTTTGGCACCAGGTCAGTCTCTCCTGTTAGGATCACTCCAGATCTATTGAGTGTGACACTTCTCCATGCCTTCTGGGGAGCTACACTATCCATCTCCTCCAAATGGGATCTTCTGGTCCCTGCAGTGCACATTGACACTGTTTTTATCCTAGGCTTAATATATGCACAATGAAAATCACAATGAAAATCATCACTATAACAGTAGAGCATTTTGGGGTGCAGCTTGTGCTTTTGGGTTTTATACAGGTATTAGGTAAGCTATGGTATTAGAAGTGTGACTCATCTGTGTGTCTAAGGTGTGTGTTTCATCTTGTATCCATCCAACATGTTCTTGCGTGTATGCCTGTGTCTGTCTGTGTGTGTCACTGTACAAGTATTCATGTGTGTGTGAATCAGTGTGTGTGTGTGTGTGTGTGTGTATCCAGTGCAATAGGCAGTAGTGAGTAAACAGTCAGCAGATCTACACGTCCATATAGCCCAATCAACACTAGAACATTCATCTGGGGAAGTGCTCTCATAACCCCAACAGGACAGGCTGATTACTAAAAGAAATATGCCCCTCTATTACACTCCTTCTCTCTCTCTCTCTCTCTCTCTCTCTCTCTCTCTCTCTCTCTCTGGCACTGGCATCCTCCCTCTCTCCCTCACTCCCTTCTTCTCACACACGTTCTCTCCCTCTCTCATACGCTCTCTATCCCTCCCTCACTCCCTCTCTCCCTCAGCTGGCAGTAGCCCTGTTCTCCATTCAGACCATGTCCTAAAAACCGTTTCAGCCCCAAAGCCCTGCCACAGACTGACAGGAACACACATATTCACCCGGCTCCACTTCTGACATCCCCTCCACAGCAGCTATGCCCTAGTAGGAGGTGTTCTACCAAGAACTGTGACATGGAATAGAGCGTTTCCACAAAGGTGTGAATTGTGAACTCAAAATAGGGAGGCAATTATGCTTGATGGACAGTATGTTGAGTTGAGCTATAATATCAAGCTACGGTAAATAAACATTTTACAAAAATAGACCTAGACTATATAGAGGAGTAGGATAATAAAGGAGTAGTTGGGAAGATGATCTGACTACTACATATGGTACAATAACTCTAGAGATAACAAGCTATCAGTTATAAGCTTTATACAATATAATAACTCTAGAGATAACAAGCTATCAGTTATAAGCTTTATACAATATAATAACTCTAGAGATAACAAGCTATCAGTTATAAGCTTTATACAATATAATAACTCTAGAGATAACAAGCTATCAGTTACAGCTTTATACAATATAATAACTTTTGAGATAACACGCTATCAGTTACAGTTTTATACAATATAATAACTTTTGAGATAACAAGCTATCAGTTACAGCTTTATACAATATAATAACTCTAGAGATAACAAGCTATCAGTTCTAAGCTTTATACAATATAATAACTCTAGAGATAACAAGCTATCAGTTACAGCTTTATACAATATAATAACTCTAGAGATAACAAGCTATCAGTTATAAGCTTTATACAATATAATAACTCTAGAGATAACAAGCTATCAGTTATAAGCTTTATACAATATAATAACTCTAGAGATAACAAGCTATCAGTTACAGCTTTATACAATATAATAACTCTAGAGATAACAAGCTATCAGTTATACGCTTTATACAATATAATAACTCTAGAGATAACAAGCTATCAGTTACAGCTTTATACAATATAATAACTCTAGAGATAACAAGCTATCAGTTACAGATTTATACAATATAATAACTCTAGAGATAACAAGCTATCAGTTATAAGCTTTATACAATATAATAACTCTAGAGATAACAAGCTATCAGTTATAAGCTTTATACAATATAATAACTCTAGAGATAACAAGCTATCAGTTATAAGCTTTATGCAATATAATAACTCTAGAGATAACAAGCTATCAGTTACAGCTTTATACAATATAATAACTTTTGAGATGTTAGGCAGATAGAGTTATGTAAATGTTTTACTGTAAGATGGTTTGTATGTTGAGTAGTGTTATTATGTGTTATTACAAGCTTTCATCTATGAGATTCTTACAATTTAATAACTTTAGCGATGTAAAGCAGATAGAGTTGTAGACATGTTTTATGGTGCGGAGGCCTGTTAGTAGTGATGTAGAGCTTAATGTCAGCAGTCAGATTTTACCCAGGTAAGGTCAGAGAGAGACGGTGAGAGAGACGCTGAAGCCTCAAACAAATCATCATCAGCCTCTGCTCCGCTCCGCTCTGCCCTGCACTCCCTGCCGACGCCCAACACTGAATCAAATACTGCTCCAGTCCACCGACACATCCATCAATCACACACACACACTCAGCTCAGGAGCACACACACACATAGGTGCGTATACACAAACACACAAAAGAGCACACACACACGCATGCAGAAATGCAGGAACGCACACAAACACAAACACACACACACACACGGTTCACAAACTATTTGAGCAAAATATCAAGGAGCATGGTGTCAGAACCACTGAAATATTAACTCCCAGCCCCTGTAGTACTGGCCATGTCCCTCCCGCTCCCCTGTGTCCCCTTCAAAACAATGCCTTTCTAAGAGCAAGAGAGACTGTTCAAACCAATAACACTGCTTTAACAAGCTTCACTTTGTGTGCCCACTCTCTCTTGTTCCAACCCATACAAAATAAAGCCATCTCTTTCATGTGTTTCTCTCACTCACACCTTAACTTACAGACAAAACCCAACACATACCATTTTAGAATAACCCTCAAACTACCCCCTCCCCCTCCACACACACACACACACACACACACACACACACATACCAAATTTCACATGTACAACAACAACCCAAGCCTGCACAACAACCATTCTACACAGTACATAGTAAAGTCAATGCACGTCCCCTCCACAGAGCTCCAAACAGAAGAGCCATAGGAAACCAGCAGACAGACAGCAGGTAACAGATCAGCCTTTCCTCAGTAGAGGTGTTGTCCTGCTCCAGAGCAAAGCCAGAGAGAGAAGGAGTCAAAGTCAGAGTCTACCTTGCCCTGCACCCAGCAAAAAAGAGAGAGAGAGAGGAGTCAGAGAGAGAGACAGAGAGTCAGATAGAGATAGAATGAGATAGAGAGAGAGAAGAGCGTTGGCCGTTGGGCCAGTAACCGAAAGGTTGCTGGTTCAAATCGCAGACTCTGTGAAAAATCTGTCAATGTGCCCTTGAGCAAGGCACTTAACTCTAATTGCTCCTGTAAGTCGCTCTGGATAAGAGCGTCTTCTAAATAAGTCAGAGGAGTCAGAGTGTACCTTGCCCCAGACAGAGCAGAGCCAAAAAGATAGAAAGGAGTCAAGTTCTACCTTGCCGTCCGCCCAGCAGAGGCAGATGTTACCGGAGGTGCTGAGTATATCCGAAATGATGGAGGTGATTCCCAGACGCATGGTGACACTGTCTGACACAGGACCGCACTGGAACAACGCACAGTAGAGAGGAGGGTAATGGAGATAGAAAGATAGAGGCAGGGAAAGAGAGAGGCGAGGTGTGGGCTCCCACAGAGCGGAGTGCCAAGCAGAGAGAGAGGGAGGAGGAGGAGAGAGAGAGAGGAGGAGAGGCTGCTTGTGCGGCTGCCGCTTCTGCAGGACCTCGCACACTCGGAGTGTGTGTGTCACCTCTGGTACGCGTTGACAACAGGTGCAGTCCAAGAACAAACACCCCCCACACACACTTACACACACAGAGCCTACAAATACATGCACACACTACAGGGGAGAGTAAGTGTGCAGGATGTCTCAGTGTGTGTACATGTGGAGAATAATTTATTTACCAGTTATTTACCGCCCTGCTTGCTAAATGTGCCATAATTATGAGATAGGAAAAACATACATGCACACACACACGCTCTTTTAAACACACAAAGGGGCCATACTTGTGAACTTTTGGTTTAAACCATTGGTTAAAATTGCTAGTTGCTAGCTTTTCTCAAAGGGCAACCTCGCCAAATTAGCCACGATGCTAAGGACGGCCAGATGAGCAGATAATTATACCTGGTAACAAAATAACAAATCAACCTATCAGAGACCTTACAGAGCGACTGCCCCTAAAAACCAACCAATCCCTTTGAAAAAGGCCTATGTGGCATCAACATGAGTCAGAAACATTTATCCTCGTGTCAAAATTGACTACAAAGTGTAAATAGGATAATTTTGGTCATGAAGTCAGTCTTGTCTCAAACGGAGTTTGGAACTTCAGTGCGTCACAACGAGTAAATGGAGGTTGGGATTGGATTACAATTATGTCAACAAATCATGCCCCCTTTTGCCAAACTCTACGTGCAAATCGCCCCTTGGCCCACTTCACTTCCCTTGATTGAATGGGGCTCCGTTGTTTCATTGCCCCCAACGTATTCAAAGGATCACGCCCGTTTTAGACTGAAAAATCCTATACGGATTGACCATGCAATGCATGCTTCCAGCTGGATGCACAGCCAACTGGTTTGCATGCCATGCCGAAGGACCCTATCATGCGGAATAGGTTGTTTGAGTTCGTTGGTTCCTAGTGGTGGTGAGTATACCGGTAGCTAGACCATAGACTGCTGGTTATGTATATTTTTATCATCATTATCACTATCATCGCTAGCATAGCTGACGACACGTTAGCTAGCTAGCTACCTGAACTAGCTAGGTAGCTGGCTAACGTTAGCCTACCTCAAAATAACTCGGATTTGGCTTGGAAACATGATAACATTTCAAAAGAAGGCAAATAAATAGTAGGAAAACCTTTTGTCATGATTGTGATGTCGCCAGATTTACTTTAGATGCAGTATAACTTTAGCCAGCTAACTAAGATTGAGGGGACCACTGTATTTTAGCTAGTTAACACTAGCATTGCTAGCTATGTTTGCTAGTAACAGTAATAGCAACATTGCCATCTCTCTAAAGTAAATTTGATGACATCATAATATGGCAAAGTTGTTTCGTAGTAATTATTTGCTTACTTTAGCAATGTGATCGTATTTTCATGCCACTCTAAGCTAGTGTAAGTTAGACAAAACAGTCACATTAGCCTCCGTAGTTGTCACGACTTCCTCCGAGGCTGCCTCTTCTCCTTGTTCGGGCAGGCTTCGGCGTTCGTCGTCACCGGCCTTCTACATTTTTTACATTTTTTGTCATTTAGCAGACGCTCTTATCCAGAGCGACTTACAGTTGGTGAGTGCATACATGTTTCATACTAGGCACTGCTGCTCCTCATCTCATCATTCCATTTGTTTTGTCTTGTTTATTACACACACCTGGTTCATATCCCCTCATCAGTACCTGTATAATTGTTCCCTCTGACTCCTTGTCTTTGTGTGTGATTATTTATTATGAGGATAGTGAAGCCCGGTGGAGCTCCTTGTATTTTGTATCGCCAGGTTATTTTTCCCCGTGTGCCTTGTTGGTTCCAGTGCGCCTGTTTTGCGCACTGGACTGTTTTGACGCTTTACTGCGTAACTGTATTCCGGAATAAATCGTGCTATTCTGTGATTTACCCTCCTGCGGCTGACTCTTTCAAATCACCCATCACAGAATCAGACACCCGTCATGGAGTCAGCAGGAGAGGAGCACATGCCGTGCAGAACTACGACGTTGGTGATCGGGAGCTGTTGGCTGTTGTCCGAGCCCTGACTGTGTGGAGGCACTGGCTCGAGGGGGCGAAACACCCTTTCCTCGTCTGGATGGACCACCGTAACCTGAAGTACATCCAGGCAGCGAGGAGGCTGAACCCTCGCCAGGCCAGGTGGGCCCTATTCTTCACCCCGTTTGATTTTTCACTATCTTACATCCCAGGTACGAAGAACGTGAAGGCAGAAGCACTGTCACGGCTGTACGACACAGAGGAGAGGCCTATAGACAACAGCCCCATACTCCCGGCCTCCTGCATTGTGGCGCCGGTGGTATGGGCGATGAACGCGGACATAGAGCGGGCGTTACGCACAGAGCCATCTCCATCTCAGTGTCCAGCTGGGCTGCAGTACGTGCCTTCTCTTGTCCGTGACCGTCTGATCTATTGGGCACACACGTCCCCCTCCTCTGGTCACCCAGGTATCGGTCATACAGTGCGCTGCCTGACCGGAAAGTACTGGCGGCCTACCTTGGCTAAGGACGGGAGGGTGTATGTCTCCTCCTGCTCGGTGTGCGCCCAGAGTAAGGCACCTAAGCACCTCCCAGCGGGTAGGTTACAGCCCTTACCAGTTCCACAATGGCCATAGTCTCACTTGTGTATTGACTTCCTTACAGATTTTCCCCTCTCTCAAGGTAACACCACCATCCTGGTCATGTGGACCACTTTTCCAAAGCCTGCCGCCTCCTTCCTCTGCCCAGTCTCCCCACGGCCCTGCAGACTGCGGAGGCCCTGTTTACACACGTCTTCCGGCACTACGGGGTGCCAGAGGACATAGTGTCTGACCGGGGTCCCCAATTCACATCCAGGGTCTGGAAGGCGTTCATGGAACGTCTGGGGGTCTCGGTCAGCCTTCCCTCTGGGATTCACCACGAGTCTAATAGGCAGGTGGAACGGGTGAATCAGGATGTGGGTAGGTTCCTGCGGTCCTACTGCCAGGATTGGCCGGGGGAGTGGTCGGTGTTCTTGCCATGGGACGAATATGCCCAGAACTCTCTCTGCCACTCTTCCACTAACCTAACGCCATTTCAATGAGTTTTAGGTTATCAGCCGGTTCTGGCACCGTGGTATCAGAGCCAGACCGAGGCTCCTGCGGTGGATGACTGGTTTCGGTGTGCAGAGGAGACGTGGAACGCTGCTCACATCCACCTCCAACGCGCCGTGCGTCGGCAGAAGGCCAACGCTGACCGCCACCGCAGTGAGGTCCCGGTCTTTGTACCGGGTGATCAGGTCTGGCTCTCAACCCGGAATCTGCCCCTCCGCCTGCCCTGCCAGTAGCTGAGGCCGCGTTTTGTGGGGCCGTTCAATGTCCTGAAGAGAATAAACGAGGTAATTTATAGGTTATTACTCCCTCCAGATTACCGTATTAACCCCTCGTTCCATGTGTCTCTCCTCAGGCCGGTGGTGGCTGGTCCGCTCCAGGAGTCTAAGGTGCTGGAGGTCCCTCTGCCCCCTCTGGACATCGAGGGGGCTCCGGCGTACTCCGTCAGTTCCATCCTGGATTCGAGGCGTCGTGTGAGGGGCTTTCAGTACCTCGTGGATTGGGAGGGGTACGGTCCGGAGGAGCGGTGTTTGGTCCCGGTGAGGGATATCCTCGATCCCTCCCTGTTGCGGGATTTCCACCCTCGCCATGCGGCTCGCCCTGCTCCGCGTCCTGCTGATCATCCCCGCTGCTGGAGCTGCGCGTCATAGGAGGGGTACTGTCACAACTTCCTCCGAGGCTGCCTCCTCTCCTTGTTTGGGAAGGCTTCGGCGTTCGTCGTCACCGGCCTTCTAGCCACTGCCGCTCCTCATCTCATCATTCCATTTGTTTTGTCTTGTTTTTTTACAGACACCTGGTTCATATCCCCTCATCAGTACATGTACAAGTGTTCCCTCTGCCCCCTTGTCTTTGTGTGTGATTGTTTATTGTGAGGATAGTGAAGCTCAGTGGAGCTCCTTTTGTATCGCCGGGTGTTGTGTATATTGTGACTTGTTGTTTCCAGTGCGCCTGTTTTGCGTGCTGGACTGTTTTGACGCTTTACTACGTAACTCTGTATTCCGGAATAAATCCTGTTATTCTGTGATTTACCCTCCTCCGCCTGACTCCTTCAAATCACCCATCACAGAATCACACACCCGTCATAGAGTCAGCAGGAGAGGAGCACCAGCCTGGAGTCGTGGCACGGGTCCGGGAGCATTCGACGATGCTAGCCAGCTTAGGAGAAGCGATGGATCGGGTTCTCCAGGTCGTCCAACGCCTGGAGAGGAGAGGACCCGATCTGTCGGGACCAGCTGGGCGACCGGATCCAGCCACCCACACCCAAGTACCCAGAGGAATCCATATATCCCGACCAGGGACAGCTGCTCTCTTTTTTTTGTTTTCATGTTGTTGTTTTTTTGTTGGTATTTTACCCCCTTTTTCATCCCAATTTGATGGTATCCAATTTGTTTTACAGTCTTGTCCCATCGCTGCAACTACTGTACGGACATGGGAGAGGCGAAGGTCGAGAGTCGTATGTCCTCCGAAACACAACCCAACCGAGCCGCACGGCTTCTTGACACAGAGCCCGCTTAACCCGGAAGCCAGCCACACCAATGTGTCAGAGGAAACACTGTACACCTGGCGATCGAGTCAGCGTGCTCTGCGCCCGGCCCGCTACAGAAGTCGCTAGTGCGCGATGGGACAAGAACATCTCTGCCGGCCAAACCCTCCCCTACCCTGGACGACGCTGGGCCAATTGTGAGCCACCCCATGGGTCTCCCAGTCGTGGCCGGCTGCGACAGAGCCTGGACTCGAACCTGTTCCACCCCCCCCAACCCGGATCACGAGATGATGGAGCTGGGTGGAGGGCGATCCGGGGGAGCGGAGGACGACAGCGCCAGTGTCACTCTCGTGGCACGAGAGGACATTCTCCTGCACGCTGTCTTCTGTGTTCTTTTAGGTCTGGAGGCGGCAGGCAGTGCACTCTCGCGTCACTCCAGGTATCGAACTCACACACTTGTTCAGAGCCCTCTGGAACGTCTGGGGGTTCACATCCAGGGTCTGGAAGGCGTTCATGGAATGTCTGGGGGTCTCGGTCAGCCTAACCTCTGGTTTTCACCCCGAGGCTAATGGGCAGGTGGAACGGGTGAATCAGGATGTGCGTAGGTTCCTGCGGTCCTATTGCCAGGACTGGCCGGGGGAATGGTCGGTGTTCTTGCCATGGGCTGAATATGGCCAGAACTCCCTCCACCACTCCTCCACTAACCTAACACCATTTCAATGTGTTTTAGGTTATCAGCCGGTTCTTGCACTGTGGCATCAGAGCCAGACCGAGGCTCCTGCGGTGGCTGACTGGTTTCGGCGCGCAGAGGAGACGTGGAACGCTACTCATGTCCACCTCCAACGCGCCATGCATCGGCAGAAGGCCAACGCTGACCGCCACCGCAGTGAGGCCCTAGTCTTTGTACCGGGTGATCGGGTCTGACTCACGACCCGGAATCCTGCCAGAAGCTGAGACCGCGATTTGTGGGGCCGTTCAAAGTCCTGAGAAGAATAAACGAGGTTACTTACAGGTTATTACTCCCTCCAGATGACTGTATTAACCCCCTGTTCCATGTGTCTCTCCTCAGGCCGGTGGTGGCTGGTCCTCTCTAGGAGTCTGAGGTGCTGGAGGTCCCTCCGCCCCCTCTGGACATCGAGTCCATCTCCTTCCTGGGACATCGGTTGTCCGCGTCAGGGGTGGAGATGGAGATTGACCGCGTTTCTGCCGTGCGTAATTGGCAGACTCCCACCACGGTGAAGGAAGTGCAGCGGTTCTTGGGTTTTGCCAATTACTACCGGAGGTTTATCCGGGGCTTTGGACAGGTAGCAGCTCCCATTACCTCCCTGCTAAAGGGGGGTTCGGTACATCTGCAGTGGTCGGCTGAGGCGGACAGGGCATTTAGACATCTGAAGGACCTGTTTACCTCGGCTCCTGTGCTGGCACATCCGGATCCCTCTTTGGCGTTCCAAGTTGAGGTGGATGCGTCCGAGGCTGGGATCGGCGCTGTGCTGTCTCAGCGCTCGGGTATGCCACCAAAACTCCGCCCCTGTGCTTTCTATTCTGAGAAGCTCAGTCCGGCGGAGCGCAATTATGACGTGGGGGACAGGGAGCTGTTGACTGTGGTTCAGGCCCTGAAGGTGTGGAGGCATTGGCTTGAGGGGCTAAACACCCTTTTCTCATTCTGACTGACCATCGTAACCTGGAGTACATCTGGGCAGCGAGGAGGCTGAACCCTCGCCAGGCAAGGTGGTCTATGTTTCTCTCCCGATTTGTATTTAAGCTCACCTATAGACCAGGGTCACAGAACGCTAAGGCAGACGCCCTGTCCCGACTATATGACACAGAGGAGAGGTCCATTGAGCCCACTCCCATACTCCCGGAGTCTTGTCTGGTGGCACCGGTGGTGTGGGAGGTTGATGCGGACATCGAGCGGTACCGATCCTACTCCCCCACAGTGTCCAGAGGGTCGGAGGTACGTGCCGCTCGAGGTTCGCGATCGATTGATATATTGGGCTCACATGTCACCCTCCTCTGGTCATCCTGGTATTGGTCGGACAGTGCACTGCCTTAGTGGGAAGTACTGGTGGCCCACTTTAGCTAAGGACGTGAGGGTTTATGTTTCCTCCTGCTCGGTGTGCGCCCAGTGTAAGGCGCCTAGACACCTGCCCAGAGGGAAGTTACAACCCCTACCCGTTCCACAACGGCCGTGGTCTCACCTATCGGTGGATTTTGTCACGGACCTTCCCCCCTCCCAGGGGAACACGACGATCTTGGTCGTTGTGGATCGGTTTTTGAAGGCCTGCCGTCTCATTCCTATGCCAGGTCTCCCTACTGCCCTACAAACTGCTGACGCCCTGTTCACACACGTTTTCCGGCACTACGGGGTGCCTGAGGATATAGTGTCTGATCGGGGTCCCCAGTTCACCTCTAGAGTCTGGAGAGTGTTTATGGAATGTCTGGGGGTCTCGATTAGCCTTACCTCAGGTTTTCACCCCGAGAGTAACGGGCAGGTGGAGAGAGTGAACCAGGATGTGGGTAGGTTTCTGAGGTCCTATTGCCAGGACCGGCAGGAGGAGTGGTCAGGATATATTCCCTGGGCAGAGATAGCCCAAAACTCACTCCGCCACTCCTCCACTAACCTTACGCCTTTCCAGTGTGTGCTAGGTTATCAGCCGGTCCTGGCACCTTGGCATCAGAGCCAGATCGAAGCCCCTGCGGTGGACGAGTGGTTTCGGCGCTCTGAAGAAACCTGGAACGCTGCGCATGTCCATCTGCAGCGGGATATCAGGCTGCAAAAGGCGAGCACCGATCGCCACCGCAGTGAGGCTCCGGTGTATGCACCGGGAGATCGGGTCTGGCTCTAGACCCGAAACCTGCCCCTTCGCCTGCCCTGCCGGAAGCTGGGTTGGCGGTTTGTGGGGCCATTTAAAGTCCTGAGGAGATTGAACGAGGTATGCTATAGGTTACAATTACCTCATTAACCCCTCGTTCCATGTGTCTCTCCTCAGGCCGGTGGTGGCTGGTCCACTCCAGGAGAATGAGATACGAGAGGCTCCTCCGCCCCCGTTGGACATCGATGGGGCTCCGGCGTACTAAGTCCGTTCCATCTTGGATTAGAGGCGTCGGATGGGGGGCCTGCAGTACCTCGTGGAGTGGGAGGGGTACGGTCCGGAGGAACGGTGCTGGGTCCCTAGGAAGGACATCCTAGATCCCTCCATGTTGAGGGACTTCCACCGGAGTCATCCGACTCGCCCTGCTCCGCGTCCTCCTGGCTGTCCCCGAGGCCGGGGTCGGCGCACGGCTGGAGCCGCGCGTCAAGGGGGGGGTACTGTCACGGAATCAGCCGAGGCTGCCCCTCCTCCTTGCTCGGGCAGGCTTCGCCGTTCGTCGTCCCCGGAGTACTAGCTGCCACCGATCTATGTTTCGGTGTTTGTCTAGTTTGTCCTGATTGTTTGCACCTGTTTCCCATTATGTTATATTGTATTCCCTTTATAAACCCCTGTCTCTCATTGGTTATTGTGTGTGATTGTTTTCCGTTAGGTCGGCAGTGCTGGTTGTATGCGTTATTTGTTCCTCCCTGTTTGGAGTTTTGTTTTTGTACTTTCTTTACTGTGTTAAGTAAAGTACGTTCTGCCAGTAGTTCGGTGTCCTGCGCTTGACTTCGTTTCCCGCATACACGTCACCTTGACAGCAGGACAGGAAAATGGTCCAATTCCAATGTAAATTATGTCTGAGTGGTGGAATGTGCCCCTGGTTTGTTTAATATAGGGAATTTGAAATGATTTACTTAAGTATATTTTAGCAACTACATTTACTTTTGATACTTAAGTATATTTAAAACAAAATACTTTTAGACTTTTACCCAAGTAGTATTTTACTGGGTGACTTTCACTTTTACTTGAGTAATTTTCTATTAAGGTATCTTTACTTTTACTCAAGTATGACAATAAGGTACTTTTTCCAATACTGGCCAATATACATCTAGTAGAGTTATTTTGGTTGTGAAGTGCATTAGCAAAAAGTTTTGTCCTTTCTTTAGAACTAAATGCAATTTACCGCTCTGCTGTCTATTATGTCACCCTGTCACAGGCCCTCCCAGTCAACACCACCTCATAAGATTGCCTGCTGCTGTTGTTCGAGAGATGTCCAGTTTGCAGCAGAACATGCAGCAAAGACAAAACCAGCAAGGGGGCCCTCATCAGCATCATGTAGACATGCCCTCGCTGTGAGCATTCCTATGAATGGAACAGTCATGTTGGCAAGTGTCTGGCCAGCAACCTTCACCTTTCAAAGGCTCATAATTTGTACAAATGCAGAAGGTAACCCATTTCATTACTTTGATACATTTCATAACCCAATTGTGAAACATAATTTGTTGCTTATTTTCTACTTCTTAGATGCATATAATGTCCAGGGCATAACCTAGTCTGGTGGAACCAGCCTGATCGCTGTGTTCACCATTCTATTTCACATCACATTATATTTACATTTACATTTGAGTCATTATATGATATCTGAAGTGAAATAGAAAGGTGAAAGCAGCAATCAGGTTGGTTCAATCAGGCTAATCCTAACCACCATTGATAATGTAAGGTAATGTAAGAGTGTGTGTGTGTGTGTCCGACCAGTATCTTTGATGAGGGGCAAGGAGCTGATCAACTCTGCTATGCTCATCAATGGGGCTCTGGCAAAGACCTCACCTCCAGCCTCACTTCTTGCCTGCTCACCAATGGTCGTCGATGGGGAGAACAGAATTAAGTAGGTTTAGTTTGACCTGTTCAAACTTCAACATAGTACATGTTTGTGTGTCAGATATCACCTATCCCTAACTGCCATTGGTAATAGAACAGTGACTGTGTGTATGTGTTCACAGATGCATGAGATGCAGAGAGTCCTGGCACGCAACACATCCACAATGAGATGATTACTAATAATACAGTACAGCACAAATGTCCAGTAATAGCAACACCCTTTTCATTCCATGTGTCACTGATCAACTCTGCCTCAACTCTGCCTATTTCTGCAGATGGACTGGAGCTTTTGCCAGATGGCAGCCTCAGTCATTTGATGGGTGAGACCATAATTGGGTAGGTTTTATCTGACCTGTTCAAACTTCATCATAGCACCTGTGTGTGTGTCAGATATTACCTAGCCTAAATGCCATTGGTAATAGAACAGTGACTATGTGTGTATGTGTTCACAGAAACATGTATGGAGCCAGTACATGGAGATTTGCGAGATGATGTGATGAAGTCCAGACTGACAAACTGGCTTGATACTGATGTCTCTGAATGGAGAGAGACCTGGCACTCGGCATAAATATTTTACTAGACACAACTTTAACTTGTATTCTTTCTTTATTATTGAATTGAATGGTATCAGTCAATGGGAGAAACCCTGTGTATTCTGCACCAGGATCAGGGAACTCCTGTTGTATATGGGACACCACACAGGAAGGTATGACTATTTTACATGTTTGCCAAGGTAGCTACATTACCACCAGACAAAATGCCAATAGGCACAGTATCTGTATCAGCTGGGAGTTACAATGAAAGATGATTGGTGCACATTGTTATATTAGCTGAACCCTGCTTCTATGGTATTATGTAAAGGGTTGGTTATTCTACATGGACCTGTTACTACATTTTAAAGTTATCAAAACAGTTTAGCATATCTACATAAATTAAGCAATTGCATTATTCTCATGTTACTCTGTAGGCTACTGACCTAATCAAAGCTTCCTCCAGCATCTCATCATACATCTATCTGCCTGTAGTTATTGAACTCAATCTGCAGGTTTGTTTTTTGTGATTGAGTGGGGTGAAACAGCTCGGGGAAAGGTTCTGACAGATGGTGTGTCTTGGTGGTGGCAAGGACACACCCAAAAAACACCCACATCAAACCACACCCCTAAGCCAACTGACGTTTGGCTTCTGTCATGGCCGCCAGCATTTCTTGAGGAGCAAGCCAAAAAACGAGGCCAAATCAACGGGTGCAGTTCCCCTTTAAACGGTAGAGACACCATCCAAACGCATTTGTTCAACAGGTCAATTTGGCCACCAGAGCAGATTGTTAAATAAAATAAAATAAAATAAAATGTTATTTGCCACATGCGCCGAATACAACAGGTGTAGACCTTACAGTGAAATGCTTACTTACAAGCCCTTAACCAACAATGCAGTTTTTAATTTTTTAAGTAAAAAATTGATAGGTAAAAAAAAAAAAAAAAAGCTAATAATTCAAGAGCAGCAGTAAAATAAAATAACAGTAGGGAGGCTATATACAGGGGGTACCGGTACAGAGTCAATGTGCGGGGGCACCGGTTAGTCGACTGCTTGCTTTAATTTGTTACCCACGGTCTAAGTGGAATGTGCCAATATATTTTTGCATGATGCTTCCTTGACTAGGCTACTGACCTCATACAACATTCTGAAGGGTTTTCGCATATATAACCAAATTACATGGTTTTTGTTCATCCATTTAACACACACCCATGTACTTCGACTGAAATAAAACATGTAACTTTGTATTCAGACATCATAAAAGTCAAAGGCGATGACTCTTGTGATGTTGTCAAATAGCAGTAATTTTGAAGAAGGCTGAAGAAAGTCGTAGGCCTATCTCCTTCATTTTTAAGGTGATGAATGCACTTTCCTTTTCCACACAGTACCACAATTAATGTAAGTCCACATTTCAAAGGGAAAATTTGACCGCACGGGGGATAGTTGGCTGAGACGGAATTTGTTATCGGATATATAATGATATGCTTAGCTCGCCGTCTTCAGTACCGTGGTTAATTTGGCCAGGTTGGCCTATGAGAAAAGCTAGCAGCTTGCCATTTTAGACCAATGGTTTAAACCATGGTCTAAGCAAAAGTTCGGTCCCAAACACACAACCTAACCTAAACAAAAACATACAACACACATGCATACATGTTTTGTAGATACAATCCACATGTGGTTATAAATTCAGCCTATTCCATTCGATTCATTATTCAACATTGCTGCAAATCGTTAATGTATTTCCCTATCTGGGGACACAGTGTTAGGATGGTGTGTGTGTCTGTGTTCAGGGGAGTACCAGTGTGGGAGGTGGGACTAGGTTACAGGGCTATGACCTTCTATAAGCAGGGTATGACCCTCTCTGCATATCTCTTTACAGGGTTACCCCCACCTGCTCACTAACACCCTATATCTCTCCATGTAAGCACAAACCACAGGGTACATTTAGCATATTATTTTACGTGCCACACATGTCTAGGGCCCTAACGCACCTTAACAAGAGACATACCTATGTAAGAATGCTGTTCATCGACTACAGCTCAGCCTTCAACACCATAGTGCCCTCCAAGCTCATCACTAAGCTCAGGGCCCTGGGTCTGAACCCCTCCTTGTGCAACTGGGTCCTGGACTTCCTGACGGGCCGACCCCAAGTGGTGAAGGTAGACAACAACACCTCCGCCACGCTGATCCTCAACATGGGGGCCCCGCAGGGGTGCGTGCTCAGCCTCCTCCTGTACTCCCTGTTCACCCATGACTGTGTGGCCACACACATCTCCAACTCAATCATCAAGTTTAATGACAACACAATAGTGGTAGGCCTGATTACCAACAACGATGAGACAGCCTACAGGGAGGAGGTGAGAGCCCTGGCAGAGTGGTGCCTGGAAAATAACCTCTCCCTCAACTACAGGAGACAGCAGAGAGAGCACGCCCACATCCACATCGACGGGGCCGCAGTGGAGAGGGGTCAAAAGCTTTACGTTCCTCGGCATGCACATCACTGACAATCTGAAATGGTCCCTTCACACAGACAGCGGGATGAAGGAAATGAAGGAGCTGGAGATAGAAGCTGTTTCTATCTCCAGCTCCTTTAGGAGGCTGAAGAAATATGGCTTGGCCCGTAAGACCCTCACAAACTTCTACAGATGCACCATTGAGAGCAAGCATCCTGTCTGGCTGTATCACCGCCTGGTACGGCAATTGCACTGCAGGGCTCTTCAGAGCGTGGTGCGGTCAGGCCAACGCATCACTAGGGACACACTGCCTGCCTTCCAGGACATCTACAGCACCCGGTGTCACAGGAAGTCCAAAATGCTCATCAAGGACTTCAGCCACCTGAGCCACAGCCTGTTCACCCCACTTCCATCTAGAAGGCGGAGACAGTATAGGTGCATAAAATCTGGGACTGAAAGACTGAGAAACAGCTTCTATCTCCAGGCCATCAGACTGTTAAACAGTCACCACTAGCCGGCCTCCACCCAGTACCCTGCCCTGAACCTTAGTCACTGTTCTAGCTGGCTACCACCCGGTACTCTACCCTGATGGCTCATCCCATATAACTACTGCTGTACACACCTTTTCTATTCATATACTGTCCATACTGTCTTTACACACCATTATATATATACAGTGGGGGAAAAAAGTATTTAGTCAGCCACCAATTGTTCAAGTTCTCCCACTTAAAAAGATGAGAGAGGCCTGTAATTTTCATCATAGGTACACGTCAACTATGACAGACAAATTGAGAGAAAAAAATCCAGAAAATCACATTGTAGGATTTTTTATGAATTTATTTGCAAATTATGGTGGAAAATAAGTATTTGGTCACCTACAAACAAGCAATATTTCTGGCTCTTACAGACCTCTAACTTCTTCTTTAAGAGGCTCCTCTGTCCTCCACTCGTTACCTGTATTAATGGCACCTGTTTGAACTTGTTATCAGTATAAAAGACACCTGTCCACAACCTAAAACAGTCACACTCCAAACTCCACTATGGCCAAGACCAAAGAGCTGTCAAAGGACACCAGAAACAAAATTGTAGACCTGCACCAGGCTGGGAAGACTGAATCTGCAATAGGTAGGCAGCTTGGTTTGAAGAAATCAACTGTGGGAGCAATTATTAGGAAATGTAAGACATTCAAGACCACTGATAATCTCCCTCGATCTGGGGCTCCACGCAAGATCTCACCCTGTGGGGTCAAAATGATCACAAGAACGGTGAGCAAAAATCCCAGAACCACACAGGGGGACCTAGTGAATGACCTGCAGAGAGCTGGGACCAAAGTAACAAAGCCTACCATCAGTAACACACTACGCCGCCAGGGACTCAAATCCTGCAGTGCAAGACGTGTCCCCCTGCTTAAGCCAGTACATGTCCAGGCCCGTCTGAAGTTTGCTAGAGTGCATTTGGATGATCCAGAAGAGGATTGGGAGAATGTCATATGGTCAGATGAAACCAAAATAGAACTTTTTGGTAAAAACTCAACTCATCGTGTTTGGAGGACAAAGAATGCTGAGTTGCATCCAAAGAACACCATACCTACTGTGAAGCATGGGGGTGGAAACATCATGCTTTGGGGCTGTTTTTCTGCAAAGGGACCAGGACGACAGATCCGTGTAAAGGAAAGAATGAATGGGGCCATGTATCGTGAGATTTTGAGTGAAAACCTCCTTCCATCAGCAAGGGCATTGAAGATGAAACGTGGCTGGGTCTTTCAGCATGACAATGATCCCAAACACACCGCCCGGGCAATGAAGGAGTGGCTTCGTAAGAAGCATTTCAAGGTCCTGGAGTGGCCTAGCCAGTCTCCAGATCTCAACCCCATAGAAAATCTTTGGAGGGAGTTGAAAGTCCGTGTTGCCCAGCGACAGCCCCAAAACATCACTGCTCTAGAGGAGATCTGCATGGAGGAATGGGCCAAAATACCAGCAACAGTGTGTGAAAACCTTGTGAAGACTTACAGAAAACGTTTGACCTGTGTCATTGCCAACAAAGGGTATATAACAAAGTATTGAGAAACTTTTGTTATTGACCAAATACTTATTTTCCACCATAATTTGCAAATAAATTCATAAAAAATCCTACAATGTGATTTTCTGGATTTTTTTTTCTCATTTTGTCTGTCATAGTTAACGTGTACCTATGATGAAAATTACAGGCCTCTCTCATCTTTTTAAGTGGGAGACCTTGCACAATTGGTGGCTGACTAAATACTTTTTTCCCCCACTGTATATATATATTTATATTCCAGTCTCTAACATTGCTTGTTCTGATATTTCTTAATTTATTTGTAAAAAATCTGGATTGTGTGCATTGTGTTTTTTAGATTTTAGATTGCTTGGTATTACTGCACTGTTGGAGCTATAAACACAAGCATTTCGCTGCACCTGTGATAACATCTGCAAATCTGTGTACACGACCAATAAACTTTGATTTGTTTTTGGTAACACTTCATATTATGATGTCCTTATTCCATGTAGTTAGTTTTTCTATAACTACTTTGGTACTGAGAATAAGATTACTCGATGGGATTAATTGGAGAGGAAATTGTTTTTCAAATGACTACTATATTTACTGAGTAGTTACACCATGAAATTAGAATTCCGTGTAGCTTCCTCCTATGGGCAAGTGGGGGGTACTATTTACTGACTTGTTTGTTTCTTGCTGTGTTTCCTATATGTTTTATGTATTTAATGTGTGAGCTGTGCCAAGATTTTCCTCTTTTGGACCATAAACGTGATTCTAATTCTGATGTAAAGAGTGCACTGCTCACAGTCCAGGTGTGGACTCAGGCAAAGAACATTTCATGTTAAAACAACTCCGATCAAATGACTTAGGTCTGATGTTCTTCCATTGATAATGACATGACAGCTAAATAATATATGATGTGGATATACAGCCCTATAGTGACATTGATATGTTGTAATGTTGTAATGTCTACATTCATGTGCTTGTCATGTGGAAGATGATGGAATTCGGAAAGTATTCAGACCCCTTCACTTTGTTGTTACGTTACAGCATTATTCTAAAATTGATTAAATATATTTTTTCCCTCAACAATCTACACACAATACCCCGTAATGACAAAGCGAAAACAGGTTTTTATACATTTTTGCAAATTTATAAAACAGAAATACCTTATTTACATAAGTATTCAGACCCTTTGCTATGAGACTCAAAATTGAGCTCAGGAGAATCCTGTTTCCATTGATCATCCTTGAGATGTTTCTACAACTTGATTGGAGTCCACCTGTGGCCAATTCAATTGATTGGACATGATTTGGAAAGGCACACACCTGTCTATATAAGGTCCCACAGTTGACAGTGCATCAAAGCAAAAACCAAGCCATGAGGTCGAAGGTATTCTCTGTAGAGCTCCGAGACAGGATTGTGTCGAGGCACAGATCTGGGGAAGGGTACCAAAAAATGTGTTCAGCATTGAAGGTCCCCAAGAACACAGTGGCCTCCATTCTTAAATGGAAGAAGTTTGGAACCACCAAGAGTCTTCCTAGAGCTGGCCTCTGGCCAAACTGAGCAATCGGGGGAGAAGGGCCTTGGTCAGGGAGGTGACCAAGAACCTGATGGTCACTCTGACAGAGCTTCAGAGTTCCTCTGTGGAGATGGGAGAACCTTCCAGAAGGACAACAATCACTGCAGCACTCCACCAATCAGGGATTTATCTTAGAGTAGCCAGACAGAAGCTACTCCTCAGTAAGAGGCACATGACAGCCCACTTGGAGTTTGCCAAAAGGCACCTAAAGGACTCTGACCATGAGAAACAAGATTCTCTGGTCTGATGAAACCAAGATTGAACTCTTTGGCCTGAATGCCAAGCATCACGTCTGGAGGAAACCAGGCACTGCTCATCACCTGGTCAATAACATCCCTACGGTGAAGCATGGTGGTGGCAGCATCATGCTGTGGGGATGTTTTTCAGTGGCAGGGACTGGGAGACTAGTCAGGATCGAGTGAAAGATTAACAGAACAAAGTACAGAGAGATCCTTAATGAAAACCTGCTACAGAGCGCCCAGGACCTCAGACTGGGGCAAAGGTTCACCTTCCAACAGGACAATGACCCTAAGCACACAGCCAAGACAACGCAACAGTGGTTTAAGGAGAAGTCTCGGAATTGTCCTTGAGTGGCCCAGCCAGAGCCCGGACTTGAACCTGATCGAGACTTGAAAATAGCTGTGCAGCGACGCTCCTCATCCAACCTGACAGAGCTTGAGAGGATCTGCAGAGAAGAATGGGAGAAACTCCCCAAATACAGGTGTGCCAAGATTGTAGTGCCATACCCAAGAAGACTCGAGGCTGTAATCGCTGCCAAAGGTGCTTCAACAAAGTACTGAGTAAAGGGTCTGAATACTTACACAAATGTGATATTTCCGTTTTAAATTTTGAATACATTTGCTAAAATGTCTAAAAACCTGTTTTCGCTTTGTCATTATGGGGTATTGTGTGTAGATTGATGAGGGGAAAAAACTATTTAATTTAGTTTAGAATAGGACTGTAACGTAACAAAATGTGGGAAAGGTCAAGGGGTCTGAATACTTTCCGAATGCACTGTAAAGTAAAATAGAGAATAGTGTTGAATAAATAAAAATGCCTGAATTCATTCAAAACATGTTTTTAGGTTTTAAGTTCTAATTCTTTGATTTTCAGTTAGATAGTTCTGAATGTATGCTTTGCATCCCTCGCATCTAAATCATTCATTATAAAGCAGAACTTGTTTCAGAATTAAAATATTTTAAAAATATGTAAATATGTATGATAAATATGTGCAATGCCGATACATCTTCTTATATTATTAAATCTAATTCATTTAATTCCTGAATCTAAATAATAAATAATTAAATAGAGTTCTCATAAAATATAAATACATTCAATTTAAAACTGTATCTAAGAAACTTTTGACGTCAATAAAATTACAAACTGTCTTAGATTAAAGTTTCATGTCTCAAACATCTCTCCCTTTCTTTCCCTCAACATAAACAGATAAATACTAGATGTATCACACCACACACACAGACACACACACACACACTAGGGCTGCACAATTAATGGAATTCACATCGAAATCGTAATATTGACATGTGCAATATCCATATGCAGAAGCATGCAATATACATTTTCCATCTCTCTCTCTCTCTCTCTCTCTCTCTCTCTCTCTCTCTCTCTCTCTCTCTCTCTCTCTCTCTCTCTCTCTCTCTCTCTCTCTCTCTCTCTCTCTCTCTCTCTCTCTCTCTCTCTCTCTCTCTCTCTCTCTCTCTCTCTCTCTCTCTCTCTCTCTCTCTCTCTCTCTCTCTCTCTCTCTCTCTCCTCTTTTGGCTGATTCCCACACACAAAGCCACGCCCCCTGTCAGTCAAGAAGCACAGTTCCTCCTCCTCCCTGTTAGATTCACTCTAAGGTTGCATGCTGTTCTGTTAGGTCTTTTCACAGTCCCCAAATCCAAAACAAATTCAAGAAAGCATACAGTATTATATAGAGCCATTAATTCATGTAACTCCGTTCCATTTCAGATTGCTCAAATAAACAGAAAACCTGGCTTCAAAATAACAGATAAAGCAGCACCTTACGGCACAACGCCTCTTCCCTATTTGACCTAGATGGTTTGTGTCTATGTATTGATATGTAGGCTACGCGTGCCTTTAAAAAATTTTTTATGTAGTTCTGTCCTTGACATGTTCTTGTCTATTAATGTTCTGTATTATGTCATGTTTCATGTTTTGTGTGGACCCCAGGAAGAGTAGCTGCTGCTTTTGCAACAGCTAATGGGGATCCTAATAAAATACCCAAAATACCAAGGTCAAATGCAGTCAACAGATTGTTTGCTTCTTAATATTATCATTTTATTTCTATAATTCCAACATTTCACCCAAGTGTTTTGATCTACTGTATATCGCAAGTGAAATCGCAACATTTGGTAAAAAAATTAACAAAAATTGATTTTTTTGCCCATATCGTGCAGCCCTAACACACAGACACACACATGCGTGCAAACACACACACATATCTGTACTCACATACATCTCTCACTCATTATCTCTCTCTCACTCAGAAAAAAACACACACACACTCCACTTACTCTGCTGGTTTCCAGAGTTTGCGTGGCGGAGGCATCAGCTCCCGTTTGTTGAGTGGGGCCACTCCGATGGCCGCCTGCATGATCGTGATGAACTTCTTATACTTCATCTTGACCCTATCCTATCGCTACGACAACAACACTACAATCTGTCACTACAGTCGGTCGCTCTTGCTACGCTTCCTACTGCCTGGTAAACGTCAACAACCGACCATCAGTTCATTCAGTTGTCGTCGTCTTCTTCAAATTCTCCTACAAGCAGCAAACAAGCACAACAACTACCGACTGGTGCTGCTAGTCTTTGACACAACAGAACAACATGCCTGGATCATGTTGTTGAGATTTGTTCATGCATTATTGTTACATAATTTATAGAGCGAGAGAGAGAGGGAGAGGACCTCAGAGCAGAGCATTACACAGAGCAGAGACAGAACAGGGAGTAGGATAATAGTGGCACTAAGCCCTGTGTATTTAATGCTGCAATACTCTAGCGTACCCACTGTAATCTGGAGCAGGATGGAGGCTTAGCCTGACCACTCATGCAGGGTTGTTATCCACACACACACACACAAACACACACACACACACACAGAAACACTCAAAATGAACAGCATGGCCATTATTCATAGAGAGATGGAATTGAAGGAGCTGAATAATCGGTTGCCTTGTCCTGAGCTGTAGCCCACAACAAAAACTAAAGTAGGCCTAATATTGTTGCTTTTTGGTTTGTTTCATTCAAATGAGACGCGGCATGGGGCCAGCACAGAGTTTAATAAATGAAAGCATTATAGGAGGGCAGATTGCAGGAATGGTTTATGTTTTAAAAGGTATTCTGCACCATAATGTAGATGTCCCAGGGATGTACCGTTAAACAGCAGAGGAAAATATAAGGAGAAAATCCCAGTATGACAAAATTCTATTTGGATCTGGAACTTTATGCTAGAAGAATGTAAATGATATAAATCTACTATTCCACACACACAGTATACACTATGACCTAAAGGTGTGTGTGGTTTAATGTTGCCCTAATCGTGAGCTTTGTGAGAGGATCAGTTAGAGATCACATTGTGGGGATCAGATTGTTTCTCTCTCTGTTACATCACACTACATAATGCTCATCTATCTCCTCTCCAACAGAAAGAGACACCCTCAGTTAGGTGTATGTTAGACCCTCAGCTCATCTCATGGTACAGTGGTGGGTTGGCTTCAATATGGACATCTGGATCTCTATTCATATCAATATCAAATCACATTTTAATTTGTCACATGCGCTGAATACAAAGGGGGAATGGGGGGGGGTACTGAAGAATGCAAAAAGTCTTATGGCTTGGGGGTAGAAGGTGTTAAGAAGCCTTTTGGACCTAGACTTGGCGTTCCGGTACCGCTTGTAGTGCGGTAGCAGAGAAAACAGTCTATGACTAGGGTGGCTGGAGTCTTTGACAATTTTTAGGGCGTTCCTCTGACACCGCCTGGTATAGAGGTTCTGGATGGCAGGAAGCTTGGCCCCAGTGATGTACTGGGCCGTACACACTACCCTCTGTAGTGCATTGCGGTCGGAGGCCGAACAGTTACCATACCAGACAGTGATGCAACCAGTCAGGATGATCTCGATGGTGCAGCTGTATAACTTTTTAAGGATCTGAGGACCCATACCATATCTTTTCAGTCTCCTGAGGGGGAATAGGCTTTGTCGTGCCCTCTTCACGACTGTCTTGGTGTGTTTGGGCCAAGATAGTTTGTTGGTGATGTGGACACCAAGGAACCTGAAGCTCTCACTGAGCAAATGGAAGGTGGCTCTGGCTATATATGTCAGTGCATTCAGAAAGTTTTCAGACCCCTTGACTTTTTCCACATTTTGTTACGTTACAGCCTTAAGCCTAAAATGGATTAAATTGTTTCCCCCCCTCATCAATCTACACACAATACCCCATAATGACAAAGCAAAAACATTTACATAAGTATTCAGACCCTTTACTCAGTACTTTGTCGATCCTTACTAGTCTCCCAGTCCCTGCCGCTGAAAAACATCCCCACCGCATGATGCTACCACCACCATGCTTCACCGTAGGGATGGTATTGGCACGGTGCCTGGTTTCCTCCAGACATGACGCTTGGCATTCAGGCTAAATCTTGGTTTCATCAGACCAGAGAATCTGGTTTCTCATGGTCTGAGAGTCCTTTAGGTGCCTTTTGGCAAACTCCAAGCGGGCTGTCATGTGCCTTTTACTGAGGAGTGGCTTCCGTCAGGCTACTCTAGCCACTCACTCTGGTCCTTCTCCCCCGATTGCTCCGTTTTGCCGGGCGGACAGCTCTAGGAAGAGTCTTGGTGATTTCAAACTTCTTCCATTTAAGAATGATGGAGGCCACTGTGTTCTTGGGGGCCTTCAATGCTGTAAGGCATTTTTTGGTACCCTGCCCCAGAGCGGTGCCTCGACACAATCCTACAGACAATTCCTTCGAACTCATGGCTTGGTTTTGGCTCTGACATGCACTGCCAACTGTGGGACCTTATATAGACAGGTGTGTGCCTTTTCCAAATCATGTCCAATCAATTGAATTTACCACAGGTGGACTCCAATCATGTTGTAGAAACATCTCAAGGATGATCAATGGAAACAGGATGCACCTGAGCTCAATTTCGAGTCGCATAGCAAAGGGTCTGAATACTTATGTAAGTAAGGTATTTCTGTTTTTTATTTGTAATACATTTGCAAAAAATTCTAAAAACCTGTTTTCACTTTTTCATTATGGGGTATTGTGTGTAGATTGATGAGGAATTTTTTAATAAAGCTGTACGGTAACAAAATGTGGAAAAAGGGAAGGGGTCTGAATACTTTCCGAACACACTGGCTAACAATATGTGTCTGAATCCTGGTAAAATATAGATATGATGCCAGGACCTTGTCACGATCGTCATAATAAGCGGACCAAGGCGCAGCGTGATAAGCGTACATTCTTTTAATGAGTACACACACGAACAAAACAATAAACGATACGTGAAGTCCTAGGGTTAAACACAAACCTTACGGATCAAGATCCCACAATTAACTGTGCCAAAACAGGCTGCCTAAGTATGGTTCCCAATCAGAGACAACAAGCAACAGCTGCCTCTGATTGGGAACCAACCTGGCCAACATAGAAATACGTGAACTAGAACAAAACATAGAAAACTATTACATAGAACCTACACACCCTGGCTCAACATAAAAGAGTCCCCAGAGCCAGGGCGTGACAGTACCCCCCCAAAGGCGCGGACTGCGACCGCGCCAACCAAAACCAACAGGGGAGGGGCCGGGTGGGCATTCCGCCTCGGAGGCGGATCCGGCTCCGGGCGTGACCACCACTCTCTTTCTACCCCCCCATAGCGCCCCTGGTCTGGTCTGGCCCCGCTGGCCGGAGCTGGACTGGACACCGGTGGCGCGGATTGCTCTGGCTCCGGAGTGGAGCAGCTGACCGGTGCCGGACCAGGCACCGGTGGAACAGGCACGGGACGTGCCGGACTTACGACGTGCACCACTGGCTTGGTGCGGGGAGCAGGAACGGGCCGGACCGGGCTGACGACGCGCACCACTGGCTTGGTGCGGGGAGCAGGAACAGGCCGGACCGGGCTGGCGACGCGCACCACTGGCTTGGTGCGGGGAGCAGGAACGGGCCGGACCGGGCTGGCGACGCGCACCACAGGCTTGGTGCGGGGAACAGGAACAGGCCGGACCGGGCTGGCGACGCGCACCACAGGCTTGGTGCGGGGAACAGGAACAGGCCAGACCGGGCTGGCGACGTGCACCACTGGCTTGGTGGCGCGGATTGCTCTGGCTCCGGAGTGGAGCAGCTGACCGGTGCCGGACCAGGCACCGGTGGAACAGGCACGGGACGTGCCGGACTTACGACGTGCACCACTGGCTTGGTGCGGGGAGCAGGAACGGGCCGGACCGGGCTGACGACGCGCACCACTGGCTTGGTGCGGGGAGCAGGAACAGGCCGGACCGGGCTGGCGACGCGCACCACTGGCTTGGTGCGGGGAGCAGGAACGGGCCGGACCGGGCTGATGACGCGCACCACTGGCTTGGTGCGTGGAGCAGGAACAGGCCGGACCGGGCTGGCGACGCGCACCACAGGCTTGGTGCGGGGAACAGGAACAGGCCGGACCGGGCTGGCGACGCGCACCACAGGCTTGGTGCGGGGAACAGGAACAGGCCAGACCGGGCTGGCGACGTGCACCACTGGCTTGGTGCGGGGAGCAGGAACGGGCCGGACCGGGCTGACGACGCGCACCACTGGCTTGGTGCGAGGGGCAGGAACAGGCCGGGCCGGGCTGGCAACGCGCACCACTGGCTTGGTGCGAGGGGCAGGAACAGGCCGGGCCGGACTGGGAACACGCACCACTAACTTAGTGCGGGGAGCAGGAACGGGTTGGGCCGTACTGGGAACACGCACCACTAACTTAGTGCGGGGAGCAGGAACGGGTTGGGCCGGACTGGGAACACGCACCACTAACTTAGTGCGGGGAGCAGGAACGGGTCGGGCCGAACTGGGAAACGCACCACTAACTTAGTGCGGGGAGCAGGAACGGGTTGGGCAGTACTGGGAACACGCACCACTAACTTAGTGCGGGGAGCAGGAACGGGCCTGACCGTACTGGGAACACACACCACTGGCCTTGTGCGGGAATCAGGAACGGGCCAGACCGGACTGGTGACACACACCACTTGCTTGGTGCGAGGAGCGGGACAGTGTTTCCTCATAAACCTCCGCTCCCTCTGCTGCCTACTCAGTTCCTCTCGCCGTGCCTCCACACTCTCCTCCCTCCTGACCAATGGCCCCCGTAACCTGGTGGCCTCCTCTCCTAGTCCACAAACTCGCCCTGTAGCTGCCTCCAGCAGCCCTGTCGTCCATGCCGTGTGCCCCCCCCAAAAAAATTATTGGGGTTGCCTCTCGCCTGTCCGACGACGGCCCGGTTGGCGCCGCTTCTCCTCTCCTGCCTGGGCATCCTCCCTCATCGCCCTCCGGTAGCGGACGGCCTCCTCCTCGGTGATCTTCCCCTAACCGAGGAGGACATCCACTAGCGTTACCTCCGGCGTTTGCTCCTGGACACGCTGCTTGGTCCTTATTTGGTGGGATCTTCTGTCACGATCGTCATAATAAGCGGACCAAGGCGCAGCGTGATAAGCGTACATTCTTTTAATGAGTACACACACGAACAAAACAATAAACGATACGTGAAGTCCTAGGGTTAAACACAAACCTTACGGATCAAGATCCCACAATTAACTGTGCCAAAACAGGCTGCCTAAGTATGGTTCCCAATCAGAGACAACAAGCAACAGCTGCCTCTGATTGGGAACCACCCTGGCCAACATAGAAATACGTGAACTAGAACAAAACATAGAAAACTATAACATAGAACCTACACACCCTGGCTCAACATAAAATAGTCCCCAGAGCCAGGGCGTGACAGACCTAAAGGGTTCAAATAAGCCCATGGGTTCACTATGGAGCCCTCTAGTCATATCAGTGTCTATATCACCAAGCAGATGTCCCTGGCTAATGTGTCTGTAGCACAGGAGGCTGCTGAAGGGAGGATAGCTCATAAAAATGGCTGGAATGGAGTGAATGGAATGGTATTAAACACATGGAAATGATGTGATTGATGTGTTCAATACCATTCCACATTTATTCCGTTCCAGCCATTACTATAAGCCCATCCTCCTCAATTAAGGTTCCACCAACCTCCTGTGGTCTGTGATGATATGGAAATTATACCAGGATCAAAAGGGTTAAAATAAGCCCAGATACAAATCCTGTCATGTTCTGATAAAATCTGTAACTCACTCTGTAATGCCCCATGTACTAACTGAGGCACCAAAGGCTTTAGTTATGTTACATTCAACCCTACACTGGCTACACTACACTGGATATACAGCACAGGAGGCTGCTGAAGGGAGGACGGCTCATAATAATGGCTGGAACGGAGTGGAAACATGGAAACCATGTGTTTGATGTGTTCAATATCATTCCATTAACATTTTTAAATTTCTTTTTGAATAACTAAAATATAGTCATTGCATAAATATTCAGCCCCTTTCTTTAGGCAAGCCTAAATTAGTTCAGGAGTACAATTTGGCTTAACAAATCACATATAAAGTTACATCGACTCACTGTGTGAAATAATAGGGGTTGACATGATTTTTAAACAACTAACCCTTCCTCTGTCCCCCATACATACAACATCTGTAAGGTCCCTCAGTCAAGTACTGAATTTCAATCACAGATTAAACTAGAAAGACCAGGGAGCTTTTCAAAAGCCTCATAAAAAAGAGCAGTGATTGGTAGATGGGTAACAATAACAAATCAGACATTGAATATCTCTTTAAGCGTCATCTAGTTAACAATTATGCTGTGCATTATGTATTAAACCACCCAGACACCTCAAAGATACAGTCATCCTTCTGAACTGAGCTGCAGGACAGGAATTAAGCTGCTCAGGGATGTTACCATGAGGCCATTGGTGATTTTAAAACAGCTACAGAGTTCAATGGCTGTGATGGGAGAGAACTGAGGATGGATCAACAATATTTTAGTGACTCCACAAATATACAAAAACATGCATCTTGTACAAGTCACTAAAGTAATACTGCAAAAAAAACATGGCAAAGGAATTTCTTTTTGGCCTAAATGCAAAGCCCTATGTTTTTGGCAAATCCAACACAACACATCACTGAGTAACTGCCTCCTTATTTTCAGCATGGTGGTGGCTGCATGATGGTATGTGTATGCTTGACATCGACAAATACAGGGGAGTTTTTCAGGATAAAAAGAAATGGGATAGGGCTAAGCACAGGCAAAATCTTAGAGCAAACCCTGCTTCAGTCTGCTTTACACCAGACACTGGGAGAGGAATTCACCTTTCAGCAGGACAATAACCTACAACACAAGACCAAATCTACACTGGAGTTGCTTACCAAGAAGACAGTGAATGTTCCTGAGTGGCCAAGTTACAGTTTTGACTTATATCTGCTTGAAATACTATGGCAAGACTGTCTAGCCATGATCACCAACATCTTAATAGAGCTTAAAGAATAAATAAAAATAATAATAATAGCCAAATATTTCACAATCCAGGTGTGCAAAGCTCTTAGAGACTTACCCAAGAAAACTCTCAGCTGTAATTGTTGCCAAAGGTGTTTATAACATGTATGGACTCAGGGAGCAACAACTATATTTGATTTATGTTATTTTTATTCATAAAAAAACTATATATATATATATATATATATATATATTGTGTAGATTGTTGACAAACAAATGATAAATCCATTTTAATCCCATGTTGTAACAATAAAATGTGAAGAACTCCAAGGGGTCTGAATACTTTTTAAGGCACCGTATTGTCTGATAATGTTTATCCCTTCACTGCGACAGGATGGAATAACCCAACTTTATGTCTTGCACTCCGATCATATTGGAGTACAAGGAAAAGTGATCCTACTCCCTGGCCTATAAGCTAAATGTGTAATGTAAAGTGAATGAAAAGTTATGCATAACATAATAAATATACGTTTCCATTCCTAAATTGTACATGTCATGTATACTCAAGAACAGACAACAATCCCATCTATGTATTCTTCTGACTGACCAGGTCCCACTCCCCCTGGCACTCAAATGTATTTGATAAAGCCCATCAGCAGTTTCACAAAGTGCTTTACTCACAGAAACCCAGCCTAAACCCCCAAAGAGCAAGTAATGCAGAGGCAGAAGCACCGTGGCTAGGAAAAACTCCCTAGAATGCAGGAACCTAGGAAGAAACCTAGGGAGGAACCTGGCACCGAGGGGTGGCCAGTCCTCTTCCGGCTTTACTGAAAACCATCTGTGTGTACTCTAGTAGCTAGTCCAACAGTAACCATTTCTCACTCCGTCCACATCGATCCTCCTCTAAATCACATGCAGGAGCTTAAACTGTGAGAGGACGCCGATAGATTGATGAAGGAAAGGTCACTCCAGTGACCACAGGACAGAGAGGGAGAGGTGTGTATGTGTGTGTGGAGAGGAAGGTTGGAGCCTGTAGGAACTCTTACACCCTCTGACCAGGAAGGGGAAGTCCGCATTTTATTACAAGTCAGCAGCCATTTTGGAGAAGGAGGGGGAGAGGGGGGCACGCAGGTGACAACATGCCCAAGATGTCCACATTTTAGAGAAGGTTGTCATGTCATGGGATCTTTTGTCTCTTTATTGAATATGTTTTTATGCATTTTTACTGAGCTGCCCTTCTTGACCAGGTCTCCCTTGGAAAATGGATGTTCTTCTTAACGGGACTTCCTGGTTAAATAAAGGTTGAATCAAATACAAAATTGTCATTTGGTTTTCTATCATGACATTAGAGATGCCTGGGTGGTATAAGGTATTTTTAACCCTCGGAGAAGGTGGGAGCGACTGGTTAAAAAAATTCTAATGAGATTTTGAAGTGTTGAGTCTTGCAGAGATTTGCATAGATACAGTAATTCTGAGAGAGGAGGCAGAAGGACCTTCTTTCAATGTCAAGGGTTTTGTGTGAGTAAAGCCTGGTGTAAATTACCATCATGTTCCTCTACATTCATTTACCAACAGTCATTATACAGAATGGTCGTAAAGAATAAATATGTGTATTAGGATGCAGGGACACTGTCGCAGTGTATGTCTGGAATATTATTTCTGATCTGAGTCATAGAAGCCCTTTAGAGAGTGTCCATTCAGACGTACGATCAGAGTACAATAGAAAACAAACTTGATTATACTTTGAAGAGGAGTCTTTACTGCAGTATACACTGATGGGAATAGTTGAGCAGGCTAGTGCATATCCTGAATAATAGAGTCTGTGCCCCTCAACTCAAACAATCAAGAGCCAGATGCTCCATGAAATTACCACAGTGACAAGGAATGGTAGGTGAGGTGGTCATACCGGGTCCACACAGACTGAGTTCTTCACAGAATAAAGTAAACATCATTAAGACATCATTAACAGGCTACAGACACACTGAAAACAAAAGGCTTCCAGGATTAGAGAGAGAAGAGAGAGAAAGGAGAGAGCGAAAGAAAGGAGAGAATATTTTTTCAAGAAATGCCATAAAGCTGGGAATTATTCTGGGTGAGGGAGAAACCACCAATAGTACTGTCAGATATGTATATAAGATGTAAATGAGAACTTGTTCTCAACTGGCTTACCTGGTTAAATAAAGGTTAAATAAAAAAAATAAAAATAAAAATATGATTGCCATAGCCAGAGGGACATTCCATGAACATTAATTCCCTTTAGTACCTACATTGTATATAACTTACAAGTAATACATATTGTAACCTGGATTCACCTGGTCAGTCTATGTCATGGAAAGAGTAGGTGTTCTTAATGTTTTGTATACTCAATGTATGTACTATTATTATTACTTGTTACGGATACAGGTATCCTGTATGTTTATTTGTTTTTCCTCTCCTTCTGCCCTAATCACAGGTGTCCCTTGTTTTCCTGATTGGTGGTCGTTGGCGTGTTCCACCTGTCCGACATCCGCAGGGGCGGTGTGTTCATTAGGGCGATACGGGCGACGCACTGCCAAACGGGAAAAGGAAGGGATTTTTTTTCTAATCAATTATATCACGGCAACAGTAGTTATCAGTGTTCTAATCTAGACGTCTGATCTGCCACTAAATGTCCAATCAGGCTAAAGTCGTGCTTCAAATGGCCCCGCCCCTTTTGGGGCGATTTCAGTCAGGTTGAAAATCGCCCAGAAGTGTCTCATAGCCTCTCATGTAAAATCTATTTTTTTCAAATATCAGAGCTTTCAATACAATCTCTATGGGTTTCTGAGGGCTTGCACTTACGCACTTTCGTCATACGTAACATAACCATGAACGTAACTAAGAAAAGAGCGGGTAGCAGCGTCAATCAATTCACGTACTACTATCAAGATGGCTAGCGTTCAGTGCAACTCGATTGTCTCTTTGAAAGAAGTTCACATCAAAGACCATTCAAAACGAGCTACTGGAGTGTATGCTAGCGGTCATGAGGGAACATATTGTGGAGGAGGTGAAGTCGGCGAACTTCGTAGCTATCCAAGCTGACGAGACCACGGACGTTTCTACACAGACACAGCTGGTGCTTGTGCTGAGGTACATAGATAGCAACCACAAAGTGCAGGAGCGCTTTTTTGAGTTCCTTCCCATCTCGGAATCAACCTCAGTCTCAATCGCCAGTGTGCTTTTGGAGAGACTGAACGGTCTTTTTGCAGACGACGAGAAAGTCAAACTGTGGTGCACTGGCACTGTACCAGGTTCTCATGAGCTACAACCTCCAGGAGACGTTCTCTGAGACTGTGACTCTGTTGAACATCCTCATAACTACTCCCATGACAACAGCTGAAGCTGAGAGATGTTTCTCAACTTTGACACGAGTTAAGACATTACTGCGAAATTCAATGGGCCAGGAACGTCTGAATGCACTGGCCATGCTTTCCATGGAGAGGGAACTAGTCCTCAGCATGCCTGATTTCAATGAGAAAGTCATTGACCGCTTTGCTGCATTGAAAGAGGGAAGAGAACAGTTTCAGTACAAGTAATGTAGCCTCTCTCTCTCTTTGTCCCTCCCTGTCTGTCTCTTTAACACACACACGCCCAAATCAGTTCACAGTTGATGTTGTTTAAAATAGTTATTTTTCATTTTTAAAAAAGTAAAAAAAAAAAAATAATCTGTTCATGTTCATTTTTACAAATCTATACAATTGGCCAGAATATGGTTGTTCATATTTACAAATCTATACAATTGGCCAGAATATGGTTGTTCATTTTTACAAAGCCATACAGATAGCTGTGTTTACCTTTTCTATAAATTATTTTCAAATTCTGTTTTCAGGCAAAATGTCTATCACTGTTCATTTTCACAAATCTATACAAGAGGGCAGAATATGGAAGTCTATAAAAAATTCTTATTACCAATAACTTGCATCAATGTTTTCAGTAGCCTCTATCAAAAGCTCCTGCTTGCTTGTTGTGAATTATGCTCAGGTGCACATATTTCCAATTCAACCATGAGGCAAAAAATGTGGTAAAAGCTCTTGTTGATCCTGCAATCTGAACAAATACCAAGATGCTGTATTTTCAGCTGATATTTCATTTGTTTATGGAAATGCATATTGTTTATGCAGTGTTGAGGAATGTGAAAGAACACCCTTGATTATTTTTACTGTGATAACTTATTTTGCTTTTGTAAGCCAACACTTTTGAGATCAGTCAATAAATGCTTCTGGCATTGACTTATATGCTGCCCCTGTCTTCATGTTGTTGCTGGACATATCTTTTTTAAAATGTGTGTAGGTCACCTAAATCATCAGAAAAATTGCCCCCCCTGAGAATTTTTTCAGGAGCCGCCACTGGACATCCGTTTGGCTGCTGATTGCTGAGGTGGACCAATCAGTGGACATTCCTCTGCATTGCACCACCTGTTTCTGGTTTTTCACTCACATCACATTGTTTTAAAAGCCAGTCAGTTGTGTTTGCTGACAGAGACACTTTTCGTTTGTGAGTATGGATACTGTGGTGTCCTGTTTTTTGTGTACTCACTCATTTGCTGGTTACTCTGTATGGTAACTATGTTGTGTGTTCCTGGGAAAAGGGGGATTTAGCAAGTTGCCCTTGGGCATATATTACCCGTAGAAAGAACATTGTCTAAAAACACTAGTTAGACCTGAGCGGACCACCCACTGTATTTTTGTATGGTTAGCAGTAGCTTAGCGGTTCTTGAGGCAGGCAAGATCAGTTTCGGGGTTTTTGACATTATTGTTTCATTCCTTGGGTCCTGCTCAGCCCTTTTTCCCAAACCTTTACCGTGTGTTCATAATAAACATTATTTTGTGTTTGACGGTAGCTTATGGTTGTCGGTGTATTTTTGTTCTCACTGTTTCCGTGTCACCATTCTAATTTGCATGAGTTATGTTACGGGTCTCTTGTCCATCCACCCTAGACTTTTAAAGCCACGGGGTTCGTAACATTACTACGGAAATAACAGTATTTTATGATCGTCATTGCACTGCATTTACTGAAATGCTGTATCACTACACTGCTTTGGTAATATCTACAAATTGTATTTCATGCAAATAAAGCAATCTTAATTTGAGAGAGAACCAGTCTTGTATCCACTTGCTGCTGTATATCTATCTCCATCTCTCCACTGAACTAATTCATCAGTTCAACAACTTAACAAGCCGTCACTTGTTTTAGTGCAATGTGATATACTGTGTTGCCCTTTACAACAAATTACAGCCAAGCTAGAACCATGAAGACGCTATACATGTACATTTAATTACATCTATGCTAACCAATTAAAAAGCTATTGTAGAACCAGATCCAGTTATTGTTAGGGTGAACAGGCAATAAAGTCAGTAGTGAAAAACAGTCACATTAAGAACTACAAGTAGAGCCCTATAAAATCAGTTGTATTCTTTGCCTGATTCCGTTTTCTTTCTTCGTTTTTATTTTTTTATTTTTTTCAGGTTTACGTTTTTCTCCGTTTTTTCAAGTTTCCGCTCTCAAAATGCCACTTTTTTAAAATAGAAAAACAACAAAATGTTATGTTCTAAGTCGACAGCAATGCTTAAACCACATCAGGAGACCACTTTTGAGGTCTAGGAAAAATCTAAGAAATGTGAGGATTTTGGGTGTAGTTACCCTTTAATTAAACTGTGCACCAGCCAGAGACCATCGTTTGGTTAGCAGTGTTTCTGTAGCGCACAGTAGTGGAATGGTATCAAATACATCAAACGCATGGTTTCCAGGTGTTTGATGCCATTCCATTTGCTCTGCTCCGGCCATTATTATGAGCCGTTCTCCCCTCAGCAGCCTCCTGTGGTGTCTCCTCATGTGATTGCAGAGTTTGCAAAACAAATGGCCACTGGATTGATGCAAATAATCATGATATCATTCTGCTAGGTAGGCATAGGCTACTTTGTAGTTAACATTTGTTGAGAAGGTTTTTGGGAAAGCCTTTCCATCTACCAACAGACTGTTATCATTAGCATTATCGCTATCGGCTACACAAATGTGTAGCAAACAACACGCACAGACAGGGGCATTCCTGTGCTGTTTCAGGAAAATATGAATCACTGATTCATTTTGTACATGTCTTATGATTAACGTGGGCAAATTAATGAATTTAGTTGATTGATTTTCGGCTAAGTTCAATTAAAAATATATATATTATTGAATTCCGTTTTAATGTCTTGATTCTGTGTTACCGTCTGTGGTTTCCGCAATGCAGATTTTTTAGGGCACTATACAAGCTCCACACAACATAGCCAACTGAAGTCTTAAAACACCGCTTTAAAACACAGATAATGCCACAACATCCGCTCTTAAGGTGAAAGCATGTTAATCTATTGTTTGTTCGCTTGCTGACGGCGGGTGTGTTTTTGGGACCCCCGCCTTTACCACGTGCCTACCTACTATCCATTCCGGCCGTATAATCTTTTAGCCCGCTCGGTAGAGATGAGCCAATCAGAGAACGTGGACACTTCTGTGAGAGGAGAGCAGAAGTACAGATCAACGAGACGTGAGCTATCTATGCTGGCTAAACATGTTACTTAGCCAGCTAACGTCACTAGCTATTTATTATTATAGCTCATTGAACAAGTTCAGTATCTTGTGCTGTCTTTCGAAAACTTTATTGGCGTTCCATACATTTTCCCACCGAGATGCATAATCCCTGTAGTTTCTATTCTGCCTCTGGAAGAGTGGAGTGACCCATTCTTTCAACGTGGAACTGCCCAGGAAAGAGTCGGGCAAAATACTTGAAATCAGGTATTTCATGTGATTCCACAGAAAAGGTAGGTGACCAAGAAGGAGAGTGATGGAGTGCTGCATCAGATGACCTGGCCTCCACAGTCACCCGACCTCAACCCAAATGAGATGGTTTGGGATGAGTTGGACCGCAGAGTGAAGGAAAAGCAGCCAACAAGTGTTCAGCATATTTTACTTATTTAGCAGACGCTCTTATCCAGAGCGACTTACAGTTAGTGAGTGCATACATTTTCATACTGGTCCCACGTGGGAATCGAACCCACAACCCTGGCGTTGTAAGCGCCATGCTCTACCAACTGAGCTACACGGGACTACTTATGTGGGAACTCCTTCAATACTGTTGGAAAAGCATTCCTCATGAAGCTGGTTGAGAGAATGCCAAGAGTGTGCAAAGCTGTCATCAAGGCAAAGGGTGGCTATTTGAAGAATCTCAAATATAAAATATATTTTGATTTGTTTAACACTTTTTTTGTTACTACATGATTCCATATGTGTTATGTCATAGTTTTGATGTCTTCACTATTATACTACAATGTAGAATTAGCATCTGCTTCACTGTACCACTTCCGTATTGAGCGCAGGGGCGATATGCAGCCCAAAAATCTGAGGGGGAACAAAGTACATGAGGATGTCTGGGGGGGTGGTCTGGAGCGGGGTTATGCCCCCATCCTTAACTTGGAGAATTTTGAATTTTTCCTGCAATCTAGAACCATAATCATTACGCTTAATTCTATGTAAAAAAAAAATATGTATATTTTTCTGCATATCTAAGCAAACCTCTTGAGCTGTCTGTATCCTTCTGACTGGTGGTTATTTATTTTTAAGAAACTAAATATGCTTCTCTGCATCTCTGCTAAAATCTGTGTAAAAGATTGAAAGGAATGTGAGTCTTATTCAATACATTTAGTACATTCTGAAATGGAATTGACCTCAACCCTGCTGGACAGTTGCTGCTGAGTGGTTCAAGGATAGGACACCTACACTGGTCCTATGTGGCTCAGTCGGGAGACCATGGTGCCTACAATGCCAAGGATTGTGGATTTGATCCCCCCCAGGGTCACCCATATGAAAAATGTATGCATGTGTGACTGCAAGTTGCTTTAGATAAAAATGTATTCTAAATAGCATATCATATTGTAATATATTATTACATTGTACAGCAGGGGCAGGCAACCCTGGTCCTGCAGTGCCACAGCATGTTTTTGAGTTAACCGACCTGGAAGACCGGGTGTGTTGAATTAAGGCAATCACTGAACTGATCAATTAGCTCAGTTGGTCAGGTGTGTTACCTGCGACTCTCCAGGAAGTGAGGTTGCATACCCCTGCTGTACAGTCTACAGAAGAAACATTACGCTGTTCTGTAAACATTTTATTTAATTAGATTTTTATAACATATTACGGTGGCATATTGCTGCCACCCAGATTTTATTTTATATAATTATTACGAGATAAGGTCACGTTATTATGAAATAATTAAATAACACGTTATTACAAAATAATCAATTATCTCGTTATTATGAGAAAGATATTATAACGAGAAAGATGTCGTTTTTATGAAATAATCCAGTTGCAGATTATTATGAGAAATAGCCTTTATTATGATGAAACATTAGCATAGGCTACTTGGCAAGCTTGCCTACCTCTCATGCACAGTTTGACATTATGGCCGGTTTGCTTGAGTTGATCAACTTTAATTTTTCTCCCCAGTTTGAGGCATTGGGAGATGTGTCATATAGCAATATAGATGGTTTTGTCATTAGTTTACCTACATTGCAGAGAAATCTGAGTTCTCTATGGCTCTACAGCAGACGGAAAAAACAATCGGACCTCCTTGACATGGCGTTACTCCTTCTTGATCAACTGGGCGGACATGGAAAGCTTCATGGATACAAACTAATGCATCTTAAATGCATCCAAATGGGTTATGTGGTCACCCAAAACAGTGAGGCGTTTAATTCATATTCTAGACCCCTATGGATTGGGCGGAAGTATCTAGGAAGGACATTAGCAACTACCTTACCTTTACAACCAAGAGGACATAGACAAAAAGCTTAGGTAAGTGTATTTTTTGTCTTGTAATTTCACATTTGGAAGGTGCATTGAAACAATTAGCTAGCATGATTATATATTTTCTTGCACAACCAACTAGTTAGCTAGCAAGCTATATCTGAAATGATGGCTATTCTCAAGATAATGACGGTAAAGTTTGCTTACTGAAACAATGTCATCATATTTCCAGGCCACTACGGTCGTTAGCCTCCCGACTTTCGGGCAACACTATGGCGCGGGAGGCAGAGGGCGGCTTGAGAACATTCATAACAATGTTGGAGTTCGTTTTGCATGGCCCGGTGCCCCAGGTGGGCAAAGTTTGTGCATTTTAGACCATTTCATTAGTCCTTAAGTGAAATCTCCACCCACCCGGGGCACCGGGCCATGCAAAACGACCTCCATCAATGGCATGACGTGACCTAGTGACGGAGGTGCAACCTATGAATAGCAACATTTGTTTTGCATGTGTCTATTTTGCCAAGCTCTCAGACTGTGTGTGTGTGTGTGTGTGTGTGTGTCTGCCAGCCTGTCTGTCTGCCTTGGAGTTCCAGATGTGGCTGGAGGAGTGTTCGTTGGCCACTGGAGGGCAACTAATACTGGAGCACATGTAGGAGCTCATCATCATGAAGTTCATCTATAACAGCTGATACAAGTATCCTATATTAAAATCAAATCAAATCAAATGTTTTATTTGTCACATGCGCCGAGTTTTAAGAATGAATACCCCAAAAACAAAAATCACAAAAAAATACAATATATAATAATACGAAATAAAGTAACAAATAACTAAAGAGCAGCAGTAAAAATAACAATAGCGAGGCTATATACAGGGGGTACCGGTACCAAGTCAATGTGCTGGGGCACCGGTTAGTCGAGGTAATTGGGGTAACATGTACATGTAGGTGGGGTAATATGTACATGTAGGTAGAGTTATTAAAGTGACTATGCATAGATAAAAAACTGAGAGTAGTAGCAGCGTAAAAGAGGGGTGGGGGGGCAATGCAAATAGTCTGTGTAGCCATTTGATTAGATGTTCAGGAGTCTTATGGCTTGGGGGTAGAAGCTGTTTAAAAGCCTCTTGGACCTAGACATTAGAAAGCAAATTACGGACTCTTCTTTGAATCTGCATTTTTCTCCAAAGCTCAGCTGTCCTGAGTCTGCACAAAACTGCCAGGACCTAGGATCAATGGAGACACTCAAGTTTTTTAATCCTATATCTCTTAACACATTAATGAAAATAGTCATGGCCTCTAAACCTTCAAGCTGCATACTGGACCCTATTCCAACTAAACTACTGAAAGAGCTACTTCCTGTGCTTGGCCCTCCTATGTTGAACATAATAAATGTCTCCCTATCCACTGGATGTGAACCAAACTCACTAAAAGTGGCTGTAATAAAGCCTCTCTTGAAAAAGTCAGAACTTGACCCAGAAAATGTAAAAAACTGTCGGCCTATATTGAATCTCCCATTCCTCTCAACATTTTTAGAAAAAGCTGTTGTGCAGCAACTCACTGCCTTCCTGAAGACAAATAATGTACACGAAACGCTTCAGTCTGGTTTTAGACGCCATCATAGCACTGAAACTGCACTCGTGAAGGTGGTAAATGACCTTTTAATGGCGTCAGACCAAGGCTCTGCATCTGTCCTCGTGCTCCTAGACCTTAGTGCTGCTTTTGACACCATCGATCACCACATTCCTTTGGAGAGATTGGAAACCTTAATTGGTCTACACGGACAAGTTCTTGCCTGGTTTAGATCTTATCTGTCAGAAAGATATCAGTTTGTCTCTGTGGATGGTTTGTCCTCTGTACGTTTCGCTATTCCTCAAGGTTCCGTTTTAGGACCACTATTGTTTTCACTATATATTTTACCGCTTGGTGATGTCATTCGGAAACACAATGTTAACTTTCATTGCTACGCGGACGACACACAGCTGTACATTTAGATGAAACATGGTGAAGCCCCAAAATTGCCTACCCTGGAAGCCTGACTTTCAGACATAAGGAAGTGGATGGCGGCAAATGTTTTACTTTTAAACTCGGACAAAACAGAGATGCTAGTTCTAGGTCCCAAGAAACAAAGAGATCTTCTGTTGGATCTGACAATCTTGATGGTTGTACAGTCGTCTAAACTGTGAAGGACCTCGGCGTTACTCTGTTATTATTATTTGTTTGTCTCTCTTTTGACAAACGAATCAAGAATATTTCAAGGACAGCTTTTTTCCATCTTCGTAACATTGAAGAAATCAGAAGCTTTTTGTCCAGAAATGATGCAGAAAAGCTAATCCATGCTTTTGTCACTTCTAGATTAGACTACTGCAATGCTCTACTCTCCGGCTACCCGGATAAAGCACTAAATAAACGTCAGTTAGTGCTAAACACGGCTGCTAGAATCTTGACTAGAACCAAATAATTTGATCATATTACTCCAGTGCTAGCCTCTCTACACTGGCTTCCTGTTAAGGCTAGGGCTGATTTCAAGGTTTTACTGCTAACCTACAAAGCATTACATGGGCTTGCTCCTACCTATCTCTCCGATTTGGTCCTGCAGTACATACCTACACGTACGCTACGGTCACAACATGCAAGCCTCCTTATTGTCCCTAGAATTTCTAAGCTAACAGCTGGAGGCAGGGCTTTCTCCTATAGAGCTCCATTTGTATGGAATGGTCAGCCTATCCATTTGAGAGACGCCGACTCGGTCTTGATCTTTAAGTCTTTACTGAAGACTCATCTCTTCAGTAGGTCCTATGATTGAGTGTAGTCTGGCCCAGGGGTGCGATGGTGAACGGAAAGGCACTGGAGCGACACACCGCCCTTGCTATCTCTGCCTGGCCGGTTCCTGTCTCTCCATTTGGATTCTCTGCCTCTGACCCTATTACGGGGGCTACGTCTGGTTTACTGGTGCTTTCAATGCCGTCCCTAGGAGGGGTGCGTCACTTGAGTGGGTTGAGTCATGGACGTGATGTTCCTGTCCCGTTTGTCGCCCCATCGGGCTTGTGCAGTTGAGATCTTCATGGGCTATACTCAGCCTTGTCTCAGGGTAGTAGGTTGGTGGTCTATTGATGTCCCTCTGGTGGTGTGAGGGCTGTGCTTTGGCAAAGTGGGTGGGGTTATATCCTGCCTGGTTGGCCCTGTCCGGGGGTATTGTTGGACGGGGCCACAGTGTCTCCCGACCCGCCCGTCTCAGTCTCCAGTATCTATGCTGCAATAGTCTATGTGCCGGGGGGCTAGGGTCAGTCTGTTATATCTGGTGTTATTCTCCTGTCTTATCCGGTGTCCTGTGTGAATTTAAGTATGCTCCCTCTAATTCTCTCTCTCTCCCTCTCGCCCTCCCCTCCCGGAGGACCTGAGCCCTAGGACCATGCCTCAGGACTACCTGACCTGATGACTCCTTGCTGTCCCCAGTCCACATGGTTGTGCTGCTGCTCCAGTTTCAACTCTTTTTCCTGCAGCTTTGGAACCCTGACCTGTTCACAGGACATGCTACCTTGTCCCAGACCTGCTGTTTTCAACTCTCTCTCTCTACCGCACCTGCTATTTCAACCTCTAAATGCCCGGCTATGAAAAGCCAATTGACATGTCCTCCTGATGTACTAACCTGTTGCAACCTCTACAACCACTGTGATTATTATTTAACCCTGCTGGTCATCTATGAACGTTTGAACATCTTGGAGAAAAATCTGGCCTTAATGGCCATTTACTGTTATAATATCCACCTGACACAGCCAGAAGGGGACTGGCCACCCCTCAGAGCCTGATTCCTCTCTAGGTTTCTGCCTTTCTAGGGAGTTTTTCCTAGCCACCGTGCTTCTACATCTGCATCGCTTGCTATTTGGGGTTTTAGGCTGGGTTTCTTATTGCACTTTGTGACATCCTTTGAATGGTGAACCATTATTGAAACACACGGGAAACTGTTGAGTGTGAAAAATCCAGTAGCGTTGCAGTTCTTGACACAAACCGGTGCGCCTGGCACCTACTACCATACCCTGTTCAAAGGCACTTAAATATTTTGTCTTGCCCATTCACCCTCTGAATGGCACATATACACAACTCATGTCTCAATTGTCTTAAGGCTTTAAGCTGCAGTATGTAACTTTTTCAAATTCACATATGTATGTGTTACAGATCTGTCATTCTCATTCAAAGCAAGATTAAGAAGCGGTAGATACAGTGGGGAAAAAAAGTATTTAGTCAGCCACCAATTGTGCAAGTTCTCCCACTTAAAAAGATGAGAGAGGCCTGTAATTTTCATCATAGGTACACGTCAACTATGACAGACAAATTTAGGAAAAAAAATCCTGAAAATCACATTGTAGGATTTTTTATGAATTTATTTGCAAATTATGGTGGAAAATAAGTATTTGGTCACCTAAAACAAGCAAGATTTCTGGCTCTCACAGACCTGTAACTTCTTCTTTAAGAGGCTCCTCTGTCCTCCACTCGTTACCTGTATTAATGGCACCTGTTTGAACTTGTTATCAGTATAAAAGACACCTGTCTGTCACGATCGTCTACGAGAGAGGAGGACCAAAGCGCAGCGTTTGTAGCGAACATGTTGACTTTATTAAATAAAGCAACCACGAAAACAACAAAACCAAATGACGATACGTGAAGTCCAAAAGTGACAATGACTGAACAGGAACAAAAACCCACAAACACAAGGTGAAAACAGACAGTATAAATATGGCTCCCAATCAGAGACAACGAGCCAACAGCTGACACTCGTTACCTCTGATTGGGAGTCACTCAACCAAACAAAGAAATACAACACATAGAACCACCCAACCAAACAAAACACCACGAAACGAACACACCCTGGCTCAACACACAAAGTCCCGGAGCCAGAGCGTGACAGTACCCCCCCCTAAAGGCGCGGACTGCGACCGCGCCTCAATAAGGCTAAACAAGGGAGGGCTGGGTGGGCATACCTCCTCGGCGGTGGTTCTGGCTCCGGCCCTGATCCCCACCTCCTCTTCAACCCCCCAAAGTACCCCTGGTCCTGTCTAGCCCCGCTGGTCGGAGCCGGACTGACGACACGCGCCCCTGGCTTGGTGCGTGTAGGAGGAACGAGCTGGACCAGGCTGACGACTCGCATCCCTGGTTTGGTGCGAGTAGCAGGAACGGGCTGGACCAGGCTGACGACGCGCACCACTGACCTGGTGCGGGGAGCAGGACTGAGCCGGACCGGGCTGACGACGCGCACCACTGACCTGGTGCGGGGAGCTTGGATGGGCCGGACTGGGCTGGCGACGCGCACCACAGACTTGGTGCGGAGAGCAGAAACGGGCCGGACAGGGCTGGCGACGCGCACCACAGACTTGGCGCGGAGAGCAGGAACGGGCAGAGCCGGGCTGACGAGACGCACCACAGACTTGACGCAGGGAGCAGGAATGGGCCGGACCGGGCTGGCGATGCGTACCCCCGACCTGGTGCGGGAAGCAGGAACGGGCAGAGCCGGGCTGACGAGACGCACCACAGACTTGATGCGGGGAGCAGGAATGGGCCGGACTGGGCTGGCGACGCGCACCGCAGGTTCGATGCGGGGAGCAGGAATAGACCGGACCGTACTGGGGACACACACCACTGGTTCTACACCGGGCTCTGGAACGGGCCGGACCGGACTGGCAACACACGCCAGTACCTCTCGCCGTGCCTCCACACCTTCCATCCCCTCTTCTACCAGTGCCCCCGTAACCCGGCGGCCTTCTCCGGCAACCCACTGGACCGCTCTATCGCGGCCTCCTGCTGGTCCGCCGTCGTGAGCCCCCCCCTAAAAATTTTCAGGGCGTCTCTCCTACCCGTGGACCACTTCTCCATATCCCTCGCCAGCTTCTCGCCCTTCTGCCATAACGTCAAGCCCTTGTCTTCCTCCCTCGGCTTGACCCAGTCCAGGAGGCGAAGGAGATCTGTGAGGGATCTCCCTGGCGATGGCTCCTGGACACGCTGCTTGGTCCCATCTTGGTGGGTTTTTCTGTCACGATCGTCTACGAGAGAGGAGGACCAAAGCGCAGCGTTTGTAGCGAACATGTTGACTTTATTAAATAAAGCAACCACGAAAACAACAAAACCAAATGACGATACGTGAAGTCCAAAAGTGACAATGACTGAACAGGAACAAAAACCCACAAACACAAGGTGAAAACAGACAGTATAAATATGGCTCCCAATCAGAGACAACGAGCCAACAGCTGACACTCGTTACCTCTGATTGGGAGTCACTCAACCAAACAAAGAAATACAACACATAGAACCACCCAACCAAACAAAACACCACGAAACGAACACACCCTGGCTCAACACACAAAGTCCCGGAGCCAGAGCGTGACACTGTCCACAACCTCAAACAGTCACACTCCAAACTCCACTATGGCCAAGACCAAAGAGCTGTCAAAGGACACCAGAAACAAAATTGTAGACCTGCACCAGGCTGGGAAGACTGAATCTGCAATAGGTAAGCAGCTTGGTTTGAAGAAATCAACTGTGGGAGCAATTATTAGGAAATGGAAGACATACAAGACCACTGATAATCTCCCTCGATCTGGGGCTCCACGCAAGATCTCACCCCGTGGGGTCAAAATGATCACAAGAACGGTGAGCAAAAATCCCAGAACCACACGGGGGGACCTAGTGAATGACCTGCAGAGAGCTGGGACCAAAGTAACAAAGCCTACCATCAGTAACACACTACGCCGCCAGGGACTCAAATCCTGGTGTGCCAGACGTGTCCCCCTGCTTAAGCCAGTACATGTCCAGGCCCGTCTGAAGTTTGCTAGAGTGCATTTGGATGATCCAGAAGAGGATTGGGAGAATGTCATATGGTCAGATGAAACCAAAATAGAACTTTTTGGTAAAAACTCAACTCGTCGTGTTTGGAGGACAAAGAATGCTGAGTTGCATCCAAAGAACACCATACCTACTGTGAAGCATGGGGGTGGAAACATCATGCTTCGGGGCTGTTTTTCTGCAAAGGGACCAGGACAACTGATCCGTGTAAAGGAAAGAATGAATGGGGCCATGTATCATGAGATTTTGAGTGAAAACCTCCTTCCATCAGCAAGGGCATTGAAGATGAAACGTGGCTGGGTCTTTCAGCATGACAATGATCACAAACACACCGCCCGGGCAACGAAGGAGTGGCTTCGTAAGAAGCATTTCAAGGTCCTGGAGTGGCCTAGCCATTCTCCAGATCTCAACCCCATAGAAAATCTTTGGAGGGAGTTGAAAGTCCGTGTTGCCCAGCGACAGCCCCAAAACATCACTGCTCTAGAGGAGATCTGCATGGAGGAATGGGCCAAAATACCAGCAACAGTGTGTGAAAACCTTGTGAAGACTTACAGAAAACGTTTGACCTGTGTCATTGCCAACAAAGGGTATATAACAAAGTATTGAGAAACTTTTGTTATTGACCAAATACTTATTTTCCACCATAATTTGCAAATAAATTCATTAAAAATCCTACAATGTGATTTTCTGGAAAAAAAATTCTCATTTTGTCTGTCATAGTTGACGTGTACCTATGATTAAAATTACAGGCCTCTCTCATCTTTTTAAGTGGGAGAACTTGCACAATTGGTGGCTGACTAAATACTTTTTTTCCCCACTGTATGTTCTATGTGTTAAGTTTTGTTTTTGAACACCTGCTTGAAAACAGCAAAAAATACAATATTTTTGTTTATGGAAAATATATTTCACAGCGGTTTAGATGGTACAATGATTATCTACACTATACTTGCTTGTTTTGTCACAAACTGAAATTAGGCGAACTGTTATAATTTTAACAACCAGGAAATGACAGAGCGATTTCTGCTTAGTGCATCTTTAAACATCCTTCTTTAACCTGTCTCCTCCCCTTCATCTACACTGATTGAAGTGTTAACAAGTGACATCAATAAGGGATCATAGATTTCACCTGGTCAGTCTGTGTCATGGAAAGAGCAGGTGTTCATAATGTTTTGTCCACTCAGTGTAGTTTGCCCTCCATTCAGGGTTGTCAGCTATCGTTGTTTTAGTATATCTTGCCCCAAGCGCCACTCCATGTGCTCCCCCATGCTCGGTGTGACGGTGGCTTCGCTAAGGTATTTGTTATGATTATGAGTAACATTGATTTGTACTCCAAGCTATTTAAAGTATTGATTGAGTGCAAGTCACCATCCGGGTAGTCTCGGAAACCCAGACCAAGGCAACAGCAGTGACTAGGTTTGGGATTAATGCTGATCTAGGATCAGGTACACTCTGTCCATATAAATCAAATCACATTTTATTTGTCACATACACATGTTTAGCAGATGTTATTGCGGGTTAGCGAAATGCTTGTGTTTCTAGCTCCGACAGTGCAGTAAATCTAACAATTCACGACAGTACACACAACCTAAAAGTAAAATAATGGAATTAAGGAATATATAAATATTATAAATATTATGATGAGCAATGTCGGAGTGGCATAGACTAAAATACAGTAGAATAGAATACAGTATGTGCATATGAGATGAGTAAAGTAAAAATATGTAAACATTATTAGAGTGACTAGTGTTCCATTATTAAAGTGGCCAGTCTATGTATATGGGGCACCAGCCTCTAAGGTGCAGGGTTACGTAACCGGGTGGAAAATGCCTAGTGATGGCTATTTAACAGTCTGATGGCCTTGCGATAGAAGCTGTTTTTCAGTCTCTCGGTCCCAGCTTTGATGCACCTGTACTGACCTGGCCTTCTGGATGATAGCGGGGTGAACAGGCAGTGGCTCGGGTGGTTATTGTCCTTGATGATCTTTTTGGCATTCCTGTGACATCGGGTGCTGTAGGTGTCCTGGAGGGCGGGTACTTTGCACCCTGGTGATGCGTTGGGCAGACCGTACCATCCTCTGGAGAGCCCAGCGGTTGCGGGCGGTGCAGTTGCCGTACCAGGTTTGTGAGGGTTTTAGGTGCCAAGCCACATTTCTTCAGCCTCCTGAGGTTGAAGAGGCGCTTTTGCGCCTTCTTCGCCACACTGTCTGTGTGGGTGGACCATTTCAGATCGTCAGTGATGTGTACGCCGAGGAACTTGAAGCTTTCCATCTGCTCCACAGCGGTCCTGTCGATGTGGATAGGGGCGTGCTCCCTCTGCTGTTTCTTGAAGTCCACGATCAGCTCCTTTGTTTTGTCGACAAATAACAGAGGTTATTTTCCTGGCACCACTCTCCCAGGGCCCTCACCTCCTCCCTGTAGGCGGTCTCGTCATTGTTGGTAATCAGGCCTCCTACTGTTGCGTCGTCTGCAAACTTGATGATTGAGTTGGAGGCGTGTGTGGCCACGCAGTCATGGGTGAACAGGGAGTACAGGAGGGGGCCGAGCACTCACCCTTGTGGGGCCCCTGTGTTGTGGATGTTGTTTCCTACCTTCACAACCTGGGGGCAGCCCGTCTGGGAGTCCAGGACCCAGTTGCACAGGGCGGGGTTCAGACCCAGGGCCCCGAGCTTAATGATGAGCTTGGAGGGTACTATGGTGTTGAATGCTGAGCTATTGTCAATGAACAGCATCGTTACATAGGTATTCCTCTTGTCCAGATGGGATAGGGCAGCGTACAGTGCGATGGCGATTGCATTGTCTGTGGATCTATTGGGGCGGTAAGCAAATTGAAGTGGGTCTAGGGTGTCAGGTAAGGTAGAGGTGATATGATTCTTAACTAGCCTCTCAAAGGACTACATGATGACAGAAGTGAGCGCTACGGGGGGATAGTCATTTAGTTCAGTTACCTTTGCATTCTTGGGTACAGGAACAATGGTGGACATCTTGAAGCAAGTGGGGACAGCAGACTGGGATAGGGAGAGATTGAATATGTCCGTAAACACTCCAGCCAGCTGGTCTGCGCATGCTCTGAGGACGCGGCTAGGGATGCCGTCTGGGCCGGCAGCCTTGCGAGGTTTAACACGCTTAAATGTCTTACTCACGTAGGCTATGAAAAAGAAGAGTCCACAGTCCTTGGTAGCGGGCTGTGTCGGTGACACTGTGTAATCCTCAAAGCAGGCGAAGAAGGTGTTTAGCTTGTCCGGAAGCAAGACGTCGGTGTCTGCGACGTGGCTGGTTTTCCTTTTGTAGTCTGTGATTGTCTGTAGACCCTGCCACATACGTCTCGTGTCTGAGCCGTTGAATTGCAACTCCACTTTGTCTCTATACTGACGTTTTGCCTGTTTGATTGCCTTACGGAGGGAATAACTACACTGTTTGTATTCGGCCATATTCCCAGTCACCTTGCCATGGTTAAATGCGGTGGTTCGCGCTTTCAGTTTTGCGCGAATGCTGCCATATATCTACAGTTTCTGGTGAGGGTAGGTTTTCAAATCAAATGTTATTTGTCACATGCGCCGAATACAACAGGTGTAGACCTTACAGTGAAATGCTTACTTACAAGCCCTTAACCAACAATGCCGTTTTATGAAAGAATAACAACAACAAAAAAATCACAAAAAAATATATTATGAAATTATACAAAATAAAAGTAACAAATAATTAAAGAGCAGCAGTAAAAATAACAATAGCGAGGCTATATACAGGGGGTACCAGTACCGAGTCAATGTGCGGGGGCACCGGTTAGTCGAGGTAATTGGGGTAATATGTACATGTAGGTAGAGTTATTGAAGTGACTATCCATAGATAATAAACAGAGAGTAGCAGCAGAGTAAAAGAGGGGTGGGGGGGCAATGCAAATAGTCTGGGTAGCCATTTGATTAGATGTTCAGGAGACTTATGGCTTGTGGGTAGAAGCTTTTTAGAAGCCTCTTGGACCTTGACTTGGCGCTCCGGTACCGCTTGCCGTGCGGTAGCAGAGAGAACAGTCTATGACTAGGGTGGCTGGAGTCTTTGACAATTTTTAGGGCCTTCCTCTGACACCGCCTGGTATAGAGGTCCTGGATGGCAGGAAGCTTGGCCCCAGTGATGTACTGGGCCATACCCACTACACTCTGTAGTGCCTTGCGGTCGGAGGCCGAGCAGTTGCCATACCAGGCAATGATGCAACCAGTCAGGATGCTCTCGATGGTGCAGCTGTAGAACCTTTTGAGGATCTGAGGACCCATGCCAAATCTTTTCACTCCTTAGGGAGAATATGTTTTGTCGTGCCCTCTTCACGGCTGTCTTGGTGTGCTTGGACCAATGTTAGTTTGTTGGTGATGTGGACACCAAGGAACTTGAAGCTTTAAACCTGCTCCACTACAGCCCTGTCGATGAGAATGGGGGCGTGCTCGGTCCTCTTCTTTTTCCTGTAGTCCACAATTATATATAGATACACTGCCGATTTTGCAGGTTTTCCTACTTACAAAGCATGTAGAGGTCTGTAATTTTTATCATAGGTACACTTCAACTGCGAGAGACGGAATCTAAAATAAAAATCCAGAAAATCACATTGTATGATTTTTAAGAAATTAATTTGCATTTTATTGCATGACATAAGTATTTGATCACCTACCAACCAGTAAGAATTCCGGCTCTCACAGACCTGTTAGTTTTTCTTTAAGAAGCCCTCCTGTTTTCCACTCATTACCTGTATTAACTGCACCTGTTTGAACTCGTTACCTGTATAAAATACACCTGTCCACACACTCAATCAAACATACTCCAACCTCTCCACAATGGCCAAGACCAGAGAGCTGTGTAAGGACATCAGGGATAAAATTGTAGACCTGCACATGGCTGGAATGGGCTACAGGACAATAGGCAAGCAGCTTGGTGAGAAGGCAACAACTGTTGGCACAATTATTAGAAAATGGAAGAAGTTCAAGATGACGGTCAATCACCCTTGGTCTGGGGCTCCATGCAAGATCTCACCTCGTGGGGCATCAATGATCATGAGGAAGGTAAGGGATCAGCCCAGAACTACACGGCAGGACCTGGTCAATGACCTGAAGAGAGCTAGGACCACAGTCTCAAAGAAAACCATTAGTAACACACTACGCCGTCATGGATTAAAATCCTGTAGCGCACGCAAGGTCCCCCTGCTCAAGCCAGCGCATGTTCAGGCCCATCTGAAGTTTGCCAATGACCATCTGGATGATCCAGAGGAGGAATGGGAGAAGGTCATGTGGTCTGATGAGACAAAAATAAAGCTTTTTGGTCTAAACTCCACTCGCCGTGTTTGGAGGAAGAAGAAGGATGAGTACAACCCCAAGAACACCATCCCAACCGTGAAGCATGAAGGTGGAAACATCATTCTTTGGGGATGCTTTTCTGCAAAGGGGACAGGACGACTGCACCGTATTGAGGGGAGGATGGATGGGGCCATGTATCGCGAGATCTTGGCCAACAACCTCCTTCCCTCTAAGAGTATTGAAGATGGGTCGTGGCTGGGTCTTCCAGCATGACAACGACCCGAAACACACAGCCAGGGCAACTAAGGAGTGGCTCCGTAAGAAGCATCTCAAGGTCCTAGAGTGGCTTAGCCAGTCTCCAGACCTGAACCCAATAGAACATCTTTGGAGGGAGCTGAAAGTCCGTATTGCCCAGCGACAGCCCCGAAACCTGAAGGATCTGGAGAAGATCTGTGTGGAGGAGTGGGCCAAAATCCCTGCTGCAGTGTGTGCAAACCTGGTCAAGACCTACAGGAAACGTATGATCTCTGTAATTGCAAACAAAGGTTTCTGTACCAAATATTATGTTCTGCTTTTCTGATGTATCAAATACTTATGCAATAAAATGCAAATGAATTACTTAAAAATCATACAATGTGATTTTCTGGATTTTTGTTTTAGATTCCGTTTCTCACAGTTGAAGTGTACCTATGATACAAATTACAGACCTCTACATGCTTTGTAAGTAGGAAAACCTGCAAAATCGGCAGTGTATCAAATACTTGTTCTCCCCACTGTATATGTATATATATATACACTGCTCAAAAAAATAAAGGGAACACTTAAACAACACAATGTAACTCCAAGTCAATCACACTTCTGTGAAATCAAACTGTCCACTTAGGAAGCAACACTGATTGACAATACATTTCACATGCTGTTATGCATATGGAATAGACAACAGGTGGAAATTATAGGCAATTAGCAAGACACCCCCAATAAAGAAGTGGTTCTGCAGGTGGTGACCACAGACCACTTCTCAGTTCCTATGCTTCCTGGCTGATGTTTTGGTCACTTTTGAATGCTGGCGGTGCTTTCACTCTAGTGGTAGCATGAGACGGAGTCCACAACCCACACAAGTGGCTCAGGTAGTGCAGCTCATCCAGGATGGCACATCAATGCGAGCTGTGGCAAGAAGGTTTGCTGTGTCTGTCAGCGTAGTGTCCAGAGCATGGAGGTGCTACCAGGAGACAGGCCAGTACATCAGGAGACGTGGAGGAGGCCGTAGGAGGGCAACAACCCAGCAGCAGGACCGCTACCTCCGCCTTTGTGCAAGGAGGAGCAGGAGGAGCACTGCCAGAGCCCTGCAAAATGACCTCCAGCAGGCCACAAATGTGCATGTGTCTGCTCAAACGGTCAGAAACAGACTCCATGAGGGTGGTATGAGGGCCCGACGTCCACAGGTGGGGGTTGTGCTTACAGCCCAACACCGTGCAGGACGTTTGGCATTTGCCAGAGAACACCAAGATTGGCAAATTCGCCACTGGCGCCCTGTGCTCTACACAGATGAAAGCAGATTCACACTGAGCACATGTGACAGACGTGACAGAGTCTGGAGACGCCGCGGAGAACGTTCTGCTGCCTGCAACACCCTCCAGCATGACCGGTTTGGTGGTGGGTCAGTCATGGTGTGGGGTGGCATTTCTTTGGGGGGCCGCACAGCCCTCCATGTGCTCGCCAGAGGTAGCCTGACTGCCATTAGGTACCGAGATGAGATCCTCAGACCCCTTGTGAGACCATATGCTGGTGCGGTTGGCCCTGGGTTCCTCCTAATGCAAGACAATGCTAGACCTCATGTGGCTGGAGTGTGTCAGCAGTTCCTGCAAGAGGAAGGCATTGATGCTATGGACTGGCCCGCCCGTTCCCCAGACCTGAATCCAATTGAGCACATCTGGGACATCATGTCTCGCTCCATCCACCAACGCCACGTTGCACCACAGACTGTCCAGGAGTTGGCGGATGCTTTAGTCCAGGTCTGGGAGGAGATCCCTCAGGAGACCATCCGCCACCTCATCAGGAGCATGCCCTGGCGTTGTAGGGAGGTCATACAGGCACGTGGAGGCCATACACACTACTGAGCCTCATTTTGACTTGTTTTAAGGACATTACATCAAAGTTGGATCAGCCTGTAGTGTGGTTTTCCACTTTACTTTTGAGGGTGCCCAGACCTCCATGGGTTGATAAATTTGATTTCCATTGATAATTTTTGTGGGATTTTGTTGTCAGCACATTCAACTATGTAAAGAAAAATGTATTTAATAAGATTATTTCATTCATTCAGATCTAGGATGTGTTGTTTAAGTGTTCCCTTTATTTTTTTTGAGCAGTGTATATATAAATGTCTGGAGTATTTCAATTTTGGAGAATCTCTTATAAAATGGGTTAAAATCATGTATAGTAACCCTAGGTGTAAAACAGTAAATAATGGCTATTTCTCAGAAAGTTTTAAACTGTCAAGAGGAGTGAAACATGGTTGGCCACCCTTCGGCATATCTATTATCTATCATTATGGCCATCGAGATGTTAGCTATTAAAATCAGATCCAACAGTAATATCAAGGGATTAGAAATCCAGGGCTTAAAAACAAAGGTATCATTGTACGCTGATGATTCATGTTTTCTTTTAAATCCACAACTTGATTCCCTCCACAGCCTCATAGAGGATCTAGATATATTTTCTAACCTCTCTGGATTACAACCAAATTATGATAAATGTACTATATTACGTATTGGATCACAAAAAAAAAAAAAAATTTACATTACCATGTAGTTTACCAATAAAATGATCTGATAGTGATGTGGATATACTCGGAATACATATCCCAAATGAAATAAATGATCTCACTCCCAAAAAAATGAATAGAAAGTTAGCAAAAATAGATAAGATCTTGCTACCATGGAAAGGTAAATACCTGTCAATTTGTGGAAAAATCACCCTGATTAACTCTTTAGTATTATCCCAGTTTACCTACAGTTTTTTAAATTATATGAGAAACATATATTCCATTTTATTTGGAACGGCAAGCCAGACAAATTTAAATGGGCCTATTTATATAATGAATATGAATTAGGAGGACATAAATTATTAAATATGAAAGCATTAGACCTATCTGTCACGGTTTCGGCCGAGGCTGCTCCTCCTCCTTGTTCGGGCAGGCTTCGGCGGTCGTCGCCTCCGGAGTACTAGCTGCCACCGTTCTATGTTTCATGTTCGTTTGGTTTTGTCTCTTTGTAACACCTGTCCCTTGTTTGTGTTTGATTGTGTTCCCTATTTAGTTTCGTTTGTTTGGGTCAGGTGTTATGTGTGATTGTTATTGTCAGCTTGCCTCCGAGGAGTTTGTCTCTCTCGTTTGTTGTATTTTCGAGAGTTCGCACTGCGTGCGCTTTTTCTTGTTTTCCGCACTGTGTGTTGTGCGTAATTGTTCGCGCCGCCCGGTTGGGTTGGCGACTCATTCCTGTGTTGGATATTACTAAAGTCTGTTGAAGTCATCCTTGTTCCTGCGCTTGATTCCCTTCACTCATCCACACACAGCACTCTGACAGAATCACACATCGACCATGGAATCAGCAGGAGCGACCGCGCCAACAGCAAGTATGGAGGAACGTCTTCGTGGGCAGGAGGACCGGATTAACCAGGTCTGTCATGCCCTGGAGGGGGTGATGAACACTCTCCACCGATGGGAAACCAGCGGGGTACCCACGACCCCACCTACCGAACCATCCCCATCGGTCAGTCCTCCTGTCCCATCTCCGGAACCCAGTGGGATTCGGCTCTCGCTCCCGAGGGCGTACGACGGCTCCGCTGCCGGGTGTCAAGGGTTCCTGCTGCAAGTGGAGCTCTACCTCGCCACCGTACACCCGGCGCCCTCGGGACACGAGAGCGTCTCAGCCCTCATCTCCTGTCTCACCGGCAAGGCGTTGGAGTGGGCCAACGCCGAATGGAGGAGAATGGACGCCGCTACCACTACCTATGCGGAGTTCTCCCGCCGCTTCCGTGCTGTGTTTGACCATCCACCAGAGGGGAAGGCGGCGGGGGAGCGTCTGTTCTACCTCCGACAGGGGATGAGGAGCGCCCAGGACTTTGCCTTGGAATTCCGGACTCTAGCGGCCGATGCAGGGTGGAATGAGCGGGCCCTTATAGACCACTTCCGTTGCAGCCTCCGGGAGGACGTCCAGCGAGAGTTGGCGTGCAGGGACACCTCGTTGACCTTTGACCAACTTGTCGACATGGCCATTCGGCTGGATACCCTGCTCGCCACCCGTGGACGTCCCGGGTGGGGTTCGCCCATTCCACTCTCCAGCACCTCCGAGCCGAGCCCTATGGAGCTCGGGGGTGCTGGCGCTAGAGAACGGAGGAGTAGGAACCCGAGGGGGGCCGTTCCCTGCACTAACTGTGGCCGTGGAGGGCACACCGCGGCTAGGTGTTGGGGAGGGTCCCCCGGTGGAGGAGAAGGCAGGTCACGCATTGGGGGGTCCCCCCAGGTGAGTAGGCGCCCTACTTACCCAGAGCTTTCTGTCGTTCACCTAACCTTGCCTGTTTGTTTTCCACAGGTTGCACCTCGTTCCCAGCATAAGGCGCTGGTAGATTCAGGCGCAGCTGGGAATTTTGTAGATCGCCAGTTTTGTTATCCTTCCAGTTGATAAGCCTTTCCCTGTTCATGCCCTAGATAGCCGTCCGTTAGGGTCTGGGTTGATTAGGGAGGTCACAGCACCCCTTCAAATGATGGCACAGGAGTGTCATGAGGAGACGATTCAGCTCTATCTGATTGACTCTCCTGCGTATCCGGTAGTGCTGGGCCTTCCCTGGTTGATGACCCATGACCCTACTATTATGTGGCGAGAGAAAGCTCTTAAAGGGTGGTCTGCCCAGTGTGAGGGGCGGTGTCTGGGTGTTTCCATAGGGGCGACCTCGGTGGAAAGTCCGAATCTAATGACAGCACTGCATATTCCCCCCGAGTATGAGGATTTGAAACTGGTGTTTAGTAAAACTAGGGCGGCGCAGCTGCCGCCTCATAGACGGGGGGATTGTGCGATAGATCTCCAGTCAGGAGCAGCTCTCCCGCGGAGCCATGTGTATCCCTTGTCTCAAGAGGAGAGGAAGGCAATGGAGACGTACATCGCTGAGTCTCTGAGACAGGGATACATACGGGCCTCCACGTCACCCGCTTCCTCAAGTTTCTTTTTTGTGAAGAAAAAGGATGGAGGGCTGCGCCCGTGTATTGATTACCGCGGTCTCAATCAGATTACGGTGAAGTACAGCTATCCACTTCCTCTGATTGCGACTATGACGGAGTCACTGCACGGTGCGCGGTTCTTTACAAAATTGGATCTCAGGAGCGCATATAACTTGGTGCGCATTAGAGAGGGCGATGAATGGAAGACAGCGTTTAGCACGACTTCCAGACACTACGAGTATCTAGTCATGCCATATGGGTTAATGAATGCTCCCTCAGTCTTCCAATCCTTCGTCGATGAGATTTTCCGGGACATGCAGGGTACATCGACGATATTCTGGTGTACAGTCCTACCCGAGCAGAGCAGGTAGCCCTGGTGCGCCGAGTATTGAGGAGGCTGTTGGAGCATGACCTATATGTCAAGGCAGAGAAATGTCTGTTTTTTCAGAAGTCGGTCTCCTTTCTGGGTTATCAGTTGTCTGCGTCAGGGGTGAAGATGGAGGTAGACAGGGTGTCAGCTGTGCGTAATTGGCAGACCCCAACCACTGTGAAGGAGGTGCAACAGTTCTTGGGTTTTGCAAATTATTACCGGAGGTTTATCCGGGGTTTTGGACAGGTGGCAGCTCCCATAACGTCTCTGTTGAAGGGGGGTCCGGTGCGCTTGCGGTGGTCAGCTGAGGCGGACAGGGCTTTTGGGAAACTGAAGGACCTGTTTACCTCGGCGCCGGTGTTGGCGCATCCGGATCCCTCTTTACCTTTCCAGGTAGAGGTGGACGCGTCAGAGGCCGGTATAGGGGCCGTTCTTTCCCAACGTTCTGGCACACCACCTAAACTCCGTCCCTGTGCGTTTTATTCTAAAAAGCTCAGTCCGGCGGAGCGGAATTATGACGTAGGAGACAGGGAGCTGTTAGCCGTGGTACAGGCCCTAAAGGTGTGGCGGCATTGGCTCGAGGGGGCTCAACACCCTTTCCTCATTCTAACTGACCATCGTAACCTGGAATACATCCGGGCAGCTAGGAGACTGAATCCTCGCCAGGCCCGCTGGACTATGTTTCTAGCCCGGTTTGTGTTTAAAATCACTTACATCCCTGGGTCCCAGAACGGGAAGGCAGATGCTCTGTCTCGGCGGTATGACGCGGAGGAGAGGTCCGTTGAGCCCACGCCCATACTACCAGAGTCTTGTCTGGTTGCACCGGTGGTGTGGGAGGTTGATGCCGAGATCGAGCGGGCGTTACGCACCGACCCAAGTCCTCCACAGTGTCCAGTGGGTCGGACGTACGTTCCGCTCGAGGTACGCGATCGCCTCATTTGTTGGGCTCATACGTCCCCCTCCTCTGGCCATCTGGGTATCGGCCGGACAGTGCACTGCCTTAGCACGAAGTACTGGTGGCCAACGTTAGCTAGGGATGTGAGGATTTATGTCTCCTCCTGTTCGGTGTGTGCCCAGTGTAAGGCGCCCAGACATTTGCCCAGGGGTAAGCTACAACCCCTGCCTATTCCACAACGACCCTGGTCCCACCTCTCGGTGGATTTTGTTACCGACCTTCCCCCCTCACAGGGGAATACTACCATCCTGGTCGTTGTGGATCAGTTCTCGAAGGCCTGTCGTCTCCTTCCCATGCTGGGTCTACCCACTGCCCTACAGACCGCTGAGGCTCTGTTTACCCATGTCTTCCGGCATTACGGGGTACCCGAGGATATAGTGTCTGACCGAGGCCCCCAGTTCACCTCCAGAGTGTGGAGAGCGTTTATGGAACGGTTGGGGGTTTCGGTAAGCCTTACCTCGGGTTACCACCCGGAGAGTAATGGGCAGGTTGAACGTGTTAACCAGGAGGTGGGTAGGTTTCTGAGGTCTTATTGCCAGGGCCGGCCGGAGGAGTGGGCGAGATACGTTCCGTGGGCCGAAATGGCACAGAACTCTCTCCGCCACTCCTCCACCCAACTAACCCCTTTCCAGTGTGTGTTAGGGTACCAGCCGGTTCTGGCACCTTGGCACGAGAGCCAGATCGAGGCCCCTGCGGTGGATGAATGGGTACGGCGCTCGGAGGAAACATGGAACGCTGCCCACGTACATCTGCAGCGGGCCATCCGTCGGCAGAAAACGAGCGCCGATCTCCACCGCAGTGAGGGGCCTGTGTACGCACCTGGAGATCGAGTCTGGCTCTCGACCAGAAACCTGCCCCTCCGCCTGCCCTGCCGGAAGCTGGGTCGGCGGTTTGTGGGGCCATTCAAAGTCCTGAGGAGGTTGAACGAGGTGTGTTACAGGTTAGAACTGCCTATTGACTATAGGAATATTAACCCCTCGTTCCATGTGTCTCTCCTCAGGCCGGTGGTAGCTGGTCCACTCCAGGAGTATGAGATAGAGGAGACTCCTCCGCCCCCGTTGGACATCGAGGGGGCTCCGGCGTACACTGTGAGGTCCATCCTTGATTCGAGACGCCGGATGGGGGGTCTTCAATATCTCGTGGAGTGGGAGGGGTACGGCCCGGAGGAGCGGTGCTGGGTGCCAAGGAGGGACATATTGGACCAGTCCCTGCTGACCGAGTTCCATCGGGGTCATCCTGCGCGCCCTGCTCCGCGTCGTCCGGGTCGTCCCCGAGCCCCGGGTCGGCGCACGGCTGGAGCCGCGCGTCAAGGGGGGGGTACTGTCACGGTTTCGGCCGAGGCTGCTCCTCCTCCTTGTTCGGGCAGGCTTCGGCGGTCGTCGTCTCCGGAGTACTAGCTGCCACCGTTCTATGTTTCGTTTGGTTTTGTCTCTTTGTAACACCTGTCCCTTGTTTGTGTTTGATTGTGTTCCCTATTTAGTTTCGTTTGTTTGGGTCAGGTGTTATGTGTGATTGTTATTGTCAGCTTGCCTCCGAGGAGTTTGTCTCTCTCGTTTGTTGTATTTTCGAGAGTTCGCACTGCGTGCGCTTTTTCTTGTTTTCCGCACTGTGTGTTGTGCGTAATTGTTCGCGCCGCCCGGTTGGGTTGGCGACTCATTCCTGTGTTGGATATTACTAAAGTCTGTTGAAGTCATCCTTGTTCCTGCGCTTGATTCCCTTCACTCATCCACACACAGCACTCTGACACTATCACTAAAAGCTTCAGTCATACAAAAATTATACTTAAATCCGAACTGGTTCTCTAGCAAACTAGTAAGATTGTCTCACCCAATGTTCAAGAAGGGACTTTTTCCCTTTATTCAGATTACAACCCCTCACTTTCAGGTATTTGAAAAGGAAATAATCTCCAAAATATCACTATTTCTAAAACAAGCCATAGAAAGTTGGTTGCAATTTCAATTTAATCCTCCAGAAATGACAGAACAAATATTGCAACAAATATTGTGGTTAAACTCAAATATACTAATTTTTTTGAGAAAATGTTTAAAAAAGGTATAATCTTTGTAAATTATATTATCGGTAGGAATGGTGGTTATGTCGGACATGCAGCTAACAAAAACATATGGAAATGTCTGCTCTACCCAAAATTACAATCATGCAGCATTACTGCAAAAATGGAAGAGGAAAGTGGAAGGAGGAAAAAGTAAGGAACTTGTCTGTCGGCCCTGCATTAAAGAACATAATTGTGATAAATAAAAAAGTTTACCAGTTTCATTTAAGGACCAAAAGATTGACAGCCGTCCCATATAGATTGCAAAATAGTTGGGAAGAGATTTTTGACGTACCGATTCCATGGCATAGTGTTTATGAACTGATACGCAAAACGACGCCAGATTTAAATTATTATATAAAATTCTTGCTACCAATAGAATGTTATTTGTATGGGGGATACAATCTTCCCAGCTCTGCATATTTGGCTGTGAAGAGACCGAATCATTAGATCATTTGTTTTGGTACTGTCCATTTGAAGCTTGTTTCTGGACACAGGTCCAGGAATGGCTGAAGGATTGCAATATTTGCATGGAGCTGACCCTGCAGATAGCACTACTGGGTGATCTGAAAAGTCATAGTCAATCGATCAATAATATAATAATACTTTTTAGCAAAGATGTTTATTTTCAATTCACAAACTGTAGAAACAATGAGAATAGAAAGGTTCAGAACTTTTGTAAAACATCACAGTACAGTTGAAAAATATATGGCAAATAGAAATCCAATATGGATGGTGTTAAGAGATAGATGGGAGGTGTTGAATGGAGCTGAAGGATGGGACTAATATCAACACCTAATAACAACAAGATAAATAGTGTAAGCTGTGTCCATAATAAGTATATAGGTTATATATTGTGAGCTTTTGTGAAAGAGCACAGTTAGAAAGATATGGCATATAGAAGCATACCAGATGGACATCATGAAAATGATCGGAGGAAGTTCAGGAGTAAAAACAAACAAAATATAATTAGTGACTGTGTCCATAAAATGTATATAATATGTATAAGCATGAAGTAGAGGCCTAAGCATTGTTGTTCACTAGTTTACTCCAATTAGGGAGGGGATGGTGGGGTTGGAAAGTAATAAAGGGAAATATATATATTTTTAAAGGATATGTATGTATGTATTTATGTATATGTATATATATACAGTGGGGAAAAAAGATTTAGTCAGCCACCAATTGTGCAAGTTCTCCCACTTAAAAAAAGATGAGAGAGGCCTGTAATTTTCATCATAGGTACACGTCAACTATGACAGACAAATTGAGAAATAAAAAATCCAGAAAATCACATTGTAGGATTTTTTATGAATTTATTTGCAAATTATGGTGGAAAATAAGTATTTGGTCACCTATAAACAAGCAAGATTTCTGGCTCTCATAGACCTGTAACTTCTTCTTTAAGAGGCTCCTCTGTCCTCCACTCGTTACCTGTATTAATGGCACCTGTTTGAACTTGTTATCAGTATAAAAGACACCTGTCCACAACCTCAAACAGTCACACTCCAAACTCCACTATGGCCAAGTCCAAAGAGCTGTCAAAGGACACCAGAAACAAAATTGTAGACCTGCACCAGGCTGGGAAGACTGAATCTGCAATAGGTAAGCAGCTTGGTTTGAAGAAATAAACTGTGGGAGCAATTATTAGGAAATGGAAGACATACAAGACCACTGATAATCTCCCTCGATCTGGGGCTCCACGCAAGATCTCACTCTGTGGGGTCAAAATGATCACAAGAACGGTGAGCAAAAATCCCAGAACCACACGGGGGGACCTAGTGAATGACCTGCAGAGAGCTGGGACCAAAGTAACAAAGCCTACCATCAGTAACACACTACGCCGCCAGGGACTCAAATCCTGCAGTGCAGACGTGTCCCCCTGCTTAAGCCAGTACATGTCCAGGCCCGTCTGAAGTTTGCTAGAGTGCATTTGGATGATCCAGAAGAGGATTGGGAGAATGTCATATGGTCAGATGAAACCAAAATAGAACTTTTTGGTAAAAACTCAACTCGTTGTGTTTGGAGGACAAAGAATGCTGAGTTGCATCCAAAGAACACCATACCTACTGTGAAGCATGGGGGTGGAAACATCATGCTTTGGGGCTGTTTTTCTGCAATGGGACCAGGACGACTGATCTGTGTAAAGGAAATAATAAATGGGGCCATGTATCGTGAGATTTTGAGTGAAAACCTCCTTCCATCAGCAAGGGCATTGAAGATGAAACGTGGCTGGGTCTTTTAGCATGACAATGATCCCAAACACACCGCCCGGGCAACGAAGGAGTGGCTTCGTAAGAAGCATTTCAAGGTCCTGGAGTGGCCTAGCCAGTCTCCAGATCTCAACCCCATAGAAAATCTTTGTGGAGGGAGTTGAAAGTCCGTGTTGCCCAGCGACAGCCCCAACACATCACTGCTCTAGAGGAGATCTGCATGGAGGAATGGGCCAAAATACCAGCAACAGTGTGTGAAAACCTTGTGAAGACTTACAGAAAACGTTTGACCTGTGTCATTGCCAACAAAGGGTATATAACAAAGTATTGAGAAACTTTTGTTATTGACCAAATACTTATTTTCCACCATAATTTGCAAATAAATTCATTAAAAATCCTACAATGTGATTTTCTGGATTTTCTTTTCTCATTTTGTCTGTCATAGTTGACGTGTACCTATGATGAAAATTACAGGCCTCTCTCATCTTTTTAAGTGGGAGAACTTGCACAATTGGTGGCTGACTAAATCCTATTTTCCCCACTGTATATATATATATATATATATGTATGTATGTATGTGTATATGTATATATGTATATATATATATATAAAGCTGATCTACCCCCTAAAAAAAAGAAGAAAAAAGAAGATCTCACCTCGTGGAGTTGCAATGATCATGAAAACGGTGAGGAATCAGCCCAGAACTACACGGGAGGATCTTGTCAATGATCTCAAGGCAGCTGGGACCATAGTCACCAAGAAAACAATTGGTAACACACTACGCCGTGAAGGACTGAAATCCTGCAGCGCCCGCAAGGTCACCCTGCTCAAGAAAGCACATATACAGGCCCGTCTGAAGTTTGCCAATGAACATCTGAATGATTCAGAGGAGAACTGGGTGAAAGTGTTGTGGTCAGATGAGACCAAAATCGAGGTCTTTGGCATCAACTCAACTCTCCGTGTTTGGAGGAGGAGGAATGCTGCCTATGACCGCAAGAATACCATCCCCACCGTCAAACATGGAGGTGGAAACATTATGCTTTGGGGGTGTTTTTCTGCTAAGGGGACAGGACAACTTCACCGCATCAAAGGGACGATGGACGGGGCCATGTACCGTCAGATCTTGGGTGAGAACCAGGGCATTGAAAATGGGTTGTGGATGGGTATTCCAGCATGACAATGACCCAAAACACACGGCCAAGGCAACAAAGGAGTGGCTCAAGAAGAAGCACATTAAGGTCCTGGAGTGGCCTAGCCACTCTCCAGACCTTAATCCCATAGAAAATATGTGGAGGGAGCTGAAGGTTCGAGTTGCCAAACGTCAGCCTCGAAACCTTAATGACTTGGAGAAGATCTGCAAAGAGGAGTGGGACAAAATCCCTCCTGAGATGGCCTGGTGGCCAACTACAAGAAACGTCTGACATCTGTGATTGCCAACAAGGGTTTTGCCACCAAGTACTAAGTAATGTTTTGCAGAGGGGTCAAATACTTATTTCCCTCATTAAAATGCAAATCAATTCATAAAATTTTTGACATGCGTTTTTCTGGATTTTGTTGTTGTTATTCTGTCTCTCACTGTTCAAATAAACCTACCATTAAAATTATAGACTGATCATGTCTTTGTCAGTGGGCAAACATACAAAATCAGCAGGGGATCAAATACTTTTTTCCCTCACTGTACCTCATGAAGCTGATTGAGAGAATTCCAAGAGCGTGCAACTGTATACACACAGTGGGGAGAACAAGTATTTGATACACTGCCGATTTTGCAGGTTTTCCTACTTACAAAGCTTGTAGAGGTCTGTAAGTTTTATCATAGGTACACTTCAACTGTGAGAGACGGAATCAAAAAAAATATCCAGAAAATCATATTGTATGATTTTTAAGTAATTAATTTGCATTTTATTGCATGACATAAGTATTTGATCACCTACCAACCAGTAAGAATTCCGTCTCTCACAGACCTGTTAGTTTTTCTTTAAGAAGCCCTCCTGTTCTCTACTCATTACCTGTATTAACTGCACCTGTTTGAACTCGTTACCTGTATAAAAGACACCTGTCCACACACTCAATCAAACATACTCCAACCTCTCCACAATGGCCAAGACCAGAGAGCTGTGTAAGGACATCAGGGATAAAATTGTAGACCTGCACAAGGCTGGGATGGGCTACAGGACAATAGGCAAGCAGCTTGGTGAGAAGGCAACAACTGTTGGCGCAATTATTAGAAAATGGAAGAAGTTCAAGATGACGGTCAATCACCCTCGGTCTGGGGCTCCATGCAAGATCTCACCTCGTGGGGCATCAATGATCATGAGGAAGGTGAGGGATCAGCCCAGAACTACACGGCAGGACCTGGTCAATGACCTGAAGAGAGCTGGGACCACAGTCTCAAAGAAAACCATTAGTAACACAATACGCCGTCATGGATTAAAATCCTGCAGCGCACGCAAGGTCCCCCTGCTCAAGCCAGCGCATGTCCAGGCCCGTCTGAAGTTTGCCAATGACCATCTGGATGATCCAGAGGAGGAATGGGAGAAGGTCATGTGGTCTGATGAGACAAAAATAGAGCTTTTTGGTCTAAACTCCACTCGCCGTGTTTGGAGGAAGAAGAAGGATGAGTACAACCCCAAGAACACCATCCCAACCGTGAAGCATGGAGGTGGAAACATCATTCTTTGGGGATGCTTTTCTGCAAAGGGGACAGGACGACTGCACCGTATTGAGGGGAGGATGGATGGGGCCATGTATCGGGAGATCTTGGCCAACAACCTCCTTCCCTCAGTAAGAGCATTGAAGATGGGTCGTGGCTGGGTCTTCCAGCATGACAACGACCCGAATTACACAGCCAAGGAAACTAAGGAGTGGCTCCGTAAGAAGCATCTTAAGGTCCTGGAGTGGCCTAGCCAGTCTCCAGACCTGAACCCAATAGAAAATCTTTGGAGGGAGCTGAAAGTCCGTATTGCCCAGCGACAGCCCCGAAACCTGAAGGATCTGGAGAAGGTCTGTATGGAGGAGTGGGCCAAAATCCCTGCTGCAGTGTGTGCAAACCTGGTCAAGACCTACAGGAAACGTATGATCTCTGTAATTGCAAACAAAGGTTTCTGTACCAAGTATTAAGTTCTGCTTTTCTGATGTATCAAATACTTATGTCATGCAATAAAATGCAAATTAATTACTTAAAAATCATACAATGTGATTTTCTGGAATTTTGTTTTAGATTCCGTCTCTCACAGTTGAAGTGTACCTATGATAAAAATTATAGACCTCTACATGCTTTGTAAGTAGGAAAACCTGCAAAATCGGCAGTGTATCAAATACTTGTTCTCCCCACTGTATATATATATACACACACACACACTCCGACATTGCTCATCCTAATATTTATATATTTCTTAATTCCATTCTTTTACTTTCAATTTGTGTGTATTGTTGTAAATTGTTAGATATCACTGCACTGTCGGAGCTAGAAGCACAAGCATTTCGCTACACCCGCCATATAATCTGCTAAATATGTGTATGCGACCAATTCAATTTGATTTGATTTTGATCTACAGTATATTGCTCAATGACACTAATATCTCCCAATGCCTCAAACTGAGGAGAAAAATAAAAGTAGATCAACTCAAGCAAACCGGCCATAATGTCAAACTGTGCATGAGAGGTAGCCAAGCTTGCCAAGTAGCCTATGCTAATGTTACAGCATAATAAAGGCTATTTCTCATAATAACGTACAAATGGATTATTTCGTAATAACGACATCTTTCTCGTTATAACGTGATCTTTCTCATAATAACGAGATAACGGATTATTTCATTATAACGAGTTATTGAATTATTTCGTAATAACGTGATTTTATCTCGTAATAATTATATATATATAAATAAAAAATGAGTGGCTGTAATACGCCACCGTAACTAATTGAATCAAAAGAGATGTTGAAATACGTCACTTACGATATTTGCGATTGTATTACCAACTGTTTTCAAAGATAAATTGGTTTACATATTATGATAGTCTCTTCTGTTCCCCTCTTCTTTGTCAATGATATCAATTTTGAAGCAGCCATTATAGTTCCCCAAGCTCATACTTTAATTTACCATTTGTAATTGCTTATCTTGCAGCCTTGACAATCCTCTTTTCTTTGTCGATCAGTCTGTACCTGTATCTTGTTAAATTAGTATATGAGAGGGGTTCTAATGTGGTGCTTTGGAGACCCATCAATACATTAAACTCAACCTGTGTGTGTGTGTGTGCGTGAGTCCTGCATTCATTAATTCATCTTGCTGAGAGCTACCTCTGCTGAGATGTAACTTGTATCTCAGGCGTTTTGACACAGAGATGCAGTCGCTCAATGCATCACCATTAAACTCAAAACACACCTGTACACACTCTCGCATACAAGCAAACACGTGTATGCATAAGTCCACATACTCTAACCACTCAATGCATCAGCGTTAAACACGTGGTGTACTGCGGCAGGCACCTGCTTGCTGTGCCCTGCCTGTGGTCCTGTATTCTTGTCTTTACTATGCCAGGCACAGGGAGGAGAGGTAGCTTCATTGCATAATGCAGGTGTATCTGACATCCTGATTGATCTATTGGGAGGAGGGAGGCAACTTCACCCTGTCAGACCAAGATCACCTCTCTCTCACACACTGTGTTCCTCTCACCTCCTTTCCCACTCCACCCCCTCTCTCCCTTACCCTCCAGCTGAGAAGTAATGTCTTACTCCAGTCTACATCACTTAGAGTGAGCTTATCTCCCTCTCTCTGTCTCGCTGGCAGAGATAATGTCCTGCTTCCTGACACCAGCAGAGGTGATACCTCATTCACATGCTCTCTCTGTTGGGATATAGTCTCTCTCTCTCTCTCTTTCTCTCTCTCTCTGCTTCATGCAAGATGTGGGTATTTGTACAGTACATTTATGAGTGAGTGTATGTATGTATGTGTGCACGTCTGAAGATTAAGCTCAACACATCTCACACTCCAACACACATGCACTCTGTCCCCGAGTCTCATAAATAAGTAAACCTGTCCTCTGACACTTTGCTCTCCGCAAACCACAGTGCGTGTGTGTGTGTGTCTCATGATGAGTCAGATCCCTGGTTTCCAGTGAGCCAGTGTAAATGCTGCCCGAGGGCTAACACACCTCCATCACCCAGCTCTAAATTACTGCCTGGCCTTGAGACAGCACAGCCCTGCACAGCTGTTTTCATTAGGCAGGTCCAGGACAAACACACACGCTATCACACACACACTCACACACAAAATCAGACACACACACACGCACGCACACAGCTATGAAAAGCCAAGGCCTCCATAGTATCACCTCTGACCCTGAGGTTGTGTACAGTAAAATAATTCGAATCTAAACTGGGCAGCCTAGAGAGAAGGGACAAAAAAACAGAGAGAGACGGATTTCAATCTAACTGTCATGTCACATTCTGGGGATTTGAGGGAAGGATATAAAGGTGTAGAAAATGTATGATATGGGTCGTTCCATGTCATTTCAGCAAGCCATGACACCCACCATCTCAGATTGTTCTGAACTCGTTTCTGTAGTTAGAAACAGATAAGATAAGCATTCCGGCCATTGAAATGTATAGCATTCATATAATATTCAATAATTATAGTACCTAACATCCGATGTACCGTTGAAATACATTGGATTTAAACAAAACCAAAGAGTGTGCTGCTGTCATACCTGGTCCATTGACTGCTTACAGGGTAAGAAAACCAATGTTTCATTTTGTAATTTGGGTGAACTATCCCTTTAACAGCAGGAACAGCACCATCTAGTCAGAATCTGGTAATATCAGGATGTAGGATGGGACATGAAGCTGCCAATCATGGTTGGAAATATGTTGATGATACGAATGCGCTTGAAAGCAGGAAACTGCATCAACCATCATCAATGCGGAAGCAACTGGACGAACTCCAAGGACATGCTCCTCAATGAGAAGAAATGTGTAGTGATGCATGTCACTTTCTCTAAAAACCCACCCCCTGCTCCACCCCTCTTCATCAACAGTGTCCCCCTGTCAGAGACATCAAAGGTCAGGGTGCTGGGTCTCACTATCCAGCAGGACCTGCGCTGGAGCAGCCAGGTTGACACTATGACCACAACCACCAGCAGGAAGCTATTCCTCATCAAGCGCTTCTCTGTAATTAATGAATGTATTTATTTAACTCTTATTTTACCAGGTAAGTTGACTGAGAACACATTCTCATGTACAGCTACGACCTGGGGAATAGTTACATGAGAGAGGAGGGGGGATGAATGAGCCAATTGGATGCTGGGGTTGATTAGGTGGCCATGATGGTATGAGGGCCAGATTGGGAATTTAGCCAGGACACCGGGGCTAACACCCTACCCTTACGATATGTGCCATGGGATCTTTAGTGACCACCATTTTAACGTCCCATCCAAAAGATGGCACCCTACACAGGGCAATGTCCCCAATTACTGCCATGGGGCATTGGGATATTTTTTTTTTTAGACCAGAGGTAAGAGTGCCTCCTACTGGCCCTTCAACACCACTTCCAGCAGCAGCTGGTCTCCAATCCAAGGACCGACGAGGACCAACCCTGCTTAGCTTCAGAGGCAAGCCAGCTAAAACCATTCCTCTGAATTCGTGGGCGTTTTCCAAATGACCCCACGATGAACACTGGAACCAAATATTTAGTATTTTGCTGTTTCAAAAAATATTTTTGCAGACCTACTGTCCATTTGCTTCAGCTACGTAAGACCAGTTCTGTCCCTGCTTGGCACCCTGGCCTCACTCAAACCCCGACTGCTCAGCTGGAGCGTGTCCAGAAGAGAGCCTGCTGAATAATTCTGGGTGGGTCGTACACCAGCTACCGGGAAGCCCTCGAAACCCTCAGAATCATGTCCTTGGAGAACAGATGAGAGCAGATCTGCCTGACATTTTCTAGATCCCTGCAGAACTCCCAGTTTGCAGACTGGCTCCCCCCAACCAGAAAGCAGATTACAGGACGGGCAACCAGCAACAGCCACACACTGAACACTCCCATTACATGCACAGGCCGCTAATCAGAACTCTCCCATTCATCACTAAACTGATTCATGCACACACCATATAGACCTGGGGCCTTAGAAATGCCTACCTGAGAACTCTAAAGATGAATTTTCTAAAGCTGCCACCCCATACCTTGTCTTTGTAGTATTGCTGTTTGTATAGTATATATTGCATATTTTAACATTGTATTATATTAAAAGGGTTTAGGATTTTACTATTCAGCATATGACTGCGAGCAACCATTAAAACCTACTACTACTAACCACTGGGTATCTATGGACCAAGGTCTCTCAACGCAATATTTTCCAGTCTAGTATCTCAAACAACAAGGACCAATAAAAATTCAAGTGGGAGTGACCTGGCACAAATGCATATAAATCTGACACAGTTATTCGTATTGCATAGAAACTTGCTATAGGCCTACATGTTCAAAACACTGTCAGGATTCAACTTACGCAAGCACATTCAGATTGACCACACAGTGGCGCTATAACGGGCACATAATCATCTCTCTTGATCAGTTTGACTCAGAGTAATGGAATTTGGCACACGTGCTCAGGAAGGTGAGTCTAGCTAACCTGTAGAGTATAGTTCTGTTTGGCCTCATGGGGGAACTGTTGGACAGGAAAAATAAATAATGCAAGCTCATTGGCTTATAGCAGCCATATTATTTGAGTTTCTCCCATTCTTCTCTGCAGATCCTCTGAAGTTCTGTCAGGTTGGATGGGGGCTGCACAACTATTTTCTTAGTGGTTCCAAAAATCTTCCATTTAAGAGTGATGGAGGCCACTGTGTTCTTGGGGACCTTCAATGCTGAAGGAATTTTTTGGCACCCTTTCTGTGCCTCGACACAATCCTGTCTCGGAGCTCTACGGATAATTCCTTTGACCTCATGGCTTGGTTTTTGCTCTGACATGCACTGTCAACTGTTGGACCTTATATAGACAGGTGTGTGCCTTTCCAAATAATGTCCAATCAATTGAATTTACCACAGTGGACTACAATCAAGTTGTAGAAACATCTCAAGGATGATCAATGGAAACAGGATGCACCTGAGCTCAATTTTGAGTCTCATAGCAAAGGGTCTGAATACTTAAGGTATTTCTGTATTTTACTTTTAATAAATGTGCAAACATTTCTAACAACCTGTTTTTGCTATGTCATTATGGGGTTTGTGTGTAGATTGATGAGGAATATTTTTTATTTAATCAATTTCAGAATAAGGCTGTAACGTAACAAAATGTGGAAAATGGGAAGGGGTCTGAATACTTTCCAAATGCACTGTACATCAACAACATCTCAGTCAGTAGGAAGCTCTCTCATCCATTTATATGCAGATGATACAGTCTTATACTCAGCTGGCCCCTGCCCTGATTTTGTGTTAAACTTTCTTAGTGTCCAACAAGATTTACCTGCCTTAACCTTGTTCTGAACACCTCCAAAACAAAGGTCACGTGGTTCGGCAGTTAGCCTGTATGTTAATTGACCAATGCATCATTGTGAAGGACATTGACCAAATATATAAATATCTAATTGTTTACTGGCAGGCTGTATAAACAGACTGATCTGTGTAATATGGTCGGATCACTTGGCATGGCTGCATAAACATAGATTGTTTTAATGAGTCAGGGAGTCATGTACAGTATAGTGTCATAGCTTTATCATACCTGTCTTTTTACAGCATGGCATAAACCTAATTGCTGCGAGAACAGACATTCCATTCCAGTCATATTCTTAGTACAAAGCTATGTACTCCATAATGCAGTATTACTAGCAAGCATAGGCCTACAATAACATTACAGACATACTAAGTATCTCTACTCTACTGGGTATGCAGTGTTTTCCACAAAGCTGCTTTAATTTTCTCTTGTCTCAGAGCTCAACCCCAGAATCTAAATGCAGAGTGTGATTCCGTGTTCGATGGGCGTGTTAACCATCCCAGCTAGAATCCATACATCCTCATTCTGGACACAGTCACCACATAAACGGATCAATATATTAAATCAGACAATCAATCATAACGATTACAGATTCAGTGGTCAGCAGAAGTGGCTGAAGAGACAGAGAGAAAGACAGAGACTCGCTCTCTCTCTTTCTCTCTCGCTCCCAGTCTCTCGCGGGTGTGAGAGACAGACAGGTGTTCCCAAGCCAAGCAGAGGAACATACAGTTGGCTAACCTTATGCTAAGATGTCCTTCTGTTCTAGTCATGTTTTACATGTTTGTCCACTATGCTTTTGTGTCACGCCTCCTAACAGTCACGCCTTCTCACTACTATGCAGATGACACACAGCTTTACCTTTCGATGAAACATGGTGAAGCCCTATAAGGAAGTGGATGGCAGCAAATGTTTTACTTTTAAACTCGGACAAAACAAAGATGCTAGTTCGGGTTCCCAAGAAACAAAGAGATCTGACATTGGATCTCGATGGTTGTACAGTCATCTCAGATACAACTGTGAAGGACCTCGGCGTTACTCTGGACCCTGATCTCTCTTTTGACTTTCTTTTGGCTTTCTGCTATAGAGCTCAGTTTTTATGGAATGGTCTGCCGATCCATGATCATATGATTGATCTGGCCCAGGGGTGCGAAGGTCAACGGCAAGGCATTGGAGTGACGAACCACCCTTGCCATCTTCTGCCTGGCTGGCTCCACTCTCTCCACTGGGATTCTCTGCCTCTGACCCTATTACGGGGGCTGAGCTCTCCCATGCCGTCCCCATGTTGTGCTAGGCTATTTTCGCTATACTCGACATGAGTGGGTTGAGTCACTGACGTGATTTTCCTTCCTGTCCTCGGGCGGTGGGGGAGATCTTCGTGGGCTATACTCAGCCTTGTCTCAGGGTAGTAAGTTAGTGATCTGTTGATATCCCTTTAGTGGTGTCAAGGCTGTGCTTTGGCAAAGTGGGTGGGGTTATATCCTGCCCCCACCCCGTCTCAGTCACCAGTATTTATGCTGCAATAGTTTATGTGCCGGGGGATAGGGTCAGTCCTTCATATCTGGTGTAATTCTCCTGTCTTATTTGGTGTCCTGTGTGATCTTAGGTATGCTCCCTTTAATTCTCCCATCTCTCCTTCTCAACCCTCCCGGAGGACCTGAGCCCTAGGATCATGCCTCAGGACTACCTGGCCTGACGACTCCTGGCTGTCCCAGTCTCCAGTCCACCTGGTCGTGCTGCAGATCCAGTTTCTGCTGTTCTGCCTGCAGCTATGGAATCCTAACCTGTTCACTGGTCGTGCTACCTTGTCCCGGACCTGCTGTTTCGACCTCTGAATGTTCACCTATGAAAAGCCAGCTGACATTTACTCCTGAGGTGCTGACCTGTTGCACCCTCTATAACCACTTTGATTATTATTTAACCCTGTTGCTCATCTATGAACGTTTGAACATCTTGAAGAACGATTTAGCCTTAATGGCCACGTACTCCTATTATCTCTACCCGGCACAGTCAGAAGAGGACTGTTTATCAAATAAAAATTATGATTTATTTAGAGCATAAGCATTCCTTATTTTACACATTCAATCTTAGATTAGGTAAAATGGGAAAATTACAGTGGTAAAATATTCCAATGCGGAGTGCATTGATAGATTATACAATGAATTCACAACGCAATTTTCCAAAGATGATTAGAGTAATTTAGATTAATTATCCTTATCTGCATAACAAGTACAAACATCTGCTAACAGTAGAGACTAACTGTAAACTGTGGAACAGATCAGAGTGAGTACAAGGTCAGTTTACTACAGTATCAGTCTCCAGATACAAACAGGCAGAGAATGCTCTCTGTTTTTCTAGAAACGTACATGACTGGAGCCTTAATGTTGAGACCTACATTTCATTCCAACACTTCCATCTATGCAACTTCATACTCAACTAGGGCCCGATTCTGACTTAGGACATTTCTGCCTTTCCTACATATACCTTTCCTACGCACACCTTTCCTAGGCATTTCTCGGTAGTTAGTATTCAGACCTTATGCAGGTGCGTAACGGCCTTTGCAGGCGTGGTTCAGTTGCGCGAGCTGAATACATTTAATTCAACCCACCTGCTTCAAGATGTCCACTATCATCCCCGTGCCCAAGAAAGGGAAAGTAACTGAACTGAATGACTACCGACCAGTAGCACTTACTTCTGTTATCATGAAGCGCTTCGAGAGGCTAGTGAAAGACCACATCACCTCCTCCCTCCCCAACACACTCAACCCTCTCCAATTCGCCTAACACCTTAACAGATCCACAGATTACGCAATCACCATTGCACTTCACACTGCCCTTACCATCCTGGATAAAAGCAATACATATGTGAAGATGCTGTTCATCGACTACAGCTTCGCCTTCAATACCATAGTGCCCTATAAGCTCATTACAAAGCTCATGGCCCTGTGTTTGAACTCCTATCTGGGTCCTGGACTTCCTGACGGGCCGCCCCCAGGTGGTGAAGGTAGGCAACATTACCTCCTCGACACTGATTCCCAACACGGGGGCCCCACAAGGGTGCGTCCTCATATCCCTCCTGTATTCCCTGTAAACCCACGACTGCGTGGCCTCACACAGTTCCAACTCCATCATCAAGTTCGCTGATGACACAACAGTAGTAGGCCTGATTACCAACAACGATGAGACAGCCTACAGGAAGGAGGTATGCACTCTGACAGTGTGGTGCCAGGTAAACAACATCTCCCTCAACATTAGCAAAACAAAGGAGCTGATTGTGGACTTCAGGAGGAACCAGGCTGGACACGCCCACATCCTCATCAACCGGGCCGCCGTGTAGACAGTCAATAACAAATTCCAGGTGGTCTAACCCTATGGACACCGTAGTGTCCACAACCTCAGGATGCTGAAGAAATTCGGCCTGTCTCAGAGGGCCCTCACAGTGTTCTACAAGAGCACCATCGAGGAGCATACTGTCGGGCTGCATCACAGCCTGGTACGGCAACTCCACCGCCGCGGACCGCAAGGCTCTTTAGAGGGTGATACGTGCAGCCGAACGCACCATTGGGTGCACACTGCCTGCCCTACAGGACACCTACAACACCAGGTGTCGCAGGAATGCCAAGAAGATCATCAGGGGCCCATCCACCCAAGCCATGCCCTGTTCTCCCCTCTTCAATCACTCAGACACAGGCAATACAGGAGCATCATGGCAAAAACTGGAAGATTGGCCAATAGTTTCTACCCCCAGACCATCAGGCTGCTGAATAGCCACCACTAGTCAGCTACCTGCACCCCCTCCCCCCTGCTCCTCCCCCTATTCACTTAGTCCTGCATGTTGGAGCTCTGAGCCTGAGATGTTCACTGTACCCTGCAATCACACCTGCAACCCTGTATATGTGACTATTAAACACTCAACCTGAAAACTCTCCCACTTGCTGGCCAACAGACCTTTTCGTGGAGTTCATTCAATAGGGTTCTCAGCACATGTATCTAAAGCCATCCCTTTAAAGTTGGTGTACCTTTACTCGCCGTGTTTGGAGGAGGAGGATTGCTGCCTATGACCCCAAGAACACCATCCTCACCGTCAAACATGGAGGTGGAAACATTATGCTTTGGGGGTGTTTTTCTGCTAAAGGGACAGGACAACTTCACCGCATCAAAGGGACGATGGACGGCGCCATGTACCGTCAAATCTTGGGTGAGAACATCCTTCCCTCAGCCAGGGCATTGAAAATGGGTCGTGGATGGGTATTCCAGCATGACAATGACCCAAAACACACGGCCAAGGCAACAAAGGAGTGGCTCAAGAAGAAGCACATTAAGGTCCTGGAGTGGCCTAGCCAGTCTCCAGACCTTACCCCATAGAAAATCTGTGGAGGGAGCTGAAGGTTCGTGTTGCCAAACGTCAGCCTCGAAACCTTAATGACTTGGAGAAGATCTGCAAAGAGGAGGAGTGGGACAAAATCCCTCCTGAGATGTGTGCAAACCTGGTGGCCAACTACAAGAAACGTCTGACCTCTGTGATTGCCAACAAGGGTTTTGCCACCAAGTACTAAGTCATGTTTTGCAGAGGGGTCAAATACTTATTTCCCTCATTAAAATGCAAATCAGTTCATAACATTTTTGACATTTCTTTTTCTGGATTTTGTTGTTGTTATTCTGTCTCTCACTGTTCAAATAAACCTACCATTAAAATTATAGACTGATCATGTCTTTGTCAGTGGGCAAACGTACAAAATCAGCAGGGGATCAAATACTTTTTTCCCTCACTGTATATGGAGAGAAAGGTTCCGAATATTAGGGATCAATAAAAGAAAGCCATGTAAATATGCGCATATTCGTCTCCTTTTCAGCACCAATTGGTAGATAAAAAAATACTCTGATCTTATATATTAGTGTTAGGAAAGTATTTATGGATAATAATTTTAAAAAGTAACCCTAATAATACTCACTAATCATGGAACTGTGATGGCAATAGTCCAGTTGTCATGAACCGTGGCCAGGCTCCAGGTTTAAACTGCTACAGTTGAAGTCGGAAGTTTACATACACTTAGGTTGGAGTCATTAAAACTTGTTTTTCAACCAATCCACAAATTTCTTGTTAACAAACTATAGTTTTGGCAAGTCGGTTAGGACATCTACTTTGTGCATGACACAAGTAATTTTTCCAACAATTGTTTACAGACTTATAATTCACTGTATCACAATTCCAGTGGGTCAGAAGTTTACATCCACTAAGTTGACTGTGCTTTAAAACAGCTTGGGAAATTCCAGAAAATTATGTCATGGCTTTAGAAGCTTCTGATAGGCTACTTGACATCATTTGAGTCAATTGGAGGTGTACCTGTGGATGTATTTCAAGGCCTATCTTCAAACTCAGTGCCTCTTTGCTTGACATCATGGGAAAACCAAAAGAAATCAGCCAAAACCTCAGAAAATTTTTTGTAGACCTCCACAAGTCTGGTTCATCCTTGGGAGCAATTTCCAAACGCCTGAAGGTACCACGTTCATCTGCACAAACAATAGTACGCAAGTATAAACACCATGAGACCACTCAGCCGTCATACCGCTCAGGAAGGAGACGCATTATGTCTCCTAGAGATGAACGTACTTTGATGCGAAAAGTGCAAATCAATCCCAGAACAACAGCAAAGGACCTTGTGAAGATGCTGTAGGAAACAGGTACAAAAGTATCTATATCCACAGTAAAACGAGTCCTATATCGACATAACTTGAAAGGCCGCTCAGCAAGGAAGAAGACACTGCTCCAAAACCACCATAAAAAAGCCAGACTACGGTTTGCAACTGCACATGGGGATAAAGATCGTACTTTTGGGAGAAATGTCCTCTGGTCTGATGAAACAAAAATAGAACTGTTTGGCTATAATGACCATCGTTATGTTTGGAGGAAAAAGGGGGCTGCTTGCAAGCCGAAGAACACCATCCCAACGTGAAGCACGGGGGTGGCAGCATCATGCTGTGGGGGGGCTTTGCTGCAGGAGGGACTGGTGCACTTCACAAAATAGATGGCATCATGAGGAAGGAAAATTATGTGGATATATTGAAGCAACATCTCAAGACATCAGTCAGGAAGTTAAAGCTTGGTCGCAAATGGGTCTTCCAAATGGACAATGACCCCAAGCATACTTCCAAAGTTGTGGCAAAATGGCTTAAGGACAACAAAGTCAAGGTATTGGAGTGGCCATCACAAAGCCCTGACCTCAATCCTATAGAAAATGTGTGGGCAGAACTTAAAAGGCATGTGCGAGCAAGGAGGCCTACAAACCTGACTCAGTTACACCAGCTCTGTCAGGAGGAATGGGCCAAAATTCACCCAACTTATTGTAGGAAGCTTGTGGAAGGCTACCCGAAACGTTTGACGCAAGTTAAACAATTTAAAGGCAATGCTACCAAATACTAATTGAGTGTATGTAAACTTCTGACCCACTGGGCATGTGATGAAAGAAATAACATCTTAAATAAATAATTCTCTCTACTATTATTCTGACATTTCACATTCTCAAAATAAAGTGGTGATCCTAACTGACCTAAGACAGGGAATTTTTATTAGGATTAAATGTCAGGAATTGTGAAAAACTGAGTTTAAATGTATTTGGCTAAGGTGTATGTAAACTTCCGACTTCAATTGTACATATGGTCTGCGTTCCAATAATGATTCAAATAGACTAATATGTTAGCCTAATATTATCCACTATTGCTAGTGATCCTCAGGAACAACCACACGAACGTGACAAAGGAAAGAAAGGTAAACTAACGATCCCACTGGGGGCACATTGGTTGAATCAACATTGTTTCCACCAACGTGGAATAGATGTTGAATTGATGTGTGGAGGAATGGAATGATACAAAAATAAACAGTGAAAAGTCCAGGCATAGAATTAATAAAACATTCTAGAAATCATAAATGAACGTGGTAGGTTTGGCGCTATACTGTCATTTGCACATGGCTACAGAAGCCTATAGCTTGGGTCTCAAAATGTCATCGCTGTAGGTTATAAGACCAGCATTACATAAAATTCACTGTGGAAAAGTTGATATGTTGATATGATTCAGTTTGCTGCCATATGACTGGTTTCACATTTGTCATCTCCAGCGATCATAAGGTAAAATAAAAAAATGTAGGGCTGGGATGATACCAGTATCGTGATACTCGTTAGTATAGTGGCAAGGAAACAAAACCCGAAGCAGATTTAACTTCTTTAGGAAAACAGCATTAATGTTGGAAACAAACATCATCATCATCCAGGGTCTCATTTATTTATTTTCTAAGATATAGCAGAACATATTTTACATACATAATGTTTTAAAAAGGACCAAAGAGTTAGGTGTGCTTCCTGTTTTCATTTTTGGCATGGAAAAAAATATTGTGATACTGGAATAATCCCAGCCTTAATAAAATGGGACTTACGTTACATTATTACTTAAGAATAGAACATAAATAGGTCTCTGACGTAATCACAACAAAATCATTCGGAAAGTATTCAGACCCCTTGACTTTTTCCACATTGTTACGTTACAGCCTTATTCTAAAATGGGTAAAACAGTTTTTTTCCCCTCATCAATCTACACACAATACCCCATAATGACAAAGCAAAAACTGGTTTTTAGACAATTTTGCAAATGTATATAAAAAAAAATACTGAAATATCACATTTACATAAGTATTCAGACTCTTTACTCAGTACTTTGTCGAAGCACCGTCAACTGTGGGACCTTATATAAACAGTTGTGTGCCTTTCCAAATCATGTCCAATTAATTGAATTGACGGACGGAGAATTTCTACAAACCTGTTTTCGCTTTGTCATTATGGGGTATTGTGTGTAGCTTGATGAGGGAAAAAATACTTTTTAATCCATTTTAGAATAAGGCTGTAACGTAACAAAATGTGGAAAAAGTCAAGGGTTCTGAATACTTTCCGAATGCACTGTATATCACATGATGAATACCTAAAGAATCATAGGCTGTCTTTGCATTTCGTAGTATCTGTGTGTTCCTTTCTCTGTGCAACCCTCAATACAGATAAGTATTTTCCTCCCGGAGGAAAAAGGCCAAGTTTTCCTCTCCAACTGGTGAGGAATTTAATCTACAGAGATGACAGGGAGGGTGAGCAATGGCACAGGGATGGATAACATTTTAGAAAAATTACTTAATTCCCCAGGAATTGAACAGATTAATTTCTCATCGTTGACAGTGACACTAGCGCATTCTTGTCTTCAAAGGGCTGAGTAAATGTTGATTTTCTCTCTCTCTCTCATGCTCCCTTATCTGCTATCTGAGGGAGAGGGGGGGGAGAGAAAGAGAAAACCGAGGGGGGGGGGGGGGGGGGGGGGAGAGAGAGAGTGGGGAAGAGAGCAAGGGAGAGAAGAGAAAGAGGGAGAGCGAGTTGAGGGGGTAGCGACAGAAAGAGAGGTAGGCTTCACAGGGCCTATGGACGCTTCTCCTCCCATCTCCTAGCTTGTTTGCCCTATCACACAGCAGGATCAATAAGTTCACTGTAAACAAGGCCTCGGTCAACAACAACCTTCACACCAGCCACCCGAAACTACCCCCAACATACACACACACACACACACTCTGCCCCACAGCTTACATCCCAGGCCCACACTCATCTCTCTCCACAGTTAAAGTGCATGCAGTACGAACCACACTGACACCACGCTGCTGCCAAACCAATCCATAAATAGACAACAATCACTGTTTCGCAAAACAAGCGATATCTATATCAACCCCTACACCAAGCTGTTTATCATCATTAGTCTCACTGGCAGGCCAAGGGAAAGTTGTGCCAATGCAGTGGGTCTGCTACAGTGTCGGATGGAAGGATAGAAAGAGGGATAGATGGAAGGCTAGAGGGACAGCGGTGGGTTTGCTACAGTATCGGGATATACAGTACCAGTCAAAAGATTGGACACACCTACAAAGGGTATTTCTTTATTTTTTTACTATTTTCTACATTGTAGAATCATGTAGTAACCAAAAAAAGTGTTAAACAAACCAAAATATATTTTATATTTGAGATTCTTCAAATAGCCACCCTTTGCCTTGATGACAGCTTTGCACACTCTTGGCGTTCTCTCAACCAGCTTCATGAGGTAGTCACCTGGAATGAATTTCAATTAACAGGTGCCTTCTGAAAAGTTAATTTGTGGAATTTCTTTCCTTCTTAATGCGTTTGAGCCAATCAGCTGTGTTGCGACAAGGTAGGGGGTGGTATACAGAAGATAGCCCTATTTGGTAAAAGACCAAGTCCATATTATGGCAAGAACAGCTCAAATAAGCAAAGACAAATGACAGTCCATCATTACTTTAAGACATGAAGGTCAGTCAATACAGAACATTTCAAGAACTTTGAAAGTTTGTTCAAGTGCAGTCGCAAAAACCATCAAGCGCTATGATGAAACTGGCTCTCATGAGGACCGCCACAGGAATGGAAGACCCAGAGTTACCTCTGCTGCAGAGGATAAGTTCATTAGAGTTACTGGCCTCAGAAATTGCAGCCCAAATCAATGCTTCACAGAGTTCAAGTAACAGACACATCTCAACATCAACTTTTTAGAGAAGACCACGTGAAATCAGGCCTTCATGGTCGAATTGCTGCAAAGAAACCACTACTAAAGGACACCAATAAGAAGAAGAGACTTGCTTGGGCCAAGAAACAGGAGCAATGGACATTAGACGGGTGGAAATGTGTCCCTTGGTCTGGAGTCCAAATTGGAGATTCTTGGTTCCAACCACCGTGTCTTTGTGAGACGCGGTGTGGGTTACAGATTATCTCTGCATGTGTGGTTCCCACTGTAAAGCATGGAGGAGGAGGAGTTATGGTGTGGGGGTGCTTTGCAGGTGACACTGTCTGTGATTTCAAGGTACACTTAACCAGCATTGCTACCACAGATTCCTGCAGCGATACGCCATCCTATCTGGTTTGGGCTTTGTGGGACTATCATTTGTTTTTCAACAGGACAATGACCCAACACACCTCCAGGCTGTGTAAGGCTATTTGACCAAGAAGGAGAGTGATGGAGTGAAGCTGGTTGAGAGAATGCCAAGAGTGTGCAAATATGTAACCAAGGCAAAGGCTTGCTATTTGAAGAATCTCAAATATAAAATATGTTTTGATTTGATTGACACTTTTTTGGTTACTACATGATTCCATATGTGTTATTTAATAGTTTTGATGTCTTCGCTATTATTCTACAATGTAAAAAATAGTAAAAATAAAGAAAAACCCTTGAATGAGTAGGTGTGTCCAAACTTTTGACTGGTAGGGTAGATACTGAGGGAGCGAGGGATGCACTGAGGGAGATGAGGAGGAGGGGGGTGTATTCCCTTGACACAAATGGCTGGCAAGGACACATGAGGGAGGGCCCTGGATATTTTTTTGGGGCAGTGCCTCCCAGCCAACAGAACTCAGACGAGATTATTGATGGCTTAGACTGGGATCAACTTTTCACTGAGGACTGATTTACTGGTTATAGCGGGAGCAGCAGGGCCTACTGTACAACTGTCACTGGGCTGCTGGTTGACAGAAAACATAGGCCTACAGTAGGACATTTTTGTAGGGGTTGACCAACCTTAGCGATACGGTCTTCGTCCTCGAATCGTGGAAACAGAAGTCTCATAAAATGTCCTTGTCCAGTTGCATGTCCATTTCAATGTGTACTCTGCCATCTTGTCCATTTCAAGTCTTCGCTTATTGATCGAGATAGTGGTCTGTCATCACGGGCGGCAGGTAGCTTAGTGGGTAAGAGCGTTGTGCCAGTAACCGAAAGGTCGCTGGTTCTAATCCCCGAGCCGACTAGGTGAAAAATCTGTCGATGTGCCCCTAAGCAAGGCCCTTAACCCTAATTGCTCCTGTAAGTCGCTCTGGATAAGAGTGTCTGCTAAATTACACAAATGTATATATGACATGTGGCACTTTGGGTTGGACCCACCTGTATCAATGAGAGAAGACCTGAAATAGACAAAATGGTCTACACATTGTTGGATTAATTCATGGAGCCAGAAAAGTATTTATTTTAATAATGGAGCATTTTCTAAATTCGAACGGACCCACTGCAACTGGACGACTTCTTATGAGACTCCTGTTTCCACGAATCCAGGACGAAGACAGTATCACCAAGCTAAGGTTGGCCAAAAATTCTCTGTGCTACACCAAACAGTACCTAACCTGTAACTCCCAGTATAATAGATAAAATGTTTGGTTAAATCACATTATCTGGTGTTAGAATATGTAGCTATTTTGAAGGGTAGGCCTAAGTTTATTTAGCCTACCTTGTAGGATGTTTGCCCCCTCTTTTTTGTATATCCTCAGTAGGCTACCAGCTAGTGGCGTAGGCAGGAATCCGATGATGGCAGGGCCAGCAAAAATGTAGGTGGGCCAAAACTTAGGCACTCAAATCATTCAATTATTATAAAAGCTACCCTATACCTTACTGTATTCGATCGCATACAACAAACCATCAAACAGACCAAATATCTTGTAAGCCTACATAAATCCATGACTCTAGCATTTAATATAGATGTAGGATCTTAATTTGATCACCCTGTTGCAGAACTTTCCTGCAATGCAGGGAAATGTAAAACTTGTAGTGTATTTGAGATTTTTTTAAAGGCTTCTGAAGTCAAATTTCTACTTTGAAATTTCAGACTTGATTTTGCCTTACAAAAAATGTATCAACCCCTACAAAAATGTTCATTAATTATAATCCACATAATAATTCTGTATTATTAAAATGCAGTATTATTTTCCTGCTGTAGCAAACTGGCTCAAATTAAGATGCTATATCTGTAGATGTGTCTGGAACTAACAGGTGTGCCAGACGGCCTACTGTAGTTTTTCTTTTTTGTGGCTTGGAATTCGAATCGTGTTAACTGCAGTCCTACTTTATATTGCTAGAATGCCTATTGCGAAACGTCTTAAAAAATGTTTTACATTGATTACATTTGAACACCTCTGAACCATGGGTCTAGGTTTCATACCGTCTTGTTTACAGTCCCGTATCCATTCCTGCCGTGGATTTGTTGAGCAACGCTCCCGTCAGCTGTGATGAAGGCGCGCTTGGCGGTAGCTACACCTGCTTGTCTGGCCGGTTCTGTGGGTTGTTGTATAAAAACTGGGGGTGATTTCGGAGTCTTTCAGACAGAGATAGAGGAAACATAAGCGTTATGCTGCAGACAAAAGGCGTTCAACCCAGAGCCACATGGTTCCCATGGAAACTTCCTTTCCTCAGTTTCTAGCTGCTATTTATGGGGCTGTGATGTCTGTGACATGTTGGTTGTTGCAGGCGGAGGATAAATTAACATATCAAGGGCCATAAATCTAAGAAGCACTGTCTGTTAATGCAATTGTACACTGAATTAATATAAACAAAACATGTAAAGTGTTGGTCCCGATTCATGAGCTGAAATAAAAGATCAAAGTAATTTTCTGTTCACACAAAAAGCTTATTTCTCTCAAATTTTGCACAAATTTGTTTACATCCCTGTTAGTGAGCATTTCTCCTTTGCCAAAACAATCCATCCACCTGACAGGTGTGGCATATCAATAATCTGATTAAACAGCATGATCATTACACAAGTGCACCTTGTGCATGGGACAATTAAAGGCCACTCTAAAATGTTTTGTCCCACAACACAATGCCACAGATGTCTCAAGTTTTGAGGGAGCGTGCAATTGGCATGCTAACTGCAGGAATATTTTATGTTCATTTCTGTACCATAAGCCGCCAACGTTGTTTTAGAGAATTTGGCAGTACGTCCAACCGGCCTCACAACCACAGACCACGTGTAACCACGGTAGCTCAGGACCTCCACATCCAGCTTCTTCACCCGCGGGACCGTCTGAGACCAGCCACCTGGACAGCTGATGAAACTGTAGGTTTGCACAACCGAAGAATTTCTGCACAAACTGTCAGAAACCGTCTGGGGAAGCTCATCTGCATGCTTGCCGTCCTCACCAGGGTCTTGACCTGACTGCAGTTCGGTGTCGTAACCGACTTCAGTGGGCAAATGCTCACCTTCGATGGCCACTGGCATGCTGGAGAAGTGTGCTCTTCATGGATGAATCCCGGTTTCAACTGTGGGCGAGCGGCCCCATGTCGCAACACAATTCCTGGAAGCTGAAAATGTCCCAGTTCTTCCATGGCCTGCATACTCATCAGACATGAACATATTTGGGAGGAGTGGGACAACATTCCAAACAACAGCCTGATCAACTCTATGCGAAGGAGATGTGTCACGCTGCATGAGGCAAATGGTGGTGACACCAGATACTGACTGGTTTTCTGATCCACGCCCCTACCTTTTTTGTAAAGGTATCTGTAACCAACAGATGCATATCTGTATTCCCAGTCGTGAAATCCATAGATTAGGGACTAATTTATTTATTTCAATTGACTGATTTCCTTATATGAACTGTAACTCAGTAATATCTTTGAAATTGTTGCATGTTGCGTTAATATTTTTTATCAATGTATATAAGGAACATCATTGGTTTGCATGCACACACATCAAATGTTACAAGCTAAAGATAACCATGGACTCAATCTAATGCTATTTAAAGGTCCAATGCAGCCATTTGTATCTCAATATTAAATAATTTCTGGGTAACAATGAAGTACCTTACTGTGATTGTTTTCAATCAAAATGCTCAAAAAATATATAAACATTGTTTCTTAGCAAAGAGCAATTTCTCAAGCAAGAATTTTGCTAGGACTGTCTGGGAGTGGTCTGAGTGGGGAGGGGAAAACTGAAAACTAGCTGTTATTGGAAGAGGTGTTTGGAACTCTTTCTTATTGGTCTAGTAACTAATTTACCGCCTGGTGATGTCACCAAGCAGGCCAAATCCCACCAAAACAGGCTGAAATTTGAGGTGGTATTTTCAAACGGCTCTTACACTAAAACAACATTATCATTTTCACAATTTTACAGAATTATTCCAACCTCAGTGTGGAAATATATATAAAACACAGGACAATCATGTTTTTGACTGCACATGGCCTTTAAAGATCAAAATATTTGGTACTTTTTTTGTCATTTAATCAGTGAAGCATCATTCAAATCTTCTGGCTATAAACTGCCTGACGTACAGGAACTGCAAACACGAGTCATGACCTAGTTTCTGTCTGTGTGTTTATGGGAATTATAGGAAGATCTCTGTCTGTAGTGTAGATGGTGATTGAAGATCATCCAGAGACACTAATCCGATAGCAGTATAACCACATTACAACCATGTGTCAACATCAATGAGACTGACTCAACGTTTGTGCCCCAAATGGCACCCTATTACCCACGTAGTGCACTACTTTTGACCAGGACCCATATGGCTCTGGTCAAAAGTAGTACACTATATTGGGAATAGGGTGCCATTGGGGACAGACACAACCTTCTGATGCACCAGACTGACGCTAGGCCAGGCCCAGGTAATGACTTTATCTAACCACCATGACATGATGACATTGACATGGAAATTAACAATGACATTGAACTTCAAAGATTTTCCTCACGAGAAACCAGCGGTTCCAACAAATGTGGGTTTGACAGAATGAATTAACTGACCTTACCAGGGTCCTGAAATAGGACCTGAAATGAAGCCTCTTGACATCTCACTCTGAGACAGACAGTAAGTAGTTCAGAATATAAGTGAAAACAAGGATAAATACATTTCAACACATTCAAACCTGAGACTTATAGAATAGAATTTGACAGTGAATGCAGAATTCAGATTCTGGGGGGAATTTCACTCTCCAAACAATGGAAAATGGAAACTGGCAGTAATAATAATATCCTGGCTCAATATAAAACATTGACTCAGCTCCCTATAGATGTATTTCATCTGAACTATTGTTCTGACAGTATCTGTCCCACCAGAATAATGTTCAGTTCTAAATACATTTTTAACCGCCAACGGACAGTGCAGAGCAGACCCGTTGGCCCATCAGGATTGAAATTGCCCAGTGAATGAGAACAGAGCAGAGCACCACCACTGATGCAGAATTACAGTACTATAGTAGGGACTGATTGAATCTCAATGTTAAATTAAAGTCTCCCTACCATCCTATCTAAGCCAATATGACACCAATGCCGATGGAACTTCGCAAATCAATTTGATTGGAGATACGCAACACACTCCCCACCTCTCGTCATGAGCCGTCCGGCCGTTACTGAGAAACACATTCCAGATTTTTAACAGGGTTGTTAGCATTAGGAGAAAATACAATTTCTTGCCCACACCTAGCTCAATATCTAGGTGTTGGATAAGAGACTACAGCGTCCATAGTGACCATTAGACTTGCCATCTTTCAGACTGAATTAGTTTGTAGGGGCAACAGTTTTGATTACATTTATAATTTAATCGCTCTCATGTGCCAATAGAGAACCAACAATGTGCTAATATCTTTTTTGCCAAATCTCAGAGTTGCTGCACAACAGCAGCAGCTAGCTAGTAGCAGGCTAGCACCTGTAGCTAGCTAAGTATATTTTGCTATGGAAGGTTTTCAGATGGCTGAAGTCATTTGTGAAAACTAAATCAGAGCACAAACAAATAAGCTAGCGAACATCCTTGGATGCTATTATAGCCTGTTTGCTAGCCAACTAGCCAGTAGCTACATGCCAAAGAGGCTGTAATATAGCTGTATAGATCGTAGACCGCAACTCAATGTTGACAATATATCCTAGCTAGCTACATTCTTCCATAAAGCATAGCTAGCTAGCTAAGTAGCTGATTTTTTTTTTTTTTTGCTAGCTAAGTTGAATCTAAACCAGGCCAATACACATCAACACAGTCGCTGTTCGAGCATCCAGAACAAATTCCAGCCCTTAACTTATGATGCATTCATTCAGTACCTTCCCTCCTATCAATTCAATTTTCTTCATGCCATTTAAATCAAAATCTGCACTGACTGATCAACAGTTTCAAGTTACTATTCAATGTGTTCCCAAAAATCTGAACCCAATAAGCAACATTACGTTTAAAAGACGTATTTTCCAGACGTTGAAGTTAGGTTCATTTTAGGTTCTGAAAATACGTATTTTCCGGACGTTGAAAATACGTATTTTCCGGACGTTGAAATCAGGTTCATTTTCGGTTCTGAATTAATGTTAACAATACTTTCTCTACTTTTTTGTATGTACTGTAATGTACTGCACTCTGCTGTGCTCTACTACAGTGGTTCTCAAACCTCTCCTCGGGGACCCCAGACATTTCACAAGTTTTACATTTTAGTAATTTAGCAGACAATCTTTTCCAGAGTGACTTACAGTTAGTGCATTCATCTTAAGATACTGTAGCTAGGTGAGATTCAAGAGCTTGAGAATGAGTTGACCAGTTGAATCAGGTGTGCTAGCGCTGGAATAGATCAATTACATGGAAGGGAACCGGACCAAATCTAAACCAAACATTGACATCTAAATGCCCGGCTATGAAAAGCCAATTGACATTTACTCCTGATGCACTGACCTGTTGCAACCACTACAACCACTGTGATTATTATTTGACCCTGCTGGTCATCTATGAACGTTTGAACATCTTGGAGAAAAATCTGGCCTTAATGGCCATTTGCTGTTATAATCTCGACCCGACACAGCCAGAAGGGGACTGGCCACCCCTCAGAGCCTGGTTCCTCTCTAGGTTTCTTCTTAGGTTTCTGCCTTTCTAGGGAGTTTTTCCCTAGCCACCGTGCTTCTACATCTGCATTGCTTGCTGTTTGGGGTTTTAGGCTGGGTTTCTGTATAGCACTTTGTGACATCTGCTAATGTAAAAAGGGCTTTATAAATACATTTGATTGATTGATTGATGGATTGGTCTATGATTGGTTCAGATTTTGACCAAAAATCAATATCCGTGGACGAGAAAAACACACCACTTCAATACAGTTTTGACTTTTTCGTAGCATGTTAGGAGAATTAATGTAGCAGGTTAGGAGAATTAAGTTAAGGTTATGAAAAGGGTTAGCAAAAATGCTCTCCTAACCTGCTACGAAAAGTCACTTGTATCGAAGTGGCATGTTTTTAGGGAGTCCCGTACGTGGACGTTGGAATCAAGGCCGGTTCAGGCCGCACCAAAAAAAGAGAAGGGGGTTCGGTCCCCTTAGTGGGAAGTAGCCATCAGCAAGTACAAAACTGGAGGGGGGTCTGGTGGGAGTTCTTTCCAAATGCTCACTCAGCCAACTTATTCAGTACTTTGAGAGTCACTTACAAGAACTGTAATGTGCTTAATGTAAAGCAGCTGTTGATATTCACCCCCCTCCCCTCTTTAAAAGAGAGAGAATCCATATGTTTTGTATTAATACAAATAGCCATGTTTATGACGTAATAGCCAGGGCCCGGTTTCCCGATAGTGATGGAACTGTGTGTAAGATTTGTGTGTATTGGGTATATGTTGTGAAATTGTTAGGTATGACTTGTTAGATATTACTAAACTGTCGGAGCTAGAAGCACAAGAATTTCGCTACACCCGCAATAACATCTGCTAAACACGTGTATGTGACAAATAAAATTTGATTTGAAGAGCAAATAAAAATTTTGAAAAACATATTTTGCATGTGGAAATGTTGTATAATTACCTTCAGGTGTAAAAACCAAGGAAATTAAAAAAACTAAAACTGTTTTAAGTGAGAAGTAGGGATTGGTCTGAAGCTGAAAAAGAAAGGGAATTCACATGAGCACCACAATGCCTACTCCACCCATAATCTACCAAGGTTTTCCAGCAAGTATTCAGACCACAGTCACTCATATATAGAGGTCTATAGATATAGAGGTCTATAGATGCCTGATTTCTGTAACCGTTAGCTTACCTGTGTAATATTGACATAAGCTCAGAAACACTTGTTCAGCAAACATGGTCCTGTTTTATCAATTGCTGTGCTGATAAATGGGCAGTTCGTTACCTCTGTCAAATTAATATACAGTCTAAAGTTGTGTGTATTTGTATTTATTTTTGCAATTAAGATTAAGCTACATTAACACACATTTACAATAGGCCTATATCTAAAATAATACATACATCCTAACGATAATATATTATGTGTGTATGTATGTGTGTGTATACAGTGCATTCGGAAAGTATTCAGACCCCTTGACTTTTTCCACTTTGTTACGTTTCAGCCTTATTCTAAAATGTTTTTAATTATTTATACACAATACCCCAAAGCGAAAACAGCTTTTTATAATTTTTTGCTAATTTATTACAAAGAAAAAACAGAAATACCTATTTACATAAGTATTCAGACCCTTTGCTATGAGACTCGAAATTGAGCTCAGGTGCATCCTGTTTCCATTGATCATCCTTGAGATGTTTCTTCATCTTGATTGGAGTCCACCTGTGGTGAATTCAATTGATTGGACATGATTTGGAAAGGCACACACCTGTCTATATAAGGTCCCACAGTTGACAGTGCATGTCAGAGCAAAAACCAAGCCATGAGGTCGAAGGAATTATCCATAGAGCTCAGAGACAGGATTGTGTCAAAGCACAGATCTGGGGAAGGGTACCAAAAAATGTCTGCAGCATTGAAGGTCCCCAAGAACACAGTGGCCTCCATCATTCCTAAGTGGAAGAAGTTTGGAACCAACCAAGACTCTCCTAGAGCAGGCTGCCCGGCCAAACTGAGCAATCGGGGGAGAAGGACCTTGGTCAGGGAGGTGACCAAGAACCCGATGGTCACTCTGACAGAGCTCAAGAGTTCCTCTGTGGAGATGGAAGAACCTTCTATAAGGACAACCATCTCTGCAGCACTCCACCAATCAGGCCTTTATGGTAGAGTGGCCAGACGGAAGCCACTCCTCAGTAAAAGGCACATGACAGCCCGCTTGGAGTTCACCAAAAAGCACCTAAAGGACTCTCAGACCATGAGAAACAAGATTCTCTGGTCTGATGAAACCAAGATTGAACTCTTTGGCCTGAATGCCAAACGTCACATCTGGAGAAAACCTGGCACCATCCCTACGGTGAAGCATGGTGGTGGCAGCATCATGCTGCAGGGATGTTTTTCAGCGGCAGGAACTGGGAGACTAGTCAGGATCGAGGGAAAGATGAACGGAGCAAAGTACAGAGAGATCCTGAAAACCTGCTCCAGAGCGCTCAGGACCTCAGACTGGGGCGAAGATTCACCTTCCAATAGGACAACGACCCTAAGCACACAGCCACGACAACGCAGGAGTGGCTTCGGGACAAGTCTCTGAATGTCCTTGAGTGGCCCAGCCAGAGCCCGGACTTGAACCCGATTGAACATCTCTGGAGAGACCTAAAAATTGCTGTGCAGCGACACTCCCCATCCAACCTGACAGAGCTTGAGAGGATCTGCAGAGAAGAATGGGAGAAACTCCCAAATACAGGTGTGCCAAGCTAGTAGCATTATACCCAAGAAGACTCTAGGCTGTAATCGCTGCCAAAGGTGCTTCAACAAAGTACCGAGTACAGGGTCTGAATACTTATGTAAATGTGATTTCAGTTTTTTTAAATATATATTTTAAAAATGTGCTAATATTTCTGAGCCTGTTTTTGCTATGTCATTATGAGGTATTGTGTGTAGATTGATGAGGGGGAAAAATACTTTAATACATTGTAGAATAAGGCTGCAAGGTAAAACAAATATGGAAAAAGTCAAGGGGTGTGAATACTTTCCGAAGGCACTGTATAGACAAACACACACACACACACACATTATATCATCATTAGGATGTATGTTTTTTTTATAGATATAGGCCTATTGTAAATGTATATTATTGTAGCTTCATCTTTATTGTAAAAACAAATACAAATACACAACTTTAGACTGCATATTAATTTGACAGAGGTAATGAACTGCCCATTGATCAGCACAGCAATTGATAAAACAGGACCATGTTTGCTAAACAAGTTTTTCTGAGCTTATGTCAATATTACACAGGTAAGCTAACGCTTACAGAAATCAGGAATGCAGACAGGCTCTATAGACCTCTATATATGAGTGACTGTGTCCAACACGCCACCACCTGTTGCTATGAAACATGTTATGAAATATATATTTTTCTCAATTGATAAATAGAAAAAGAAAATACATTACAAGACAAAACAGCTCTCTCAATCAAGCATGATGGTCTTGTAAGTATAAAAGCAAAGCTTGCTTTCATATCATTTTAAAAAGCTTGAAAAAGTAGTGGAATGGGATTAGTGTGGTGTGTGAAGAATCCAACACTAACTTGAATGCGGTACAAATCACATTATTGTGGGAGCAACTCCGCTAAGAATATGAATTAGGCTGTTTGAGAAGGTTTGAATCCTAAGCAACTTACATACACATTTTTTGATGTACAATAGTGGAAATGCACCGTTTTCACATATGTAGACACTGGTATTGTGTTGGAGATCATGAAAATGAGGTTGAAAAGTGGTGGAATTGTCCTTTAAGCTGTAACCAGAAAGTAATATCCAACTGAAGTGGTCTGGCAGCACTTTCCTTTCCTTCTGTTACAGACAAGACAAGACGGATCCATTCACAGTAGATTATTATAGAACAGGCTATACATACTCATTCACACATTAAAAACACTGCATCATCAATATATACAATCAATGTCCTTATTTGATCTATATTATATCACAGGTACAGTGGGGGGGAAAAGTATTTAGTCAGCCACCAATTGTGCAAGTTCTCCCACTTAAAAAGATGAGAGAGGCCTGTAATTTTCATCATAGGTACACGTCAACTATGACAGACAAAATGAGAATTTTTTTTCCAGTAAATCACATTGTAGGATTTTTAATAAATGTATTTGCAAATTATGTTGGAAAATAAGTATTTGGTCAATAACAAAAGTTTCTCAATACTTTGTTATATACCCTTTGTTGGCAATGACACGGGTCAAACGTTTTCTGTAAGTCTTCACAAGGTTTTCACACACTGTTGCTGGTATTTTGGCCCATTCCTCCATGCAGATCTCCTCTAGAGCAGTGATGTTTTTGGGCTGTCGCTGGGCAACACGGACTTTCAACTCCCTCCAAAGATTTTCTATGGGGCTGAGATCTGGACACTGGCTAGGCCACTCCAGGACCTTGAAATGCTTCTTACGAAGCCACTCCTTCGTTGCCCGGGCGGTGTGTTTGGGATCATTGTCATGCTGAAAGACCCAGCCACGTTTCATCTTCAATGCCCTTGCTGATGGAAGGAGGTTTTCACTCAAAATCTCACGATACATGGCCCCATTCATTCTTTCCTTTACACGGATCAGTCGTCCTGGTCCCTTTGCAGAAAAACAGCCCCAAAGCATGATGTTTCCACCCCCATGCTTCACAGTAGGTATGGTGTTCTTTGGATGCAACTCAGCATTCTTTGTCCTCCAAACACGACGAGTTGAGTTTTTACCAAAAAGTTATATTTTGGTTTCATCTGACCATATGACATTCTCCCAATCCTCTTCTGGATCATCCAAATGCACTCTAGCAAACTTCAGACGGGCCTGGACATGTACTGGCTTAAGCAGGGGGACACGTCTGGCACTGCAGGATGTGAGTCCCTGGCGGCGTAGTGTGTTACTGATGGTAGGCTTTGTTACTTTGGTCCCAGCTCTCTGCAGGTCATTCACTAGGTCCCCCCGTGTGGTTCTTGTGATCATTTTGACCCCACGGGGTGAGATCTTGCGTGGAGCCCCAGATCGAGGGAGATTATCAGTGGTCTTGTATGTCTTCCATTTCCTAATAATTGCTCCCACAGTTGATTTCTTCAAACCAAGCTGCTTACCTATTGCATATTCAGTCTTCCCAGCCTGGTGCAGGTCTACCATTTTGTTTCTGGTGTCCTTTGACAGCTCTTTGGTCTTGGCCATAGTGGAGTTTGGAGTGTGACTGTTTGAGGTTGTGGACAGGTGTCTTTTATACTGATAACATGTTCAAACAGGTGCCATTAATACAGGTAACGAGTGGAGGACAGAGGAGCCTCTTAAAGAAGAAGTTACAGGTCTGTGAGAGCCAGAAATCTTGCTTGTTTGTAGGTGACCAAATACTTATTTTCCACCATAATTTGCAAATAAATTCATTAAAAATCCTACAAGGTGATTTTCTGGATTTTTTTTCCTCAATTTGTCTGTCACAGTTTACCTTTGATGAAAATTACAGGCCTCTCATCTTTTTAAGTGGGAGAACTTGCACAATTGGTGGCTGACTAAATACTTTTTTTCCCCACTGTAGGTATATGCATATATGAAGGTTACGGTATTTAAGTTGTATTGGGGTCTAAACCCATTTGGTTCTGTTTCTGAGCTGAATCCTAACTTGAAATCTGAGCACGCAAGTGTTTTTACTTTCTTCCGAAGTATGTGATTAAGTACATAGATGTAGTGTGCTGTGTAGGAGATGGGGGAGTGGACGAGTTTTCCTCTATGCAGTACACTACTTTAGGCTACCTAGGGAATAGGGAACTGTTTGGGACCCAGGTGTACTAGTGTACTCAGGTCCAGGTTGTAGATGATGGAGAACTCTCTAGAGAGGAGCTGGTGAAGACCCATACCATCGTGGGTGTACACCCACTTCTCTCCTGTCCAGTCATAACGCTTTGGCCCACGAGAGAGAGAGAGAGATTACTGTTAATTTTAATTGTTTATTTCACTTTTGTTTAATATCTACTTCACTTGCTTTGGCAATGTTAACATACGTTTCCCATGCCATGCCATTAAATTAAATTAAATTGAGAGAGAGAGAGAGAGAGAGAGAGAGAGAGAGAGAGAGAGAGAGAGAGAGAGAGAGAGAGAGAGAGAGAGAGAGAGAGAGAGAGAGAGAGAGAGAGAGAGAGAGAGAGAGAGAGAGAGAGAGAGAGAGAGAGAGAGAGCAGGCTTGAGGACACATAGCTACTGTATGCTGTAAAAACCTGTGCTGTGAAAAGTGACTGGTCAAACATCCATTGGCACATAAATGTATGCAATAAAAAGTAGATAAATGTATGTAATGTTGTCTCTGGCTGGAGCGGCTTTAAATGCATTTTAATTATCAAATCAATTCAATCAAGCAATGCACACAGCAGAAACACCTGTTTTTTCTGAGATACCACTGCTCAAAAACCCTGATGAAGACTACAGGCCGAAACGTGTTGGTTCAACCAAACAAAGATCAACTAGTGTATCATTGCAATGTTTCTCATCCTTTTTTTAAGGCTTCTTCAGTCTACCTACGTAGCATTCACGTTAGTTATTCAGGACAGGATCCAGAGCAGGGCAGAGAGTGTGGCTGGCAGATATACAGCACCACTGTGTCCAGTCTGACACACAGCACAGTGGCAGACTGCCAGGTGAACGACTAAATGTTCCATATCCATAAATAATCACAGGTTTCCAGTAACTACACCCCCCCACCCATCAGGCACACTGATTTATGTCTAAATTAATTATTCACTTCTCTGCTCTTCCTCTAAAATCTATGCCCCTCTTCTTCCTTCTTCTACCTCTCTCACAATCCTTCCTCTCCCATCTCCTCTCTGCTCCCCTCTCTCTACTCTTCTCCTTCCCTCAGGCCAGGGTTGACATCTAGGCTGCAGCGCAGCACTATGGACTCGTTAACAGGTAATAATGAATATCCTTTTCACTTGTTAAGGAGATTAAACAGAGTGGGGGGGGCAGCTGGGCATGGGGTGACACGGTAGCATTAATCCTATTTCTATGGGTGTCACACAGGTGGACTGCATTCCACTATGGCGCAGGAAGTATTCCAGAATGGGCTGTTGAGGATTCCATAGTGATAGGGCAGCAATACTTTATTGTAATAATGTAAGCCCCTGGCCCTCAATGCCCTCCTCTTTCAAGGACAAGTTTAAGAGCATTGTGATGACATGACATCCTACTCAAACATGCCATTTACTGTCATTTAATTAAAGTGTGCTACATCACAACCATTTCCAGAGTAGGGCCATGAACAGCATGCGTGGACAGTGTGTACTCATTGAGCATTGAGATGAAATGTTCCCTAAGCCTGCTACATTACCATTATGTGTCCCCATGCTACTAGCTACTGGGTGCCAGTAGTCTATATTTTACCCTAGAAGAAGTAGCCAAAACACTGTATGTTGTTTATGGCCCCATATGTTTCTCTGGGCAGTTGAAAAGAGGGTCAACTGCCAAGTCAGGGACATTGGCCAATCAGTCAACAGCTCTGAAGACAGGCGCTGTCCAGCCAGTGATTTAAAAACATACAAGCTGTATTAAATCACCTCCTCGCAGACAACACAGAGAGAAAGAGGGAAGCAGAGAATGAGAGAGAGGAAGAGGACGAGTGAAAGACGGACAGAGAGACTGCTCTGGGGAGAGAAGGAAAGAGGGGGGGAGAAAGAGAAGACTTGAAATTTCAAACACTGATCTAGATCTCTCTGGAGCATTTATCCCAGAGGAAATCTAACGGTGCCAACAAACACACCCACATGCCGACGCACGCACGCACACACACACAGCTGTCAGTGTGTGACATTAATCTAGCCAGTGGAGGTGGTGGTGGTGGAGATGGGGAGTGAGTGTAAATGGTCTGTCAGCAGTAACACACACACACAGTTTAACCATAATCCAGACAGACCACTCTAGCACTGAAGGATGGTAGAGGATTACTAAGCATCACTGCATCCAGACTATCCATCACACAAAATATAGGTACCGATAAGTGGTCGACTAGTGTGTCAATTCGTTAGTAGGCAAACGGAAGACGGTCCTCCCCTCTTCGACAGCCTCCTTTTGGCGAGGAGACGCAAGTGTATCCTACTGCGAAAGAGTTTTGATATCTGCCACACCCCCTTTGAATCAGCTGTTATATCGTCGGAGAAAACCATGCACACATTTAAAAACAATATGCTACTTATCGTTTTACTTATAAAATGTCTTCCATAACTAACTGAATTTGTTTTATCACTTTACACATGTATTTTGTGAGCCACCCCTGTAAACGCCATTTGCCTGATGACGTGCGAGTGGAGCAGGACCGTCTTATTTCAAACAAGCGCATTTCTGTCCACGTTCCTTCTCCTCGCAGTCTCTCCTCGATTACCTTTCACCTTTTTTAAAGGAGGCGAGAGGACTGAGGAGAGCGGACGCAGGAGTTGAGCAAATCCAATTGAGAAAAGGACATAGAAATGTCATTGGAAGGATGTTTGAAATGCTTTTTACATTTGTATCAAAAACCATTTTTGCAAAAATTATGATGAAAGTGGCCTATTTAGACACTTTTTAGACATACACATGCCTCCTGTATGACCCCATCTGTGAACTTGGGTTTAATATTTTCCAGAGAATCTACCAATTTTCCTTCCCGAGAAAATTGCAAGAAATTACCAGGCGTCCCGGTATTCCCGTTGAAACATGAAGAGCTATTTAAAAGCATATAATACCAGAGGAGAAATATCTGACAATAACACTGTAAATGGACAAATATACAGCGCATTCAGAAAGTATTCAGACCCCTTGACTTTTTCCACTGTGTTACTATACAGCCTTATTCTAAAATGGATTAAATAATATTTTTTCCCCTCATCAATCTACACACAATACCACATAATGACAAAGCAAAAACAGGTTTTAAGAATTTTATTTAAACAATGCTCAAAAAAATAAAGGGAACACTTAAACAACACAATGTAACTCCAAGTCAATCACACTTCTGTGAAATCAAACTGTCCACTTAGGAAGCAACACTGATTGACAATACATTTCACATGCTGTTGTGCAAATGGAATAGACAACAGGTGGAAATTATAGGCAATTAGCAAGACACCCCCAATAAAGAAGTGGTTCTGCAGGTGGTGACCACAGACCACTTCTCAGTTCCTATGCTTCCTGGCTGATGTTTTGGTCACTTTTGAATGCTGGCGGTGCTTTCACTCTAGTGGTAGCATGAGACGGAGTCTACAACCCACACAAGTGGCTCAGGTAGTGCAGCTCATCCAGGATGGCACATCAATGCGAGCTGTGGCAAGAAGGTTTGCTGTGTCTGTCAGCGTAGTGTCCAGAGCATGGAGGGAACATATCTGATTCTCCGCTAATCAAACAGCGCTGTGGTTGATCAATTGCCCGCAAATCTAAATCCACCATGAATCATGTGCTATTCTAAGATGGCTATATTTTACATAAAAGCTAATAAAAGCTTTTTACTTATTGCATTCTTTATCATTCGTTAGCCTCAAAATCAATGGTAGGCCTATTTCTATTTCTAGCAATAAAAAAATGATAATCTCTCAAGGTTTTGATTTAGAATGTTTATTTAGTCACAGCATAAAATAAATTAAACGTGAGCCTTCTGGCTACACAAACGTGAACAATATATTACAATTCAATAACAAGTCAAGACCCAGACATTATTCTTTCCATTATTACTTTTATTCAAGACAGAAAAACAAAAATCATAAACCATGCTTGTTCAATTTGAGTGCATTAAAAGTCACCCGGTTCTCACATTATTTTTCAACATGAAAAACAGACGACTTGGTCAGAAACAGAATAATTATAATTGTTACTGGCACTACACACTCACTGGACCCACACACATACTACACTGACACTCCAACACACACATAAACACACGCATATTGACGCCACACACAAACACTTTCACACATGCTGCTACTCTGTATATTATCTATCCTGATTGCCTAGTCACTTTTACCCCTACCTACATGTACATATTACCTCAACTACCTCAGCACATTGACTCATTACCGGTACTCCTTGTATATAGACTCGTTATTTTATTGTGCTACCATTTCCTTTTTTATTTGCACATTTTGTTACTTTTTAACTCTGCATTGTTGGGAAAGGGCTCGTAAGTAAGCATTTCACTGTAAAGTCTACACCTGTTGTATTAGGTGCATATGACAAATACAATTTGATTGATTGAGGGAACTGTAATTGTAGCTGTAATTGTAGCCGACTGGTAGCTCAAAAGTTGGATCCAATTTTTTTTACCGTAATAACTGCATTTCAAGGTCACGTGTACAGTTTCAGCATAAAAAATGTGCGCTTTGAATTCATGGCGACTTTGTGTAAGTAAATACGGTAAGCTACAAGGCAGAAGCGCCACGCGCCACACACACACACAGTTGATTATTGATCATGCAGATAGCAGAGAAGGCCGTATGAAGACATTGCATATTATTTTAACAGTTCCATTTCATGTCACGCTGTTCATATAAATCATTTATCTGTTTCTCGCTGTGTGTGATGAGGTGGTGTTGAAGAAGTCATGCGCAGGGGGGTAAATCACAGAATAATAGGCTTTAATCCGCAAAATACAGGATTACGCAGAAATGCATCAAACACACTCCAGGGCACAAAACAGGCGCACTGGAAAATACAAGGCACACGGGAGAATACTCCCGTCGATACACAATACACGAGCTCCACCGAGCTCCACAAACCTCTACAATAAACAATCACCCACACAGACAAGGAAGCAGAGGGAACACTTATACCATGACTAATGAGGGGATAAGGACCAGGTGTGTGTGATTGAAGACAAGACAAATGGAGTGATGATAAATGGATCGGCAGTAGCTAGTAAGCCTGTGACGCCGAACGCCGAAACTTGCCCGAACAAGGAGGGGAGGCAGCCTCGGTGGAAGTCGTGACAGTACCCCCCCCCCCCCCCCCCTTGACGCGCGGCTCCAGCAGCGTGCCGGCCTCGGGGACGGCCAGGAGGACGCGGAGCAGGGCGAGCCGGATGGCGACGGTGGAAATCCCGTAATATGGAGGGATCGAGGACATCCCTCACCGGAACCCAGCACCGTTCCTCCGGACCGTGCCTCTCCCACTCCACGAGGTACTGAAGGCCCCTCACCCGACGCCTCGAATCCAGGATGGATCGGACAGAGTACGCCGGGGCCCCCTCGATGTCCAGAGGAGGTGGAAGGACCTCCCGCACCTCAGCCTCCAAGAGCGGACCAGCTACCACTGGCCTGAAGAGAGACACATGAAACGAGGGGTTAATACGGTATTCAGGGGGATGTAATAACCTATAAGTGACCTCGTTGACTCTCCTCAGGACTTTGAACGGCCCCACAAACCGTGGGCTCAGCTTCCGGCAGGGCAGGCGGAGGGGCAGATTCCGGGTCGAGAGCCAGACCCGATCCCCCGGTACAAAGACGGGGGCCTCACTGCAGTAGCGGTCAGCGTTGGCCTTCTGACGACGCACGGTGCTTTGGAGGTGAACGTGGGCAGCCTCCCACCTCTCCTCCGCACGACGAAACCAGTCATCCACTGCAGGAGCCTCGGTCTGGATCTGGTGCCACGGTGCCAGAACCGGTTGGTAACCTAGAATACACTGGAAAGGCGTTAGGTTAGTGGAGGAGTGGCGGAGAGAGTTCTGGGCATATTCTGCCCATGGCAAGAACACCGACCAATCCCCCGGCTGGTCCTGGCAGTAGGACCGCAGGAACCTACCCACATCCTGATTTACCCGTTTCACCTGCCCATTACTCTCGGGGGGAACCCAGAGGTCAGGCTGACCGAGACCACCAGACGTTCCATGAACGCCTTCCAGACCTTGGACGTGAACTGGGGACCTCGGTCAGACACTATATCCTCTGGTACCCCGTAGTGCCGGAAGACGTGTGTAAACAGAGCCTCCACAGTTTGCAGAGCCGTGGGGAAACCGGGCAGAGGAAGGAGGCGGCAGGCTTTAGAAAAGCGGTCCACAACGACCAGGATCGTGATGATACCTTGGGAGAGAGGAAGATCAGTTAGAAAATCAACACTCAGGTGAGACCATGGTCATTGTGGAACTGGTAAAGGTTGCAACTTACCAGCTGGGTGGTGCCTAGGTGCCTTACTCTGGGCGCACACTGAGCAGGAGGAGACATACACCCTCACGTCCTTAGCCAAGGTAGGCCACCAGTATTTTCCGGTCAGGCAGCGCACTGTACGGCCGATACCTGGGTGACGTGTGTGTGCAGTAGATCAGACGATCACGGATAAGAGCAGGCACGTACTGTAGCCCATCTGGACACTGAGGTGGAGATGGATCCGTGCATTATGCCTGCTCTATATCCACGTCCATCACCCATACTACCGGCGCCACAATGCAGGAGGCCGGCAATATGGGAGTGTTGTCTCTGGGCCTCTCCTCTGCCATACAGCCGGGACAGCGCGTCTGCCTTCACGTTCTTCGTACCCGGGATGTATGATAGAGTGAAATCAAACCGGGTGAAGAATAGGGCCCACCTGGCCTGGCGAGGATTCAGCCTCCTCGCTGCCCAGATGTACTCCAGGTTACGGTGGTCCGTCCAGACGAGGAAAATGTGTTTTGCCCCCTCGAGCCAATGCCTCCACACGGTTAAGGCTCGGACAACAGCCAACAGCTCCCGATCACCAACGCTGTAGTTCTGCTCCGCCGGGCTAAGCTTCTTCGAAAATAATGCACAGGGGCAGAGCTTGGGTGGCGTACCTGAGCGTTGAGACAGGACAGCTCCTATCCCAACCTCGGACGCATCCACCTCCACTACGAACGGTAGTGATGAACCGGGGTGGGCCAGTACTGGGGCTGAGGTGAACAGACCCCGCAGTTTGCTGAAGGCCAGGTCAGCCTCAGCAGACCAGCGGAGCCGGGACGGCCCACCCTTCAACAGGGAGGTAATGGGAGCTGCGACCTTGCCAAATCCCCGGATAAACCTCCGATAGTAGTTGGCAAAGCCAAGGAAGCGCTGCACCTCCTTACCCGTGGTTGGAGTCGGCCAATTACGCATGGCTGAAATGCGATCTCCCTCCATCTCCACACCTGAGGTGGAAATGCGGTATCCAAGAAAGGAGACGGACTGCTGGAAAAACATACACTTCTCTGCCTTAGCATAAAGGTCATTTTCCAACAGTCGGGCCAGCACCTTGCGAACCAGGGACATGCTCGGCGCGCGTAGCGGAATACACCAGGATGTCATTGATGTAGACCACTACACCGCGACCAAGCATGACCCGAAACACCTTGTTCACAAAGGACTGGAAAACTGAGGGAGCATTCATCAAACCATAGGGCATCACCAGGTATTCATAATGCCCCGTTGTTGTGCTGAATGCTGTCTTCCGCACCAGGTTGTACACACTCCTGAGATCTAATTTGGTGAAGAAGCGCGCCCCATGCATTGATTCAATCACTGAAGGAATGAGGGGGAGAGGATAACTAAATCTTATCGTCGCCCTGTTCAGTGGTCGATAATCAATGCACGGGCGCAGACCTCCGTCATTCTTCTTCACAAAGAATAAACTCGAGGAGGCGGGTGAAGTGGAGGGACGTATATACCCCTGGCGCAGGGACTCGGTGACATATGTTTCCATAGCCACTGTTTCAGCCTGTGACAGGGGGTATATATATGACTCCTGGGAGGTACAGTGTCTACCCGGAGGTTTATCGCGCAATCCCCCACCCGATGAGGTAGTAATTTAGTCGCCTGTGTTTTAGAGAACGCTTGCGCCAGATCGAGGTATTCAGGGGGAATGCGCACGGTGGAGGTACTGTCTGGACATTCCACCGTGGTTGCACCAACGGAAACACCTAGACACCTACCCTGACAATCTCGCAACCACCCTGTGAGAACCCTCTGCGGCCATGAGAAGGTGGGGTTGTAGAGTGCTAGCCAAGGGATACCTAATACCACATGGAAAGCAGGAGACTCAATAATGGAAAAAGTTACCTGCTCACAATGAGTCTCCTGGGTAATCATGGTGACTGGTGCAGTAAGTTCCTTAACCAACCCAGACCCTAATGGTCGACTATCAAGTGCTCTGATGGGGCGTGGAATGGATAGGGGAATCAATGGAATGCCTATATGGTGTGCGAATGCCCTGTCCATAAAGTTCCCAGCTGCGCCTGAATCGACTAGTGCCTTACACTGGGGAACATCCACGTGCTCAGGAAAGGAGACAAGCATTTTACAGTGCGCAGCAGAGGGCTCTGAACAAGTGTGGGTGTTCGATACCTGGGGTGATGCGAGAGTGCCCTGCCTGCCGCCTCCAAACCCAGAAGAGCGTTGACGACAACGTGTGTTGAAATGTCCCTTCCCACCACCAGTGTGGCACTGGCGCTGTCGTCCTCCGCTCTCTCGGCTAGCGGTTCCACCCATCTCCATCGGTTCTGGATCCGAGTCGGCCGGGATGGAAACGGGAAGACCTCCTCCAGGACGTCCTCTGGTTGCCAGCAGGTTGTCCAAACGAATGGCCATGTCCACCAGTTGCGAGAAGGACAACATGGTGTCACGGCAGGCTAGCTCCCATCGGACGTCCTCTCACAGATGACACTGGAACTGGTTGATCAGGGCCCGCTCGTTCCACCCGGACCCAGCTGCCAGATTTCGAAACTCCAACGCGAAGTCCTGCGCAGTCCTTGTCCCCTGCCTCAGGTGGACCAGCCGCTCGCCTGCCCCTCGACCCTCGGGCGGGTGATCGATGACCGCCCGGAAGAGGCGAGCAAACTCCCTGTAGTTCTCCAAATTCGTTCCATACCGCGTTGGCCCACTCCAGGGCTTTCCCCGAGAGGCAGGAGACGAGGGCGGACACCTTCTCCCGCTCCGATGGAACCGGCCGGATGCTGGACAATTAGAGCTCCAGTTGGAGAAGAAATCCTTGGCACAGCGCCGCTGTCCCGTCGAACTCCCCTGGTCGGGATATCTGGATCCCTCCGGGTGCTGGGGTGTAGGTGGCGGGATCCGGTTGACCAGCTGGTCTCGACGGATCGGGCTCTCTCCTCTCCAGGCGTTGGACGACCTGAAGAAGCCGACCAAATCGCTTCACCCAAGCTGGCTAGCATAGTTGAATGCTCCTGGACCCGTTCCACGACTCCAGGCATGTGAGTCTCTCCCGCTGACTCCATAATCGGGTGGGTGATTCTGTGTGTGATGAGGTGGTGTTGAAGAAGTCAGGCGCAGGAGGGTAAATCACAGAATAATAGGCTTTAATCCGCAAAACACAAGATCACGCAGAAATGCGTCAAACACACTCCAGGGCACAAAACAGGCGCACTGGAAAATACAAGGCACACGGGAGAATACTCCCGTCGATACACAATACACAAGCTCCACCGAGCTACACAAGCTCCACCGAGCTACACAAGCTCCACCGAGCTACACAAACCTCCACAATAAACAATCACCCACAGAGACAAGGAAGCAGAGGGAACACTTATACCATGACTAATGAGGGAATAAGGACCAGGTGTGTGTGATTGAAGACAAGACAAATGGAGTGATGATAAATGGATCAGCAGTAGCTAGTAAGCCTGTGACGCCGAACGCCGAAACCTGCCCGAACAAGGAGGGGAGCCAGCCTCGGCGGAAGTCGTGACACTGTGATTGGTTAATGACTTATGTCATTTATGTATAAAATGGGTCATATTATTAAATGTACCAGAGCCCACTCTTGAAATTTGACGTATTTGAAGAGTATACTGTTACAAAGTCTAAAAATACGCAAAATCAAAAAAAGGGTCGTTTTGAGATATTAATATTAATATGTTTTATGTTGAATGTGAACATTTGTATTTCAGAATCTAGAGAGAACTCTATGGAGTATAATGACACCAAGATGTCTATCATCTATGGTTCATGTATAGGTCTAAAAACGACCTAAAATGACCAACTCCATCATTATTATTATTTTTAAATAGTAAAATTTAAATAGCATGTTAAACATCATTCCTCCCAATGAAGTTCCTATGTGCCAATAGGCCTAAAATCTGAGATACCAAAAATATGTTTTACTCCCGCTGCCGTGGAATCGCCCTATATCAATGTTGGATGATTTAATTACTAAACTAATATAAAAACAAAGTAAAAATCGGAATACTGAAAAATGTAGTATTCAAAATAAATTAACAATGTCATTCCAAACCAAAGAGAGAGCAAGAGAGACCCAGGGAGAGAGGCACGCAGACAGAAATAGATCTCATCAGTCTCCAGGACGGTATATGTCAGTCAGTCATGACGTCTTGTCCTGCTCCCAGCCAGACTATGGGAGCAGCTCAGCCTTGACCTATCCGTTGCTGTGACCCCTCACAGTGGGAAGCAGGTGACCGGGTGGAGTGTCAATAAAGACAAGGTGTCACATCTGGAGTCACCCAGTCTCCTCCACCTTGTTACGGCTGTCTAACCTAACACACTCCCCTTTACGAAATATCAATGTAAAAAGACATTGACTAGTTCAACATTATGCATCTCATAGGCCTATAAGCAGGGTTCCCCAACTAGCGGCTGCAGGCCAAATGTGTTTTTTTTTTTCTTTTTCCCATTGTTGGACATAAGACTGTAAACACCAGGAAATCAGCTCAAAGTTTTTTTAATTTTGAAAATCTGTTCCCAAATATTCCCACACATAATACACTACATGACCAAAAGTATGTGGACACCTGCTCGTCAAACATCTCATTCCAAAATCATGGGCATTAAAATGAAGCTGGTCCCCCCTTTGCTGCTATAACAGCCTGCACTCTTCTGGGATGGCTTTCCACTAGATGTTGGAACATTGCTGCGGGGACTTGCTTCCATTCAGCCCCAAGAGCATTAGGGAGGTTGGGCACTGACATTGGGCAATTAGGCCTGGCTCGCAATCGGCGTTCCAATTCAACCCTAAGGTGATTGATGGGGTTGAGGTCAGGGCTCTGTGCGGGCCAGTCAAGTTCCTCCACACAGGTAGCGTTCTCCTGGCATCCGCCAAACCCAGATTCGTCTGTTGGACTGCCAGATGGTGAAGAGTGATTCCTCACTCCAGAGAACACGTTTCCACTGCTCCAGAGTCCAATGGCGGTGAGCTTTACAACACTCCAGCCGACGCTTGGTATTGCGCATGGTGATCTTAGGCTTGTGTGCGGCTGCTCGGCCATGGAAACCCATTTCATGAAGCTCCCGACTAATAGTTATTGTGCTGACGTTGCTTCCAGAGGCAGATTTTTACACGCTTCAGCATTCGGTGGTCCCATTCTGTGAGCTTGTGTGGCCACCGACTTCACGGCTGAGCCGTTGCTGCTCCTAGACATTTCCACTTCACAATAACAGCACTTACAGTTGACTGGGGCAGCTCTAGCAGGGCAGAAATTTGACGAACTGACTTGCTGGAAAGGTGGCATCCTATGACGGTGCCACGTTGAATGTCACGGAGCTCTTCAGTAAGGCCATTCTGCTGCCAATGTTTGTCTATGGAGGTTGCATGGGTGTGGCTGAAATAGCCAAATCCACTAATTTCAAAGGGTGTCCACATACTTTTGCATATATAGTGTGTGATTGTATACAAATAATATTAAATAATAATTGATTGGATTTATATAGTGCGAACACCCCTACTCTTACAATGAGTGCCATGGGATTTGAATGACCACAGAGAGACGGGTAACCTGTTTTAACGTCCCATCCGAAAGACGGCACCCTACGCAGGGCAATGTCACCAAATGTAATCAAGGTTCGAAATGATTATGTTTTAGTCAAATATTATATCCGTTTAGGCTTCTTGAAGTCAATTTACAAAATCTAAAACGATTTGTTTTATTATGTTCCTCCCCCAACCGCTCATTCTCCCCCAACCGCTCATTAAGAAAAACTGGGCCCCGGCTGAATCTAGTTGATCCCTAGCCTATAGGATATTCAATTTATCTTGACTACTAAACGACGCCCTATAATTTCCCTGAATTAGCCTGGTTGGTTTATGACAACGATGACTAGATGAGAAAAAATAACAGAATATATAGCCTAGCTAGCTGGGTGAGGTCGAGGAGCAGGCAGGCCTATAAACCAGAGACCAGGGTCGCTATGCCAGGGGATGGGAGGGGAGACTCCTGAGAACATTACATGTTGGAGTCAATCTTCATGTAGCCTCATATCCATACTGTATATCTACGCTGCTGAAGCCAACTCTAGTGATTAGGACATCACAGGAAAATCTGGACAATCGGGAATTTGGTTAAGGGATAGGTCATGTTGAATTAATGTCAGAAAAGTGAGAATTTACTGATCAAGAAAAATAACTTCTTCAACCGTCACCGTGCTGCGCCATAAAGGACAGAAGTGTAGAGTTGGCTTTAGCACATAGCCTATGGATATGATAGAGTTGGCTTTAGCACATAGCCTATGGATATGATAGAGTTGGCTTTAGCACATAGCCTATGGATATGATAGAGTTGGCTTTAGCACATAGCCTATGGATATGATAGAGTTGGCTAAGGCTTCACCACATACAGTGCCTTCGGAAAGTATTCAGACCGATTCACTTTTTCCACATTTTGTTACGTTACAGCCTTATTCTAAAATTGATTAAATAAAAATTTTTGCCCTCAATCTACACACAATAACCCATAATGACAAAGCGAAAACAGGTTAAGAAATGTATTACAAATAAAAAACAGAAATACCTTATTTACACGTTTTTTCCTTATTTTTCCTATTTTTTATATTGTAGAATAATAGTGAAGAAATCAAAACTGAAATAACACATATGGAATGATGTAGTAACCTAAAAAGTGTTAAACAAATCACAATATATTTTATATTTGAGATTCTTCAAAGTAGCCACCCTTTGCCTTGATGACAGCTTTGCACACTCTTGGCATTCTCTCAACCAGCTTCATGAGGTAGTCACCTGGAATGCATTTCAATTAACAGGTGTGCCTTCTTAAAAGTTAATTTGTGTAATTTCTTTCCTTCTTAATGCATTTGAGCCAATCAGTTGTGTTGTGACAAGGTAGGGGTGGTATACAGAAGATAGCCCTATTTGGTAAAAGACCAAGTCCATATTATGGCAAGAGCAGCTCAGATAAGCAAAGAGAAAAGACAGTCCATCATTACTTTAAGACATGAAGGTTAAGTCAATACGGACAATATCAAGAACTTTGAATGTTTCTTCAAGTGCAGTCGCAAAAACCATCAAGCGCTATGATGAAACTGGCTCTCACGAGGACCGCCACAGGAAAGGAAGACCCAGAGACACCTCTGCTGCAGAGGATAAGTTCATTATTTACCAGCCTCAGAAATTGCAGCCCAAATAAATGCTTCACAGAGTTCAAGTAACAGACACATCTCAACATCAACTGTTCAAAGGAGACTGTGTGAATCAGGCCTTCATGGTCGAATTGCTGCAAAGAAACCACTACTAAAGGACACCAATAAGAAGAAGAGACTTGCTTGGGCCAAGAAACACAATCAATGGACATTAGACCAGTGGAAATCTGTCCTTTGGTCTGATGAGTCCAAATTTGAGATTTTTGGTTCTAACTGCAGTGTCTTTGTGTGACGCAGAGTAGGTGTAGTTCCCACCATGAAGCATGGAGGAGGAGGTGTTATGTTGTGGGGGGTGCTTTGCTGGTGACACTGTCTGTGATTTATTTAGAATTCAAGGCACACTTAACCCATACACAAAAATGTATGCACGCATGACTGTAAGTCGCTTTGGATAAAATAGTCTGCTAAATGGCATATTATTATTATTATTATTATTATTATTATTATTATTATTATTAACCAGCATGGCTACCACAGCATTCTGCAGCGATACGCCATCCCATCTGGTTTGCGCTTAATGGGACTATCATTTGTTTTTCAACAGGACAATGACCCAACACACCTCCAGGCTGTGTAACGGCTATTTGACTAAGAAGGAGAGTGATGGAGTGCTGCATCAGATGACCTGGCCTCCACAATCACCCGACCTACACCCAATTTCGATGGTTTGGGATGAGTTGGACGGCAGAGTGAAGGAAAAGCAGCCAACAAGCGCTCAGCATATGTGGGAACTCCTTCAAGACTGTTGGAAAAGCATTCCAGGTGAAGCTGGTTGAGAGAATGCCAAGAGAGTGCAAAGCTCGGGTCCAAAAAAATTTAAGCAGTTATACAATTTTAAAAACATTACAATACATTCACAACAGATTTCACAACACACATGCTGACCACACTGCTCGCGTCGCGTGCGTGAGCGTTGCAAAATAAATGTACACATACATGTTATTCAATCATTGCACCCACACTGCTCGCGAGTGTATGCGTAGCCAGGTGCGAAAATAGAACTTGGTTGTATTTGTGACGCGCTGCAAGTCCCGCCTCTCCCATCTCATTGGTTTTAAGGAGCATATTCCCACGTGGGTGATTGAAAGATGAACTGAACTGAGGTACACACTCCAGTCCAGTTGGTGGTGGTAATGCACCTTCAAGTTGGTTGCCAACCGCCATATAAGCCTGGAGGAGAGATTACTAGAAAGTAACTCTGTTTACCCTTTTATCTGTGGATTAATTGTTGGAGTAGAGGACCTTGTGCATTTCAGGTAAAATAACAACCCAATATTTATATCCCAGGACAAATTAGCTAGCAACAGCAAGCTAGCTAGCTAAATTGACAAAATGTTTAATGCTTTTCGACCTGTCCTGAAATTAATATAGTTGGTTCAGAGTTCGTTTTTATATTTTAACCTGCGTGTCCTGATCGCGTCTGGACAAAGTCAACATGCGCGCGCCAGGTCTAGTCAGCATGTAAGTGTGTGCCCTCAGGCCCCTACTCCACTACCAGTGGTCCTCTGTAGCTCAATTGGTAGAGCATGGTGCTTGTAACGCCAGGGTGGTGGGTTCGATCCCCGGGACCACCCATATGTAAAAATGTATGCATACATGACTGTAAGTCGCTTTGGATAAAAGCGTCTGCTAAATGGCATATTATATTATTATTATTATTATATTATACATATCTATAACACAAAATCAATGTGTATGTGTGTGTATAGTGCGTATGTTATCGTGTGTGTGTGCATGTGTCTATGTTTGTGTCTCTTCACAGTGCCCGCTGTTCCATAAGGTGTATTTCTATCTGTTTTTTAAATCAAATTTTACTGCTTGCATCAGTTACTTGATGTGGAATAGAGTTCCATGTAGTCATGGCTCTATGTAGTACTGTGCGCCTCCCATAGTCTGATCTGGACTTGGGGACTGTGAAGAGACCTCTGGTGGCAAGTATTTTGGGGTATGAATGGGTGACCGAGCTGTGTGCCAGTAGTTCAAAACAGACAGCTCGTTGCATTCAACATGTCAATACCTCTCACAAATACAAATAGCGATGAAGTCAATCTCTCCTTCACTTCGAGCCAGGAGAGATTGACATGCATAGGACCTGCCTTGTTGATAGTGTTGTTAAGAATGCATAGTAGCGCTTTACTATGGACAGACTTCTCCCCATCTTAGCTACTGTTGTATCAACATGTTTTGACCATGACAGTTTACAATCCAGGGTTACTTCAAGCAGTTTAGTCACCTCAACTTGCTCAATTTCCACATTATTCATTACAAGATGTATTTGAGGTTTAGGGTTTAGTGAATGATTTGTCCCAAATACAATGCTTTTAGTTTTTGAAATATTTAGGACTAGCTTATTCCTTGCCACCCATTCTGAAACTAACTACAGTGCTTTGTTAAGTGTTGCAGTCATTTCAGTTGCTGTAGTAGCTGATGTGTATAGTCTGAATGCCAAACATCACGTCTGGTGGAAACCTGGCACCATCCCTACGGTGAAGCATGGTGGTGGCAGCATCATACTGTGGGGAGGTTTTTCAGCGGCAGGGACTGGGAGACTAGTCAGGATTGAGGGAAAGATGAACGGAGCAAAGTACAGAGAGATCCTTGATGAAAACCTGCTCCAGAACGCTCAAGACCTCAGACTGGGGCGAAGGTTCACCTTCCAACAGGACAACAATCTTAAGCACACAGCTAAGACAATGCAGGAGAGGCTTCGGGACAAGTCGCTGAATGTCCTTGAGTGGCCCAGACAGAGCCCGGACTTGAACCCGATCCAACACCTCTGGAGAGACCTGAAAATAGCTGTGCAGCGACACTCCCCATCCAACCTGACAGAGCTTGAGAGGATCTGCAGAGAAGAATGGGAGAAACTCCCCAAATACAGGTGGGCAAAGGTTGTAGTGTCATACCCAAGAAGACTCAAGGCTGTAATCGCTGCCAAAGGTGCTTCAACAAATTACTAAATAAAGGGGTCTAAATACTTACGTAAATGTAATATCAGTTTTTTATTTTTTATAAATTAGAAAACATTTCTAAAAACCTGTTTTTGCTTTGTCAATGTGGGGTATTGTGTGTAGATTGATGAGGAAAAAAACTATTTCATCAATTTTAGAATAAGGCTGTAACATAACAAAATGTGGAGTAAGAAATGGGACCTTCATGAATAGTGTAGAAGCTCTCGCTCTCTCAGCCAGTAATAACCTACCTGTAACCGTAGCAATAAGTAACTGAACAATAACATCCACAGGGGAACACTGAGTTAATGGACAAACTAAAAGGACTTACGCACCACAACAGAGTGAGCACTTGAATACAGTGGCCTAGTATGTTGTACCATCCAAAACAACCATTGGTGTAACCACCAGCCAGGGGAGAACGACTGCCCCCTCTCATTGAAGCCACGGAAGTTGAAGACCAACCGTGGTACTGCAGGCATTGTTAGCAGAAAACTGGATCCCCCATTATAGTGAATGGAACAATGGCATACAAATATATATATATTTTTTACAACAATCATGGTACCAATAATTGCTTCTAATACACCAGGTGTATGTCCTTGAACCGATTACTTTAAAACCGCACACAGAAGTAGATAAGGATCATTTAGTTGCTAATCGCAGCCTGCAGTACCCTGGTCACCCTTCAACTCAAGTTACTCAATGAGAGGGGGAAGCATTGAGCTAGCCTGCAAACTGCGAATGTCATCTCCATGAGAAGCCATCTTAACATGGTTTCAATGCGCTATTGAGTCTTCACATAAGAATTAATGGTGTCACGTGATTGATGGCTTTGTCTGTTCATATATACAGTCATTGCCACCAGCATAGCCTCTGCTCCACAAAAAAAACAAAGCAGAATCCTAATGGCCATAGCCTTCTCCTTGAGGTGGTCAGTTAGTAGCCCATTTGAAGCTCTCACAACATTTCTCATCTTGGTCACCTCTCTTGAATAATAAATGCCTTCAGGTACAGTGAGGGAAAAAAGTATTTGATACCCTGCTGATTTTGTACGTTTGCCCACTGACAAAGAAATGATCAGTCTATAATTTTAATGGTAGGTTTATTTGAACAGTGAGAAACAGAATAACAACAAAAAAATCCAGGAAAACACATGTCAAGATTTTTATAAATTGATTTGCATTTTAATGAGGGAAATAAGTATTTGATCCCCTCTCAATCAGAAAGATTTCTGGCTCCCAGGTGTCTTTTATACAGGTAACGAGCTGAGATTAGGAGCACACTCTCAAAGGGAGTGCTCCTAATCTCAGTTTGTTACCTGTATAAAAGACACCTGTCCACAGAAGCAATCAATCAATCAGATTCCAAACTCTCCACCATGGCCAAGACCAAGGATGTCAGGGACAAGATTGTAGACCTACACAAGGCTGGAATGGGCTACAAGACCATCGCCAAGCAGCTTGGTGAGAAAGTGACAAAAGTTGGTGCGATTATTCGCAAACGGAAGAAACACAAAATAGCTGTCAATCTCCCTCGGCCTGGGGCTCCATGCAAGATCTCACCTCGTGGAGTTGCAATGATCATGAGAACGGTGAGGAATCAGCCCAGAACTACACGGGAGGATCTTGTCAATGATCTCAAGGCAGCTGGGACCATAGTCACCAATAAAACAATTGGTAACACACTACGCCGTGAAGGACTGAAATCCTGCAGCGCCCACAAGGTCCCCCTGCTCAAGAAAGCACATATACAGGGCCGTCTGAAGTTTACCAATGAACATCGGAATGATTCAGAGGAGAACTGGGTGAAAGTGTTGTGGTCAGATGAGACCAAAATCGAGGTCTTTGGCATCAACTCAACTCGCCATGTTTGGAGGAGGAGGAATGCTGCCTATGACCCCAAGAACACCATCCCCACCGTCAAACATGGAGGTGGAAACATTATGCTTTGGGGGTGTTTTTCTGCTAAGGGGACAGGACAACTTCACCGCATCAAAGGGACGATGGACGGGGCCATGTACCGTCAAATCTTGGGTGAGAACCTCCTTCCCTCAGCCAGGGCATTGAAAATGGGTCGTGGATGGGTATTCCAGCATGACAATGACCCAAAACACACGGCCAAGGCAACAAAGGAGTGGCTCAAGAAAAAGGCACATTAAGGTCCTGGAGTGGCCTAGCCAGTCTCCAGATCTTAATCCCATAGAACATCTGTGGAGGGAGCTGATGGTTCGAGTTGCCAAACGTCAGCCTCGAAAACGTAATGACTTGGAGAAGGTCTGCAAAGAGGAGTGGAACCAAATCCCTCCTGAGATGTGTGCAAACCTGGTGGCCAACTACAAGAAACGTCTGACCTCTGTGATTGCCAACAAGGGTTTTGCCACCAAGTTTTGCAGAGGGGTCAAATACTTATTTCCCTCATTAAAATGAAAATCAATTCATAACATTTTTGACATGCGTTTTTCTGGATTTTTGTTGTTGTTATTCTGTGTGTCACTGTTCAAATAAACCTACCATTAAAATTATAGACTGATCATGTCTTTGTCAGTGGGCAAACGTACAAAATCAGCAGGGGATCAAATACTTTTTTCCCTCACTGTATGGGTGAAAAGAGCATGAGGGTCAAGAGTGTATATTTACACTGAACAAAAATATAAAACACAAGATGTAATGTGTTGGTGCCATGTTTCATGAGCTGAAATAAAAGATCCCAGAAATGTTCCATACTCACAAAAAGCTTATTTCTCTCAAATTGTGCACAAATTTGTTTACATCCCTGCCTCCTTTGCCAAGATAATCCATCCAACAGGTGTGGCATATCAAGAAGCTGATTAAACAGCATTACACAGGTGCATCTTGTGCTGGGGACAATAAAAGGCCACTCTAAAATGTGCAGTTTCGTCATACAACACAATGCCACAATTGGCATGCTGACTGCAGGAATGTCCACCAGAGCTGTTGCCAGAGAATTGAATGTTCATTTCTCTACCGCCTCCAACATCGTTTTAGAGAATTTGGCAGTACGTCCAACCAGCCTCACAACCACAGACCACGTGTATTGCGTTGTGTGGGTTAGTGGTTTGCTGATGTCAACGTTGTGAATAGAGTGCCCCATGGTGGCGGTGGGGTTATGGTATGGGCAGGCATAACCTACGGACAACAAACACAATTGCATTTTATTGATGGTCATTTGAATGCACAGAGATACCGTGAAGAGATCATGAGGCCCATAGTCGTGCCATTCATCCGCCGCCATCACCTCATGTTTCAGCATGATAATGCCCGGCCCCATGTTGCAAGAATCTGTACACAATTCCTGGAAGTTGAAAATGTCCCAGTTCCTCCATAGCCTGCATACTCACCAGACATGTCACCCATTGAGCATGTTTGGGATGCTCTGGATCAATGTGTATGACGCGTGTTCCAGTTCCCGCCAATATCCAGCAACTTTGCACAGCCATTGAAGAGGAGTGGGACAACATTCCACAATCAACAGCCTGATTAACTCTATGCAAAGGAGATGTGTCACGCCACATGAGGCAAATGGTGGTCACACTAGATACTGACTGGTTTTCTGATCCACTCCCCTACCTTTTTTTTAAGGTATCTGTGACCAACAGATATCTGTATTCCCAGTAATGTGCAATCCATAGATTAGGGCCTAATGAATTTATTTCCATTGACCAATTTCCTTATATGAACTGTAACTCAGTCAAATCTTTGAAATTGTTGCATGTTGCATTTATATTTTTGTTCAGTATAGTATTTTAGGATCCCCATTAGCTGCTGCTAACACAGCAACGCTTCCTGGGGTCCACAATATATTGTGTATGTTTCAGTTGGTCTGGCAGGCAGGCAGCTCCTCCACACACACACACACACACACACACACACAGGTTTTAGATGGTCTGACTGCTCCTCTACACCACCCACAGTGAAGTCCTAATTGCATCTGCTGAACAGGGCCAGAAATCAATACTGCAATGGGGCTGAAAGGACAACACCACCATCACACACACAAACACGTGCACACACAAACAGATATTCTTAGTCTTCCCGGTTTGTTGCATCTTGGCGAGGAACCAAAGTTGATGTTTTCTATAACACATTTTCTCTTCATTTCTCTGTATTGGAAAACAGTTGATTTTCAATAGAATGCACTCAGTGGATTCATCAATTCCACTTGTAGATGCAAGATGTCCCCTAGCAGCAGTAATGGCTGCCGCAATATGATATATATAGATACACAGTGGGGAGAACAAGTATATGATACATCAGAAAAGCAGAACTTAATATTTGGTACAGAAACCTTTGTTTGCAATTACAGAGATCATACATTTCCTGTAGGTCTTGACCAGGTTTGCACACACTGCAGCAGGGATTTTGGCCCACTCCTCCATACAGACCTTCTCCAGATCCTTCAGGTTTCGGGGCTGTTGCTGGGCAATACGGACTTTCAGCTTCCTCCAAAGATTTTCTATTGGGTTCAGGTCTGGAGACTGGCTAGGCCACTCCAGGACCTTGAAATGCTTCTTACGGAGCCACTCCTTAGTTACCCTGGCTGTGTGTTTCGGGTCGTTGTCATGCTGGAAGACCCAGCCACGACCCATCTTCAATGCTCTTACGGAGGGTTGTTGGCCAAGATCTCGCGGTACATGGCCCCATCCATCCTGTAGCCCATCCCAGCCTTGTGCAGGTCTACAATTTTATCCCTGATGTCCTTACACAGCTCTCTGGTCTTGGCCATTGTGGAGAGGTTGGAGTCTGTTTGATTGAGTGTGTGGACAGGTGTCTTTTATACAGGTAACGAGTTCAAACAGGTGCAGTTAATACAGGTAATGAGTGGAGAACAGGAGGGCTTCTTAAAGAAAAACTAACAGGTCTGTGAGAGCCAGAATTCTTACTGGTTGGTAGGTGATCAAATACTTATGTCATGCAATAAAATGCAAATTAATTACTTAAAAATCATACAATGTGATTTTCTGAATTTTTGTTTTAGATTCCATCTCTCACAGTTGAAGCGTACCTATGATAAAAATTACAGACCTCTACATGCTTTGTAAGTAGGAAAACCTGCAGTGTATCAAATACTTGTTCTCCCCACTGTACATACAGTACCAGTAAAAAATTGGACAAACCTACTCATTCAAGGGTTTTTTATTATTTTTACTATTTCCTAAATTGTAGAATAATAGTGAAGACATCAAAACTATGAAATAACACATAACGAATCATGTGGTAACCAAAAAAGTGTTAAACAAAATCACAATACATTTCATATTTCAGATTCTTCAAATAGCCACCCTTTGCCTTGATGACAGCTTTGCACACTCTTGGCATTCTCTCAACCAGCTTCACCTGGAATGCTTTTCCAACAGTCTTGAAGGAGTTCCCACATATGCTGAGCATTTGTTGGCTGCTTTTCCTTCACTCTGCCATCCAACTCATCCCAAGCCATCTCAATTGGGTTGAGGTCGGGTGATTGTGGAGGCCAGGTCATCTGATGCAGCACTCCATCACTCTCCTTCTTGGTAAAATAGCCCTTACACACCCTGGAGGTGTGTTGGGTCATTGTCCTGTTGAAAAACAAATGATAGTCCCACTAAGCTCAAACCAGATGGGATGTCGTATCGCTGCAGAATGCTTTGGTAGCCATGCTGGTTAAGTGTACCTTGAATTCTAAATCAATCAATCACCAACAGTGTCACCAGAAAAGCACCCCCACACCATCACACCTCCTCCGCCATGCTACATGGTGGGAACCACACATGCAGAGAGCATCCCCCCCCCCACTCCCCACCTTATTGGCACAAACACATTAAAAACACAAATTCAAAAATTAACTTTTAAGAAGGCACACCTGTTAATTTAAATATATTCCAGGTGACTACTTCATGAAGCTGGTTGAGAGAATGCCAAGAGTGTGCAAAGCTGTCATCAAGGCAAAGGGTGGCTATTTGCAGAATCTCAAATATGAAATATATTTTGATTTGCTTAACACTTTTTTGGTTACTACATGATTCCATACGTGTTATTTCATAGTTTTGATGTCTTCACTGATATTCTACAATGTAGAAAATAGTACAAATAAAGAAAAACCCACACACAGTGCATTCGGAAAGTATTCAGACCCCTTGACTTATTCTAAAAGGGAAAAAAACAATTTAATCCATAATTACATTTACACACAATACCCCATAATGACAAAGCAAAAAAACAGATTTATAGACACATTTGCAAATGTATTAAAAATTAAAACAGAAATACCTTATATACATAAGTATTCTCACCCTTTGCTATGAGACTCGAAATTGACTTCAGGTGCATCCTCTTTCCTTTGATCGTTCTTGAGATGTTTCTACAACTTGACTGGAGTCCACCTGTGGTAAATTCAATTGATTGGAAATGATTTGGAAAGGCACACCTGTCTATATAAGGTCCCACAGTTGACTGTGCATGTCAGAGCAAAAACCAAGCCGAGGTCGAAGGAATTGTCCATAGAGCGCCGAGACAGGATTATGTTGAGGCACAGATCTAGGGAAGGGTACCAAAAAATGTCTGCAGCATTGAAGGTCCCCAAGAACACAAAGGCCTTGGTGAGGGAGGTGACCAAGAACCCAACGGTCACTCTAGAGTTCCTCTGTGGAGATGGGAAAACCTTCCAGAAGGACAACCATCTCTGCAGCACTCCACCAATCAGGCCTTTAGTGTTGAGTGGCCAGATGGAAGCCACTCCTCAGTAAAAGGCACATGACAGCCCACTTGTAGTTTGCCAAAAGGCACATAAAGGACTCTCAGACCATGAGAAACAAGATTCTCTGGTCTGATGAAACCAAGATTGAACTCCTTGGCATGAATGTCAAGCGTCACGTCTGGAGGAAACCTGGCACCATCCCTACGGTGAAGCATGGTGGTGGCAGCATCATGCTGTGGAGATGTTTTTCAGTGGCAGGGACTGAGAGACTAGTCAGGATTGAGGGAAAGATGAACAGAGCAAAGTACAGAGAGGTCCTTGATGAAAACCTGCTCCAGAGTGCTCAGGACCTCAGACTGGGGCAAAGGTTCACCTTCCAACAGGACAACAACCCTAAGCACACAGCCAAGACAACGCAGGAGTGGCTTCGGGACAAGTCTCTGAATGTCCTTGAGTTGCCCAGACAGAGGCCGGACTTGAACCTGATCGAACATCTCTGGAGAGACCTGAAAATAGCTGTGCAGTGACACTCCCCGTCCAACCTGACAGAGTTCGAAAGGATCTGCAGAGAAGAATGGGAGAAACTCCCCAAATACAGGTATGCCAAGCTTGTAGCATCATACCCAAGAAGACTCAAGGCTGTAATCACTGCAAAAGGTGCTTCAACAAAGTACTGAGTAATGGGTCTGAATACTTATGTAAATGTGATATTTCAGTTTAGTTTTAATAAATTGGGGAAACTTTCTAAAAACCTGTTTTTGGTTTGTCAGTATGGGTTATTGTGTGTAGATTGAGGGGGGAAAAAACAATTGAATCAATTTTAGAATAAGGCTGTAATGTAACAAAATGTGGAAAAAGTCAAGGGGTCTGAATACTTTCCGAATGCACTGTATATATAAATAAAGTATTTAGAAAAGATAACGGACCTATATATTTTTTAAATACGATTTTAAAAATCTTGGTCGACCGATTCTTGTCTGTTCCTTCGATCAAATTTCAAAAGCTGTATTTTACCATATGGACACACCCTATGTTTGAATAAAACCTATATGTAGACTACTGAGCTTGTCTGATGCTTTAAGCACTGCGATTCAAAATTAAGACAAATTACTAAAGAGGGAGCCAGAGATCAATATAGCCTAACCAGAAGAAAGAAAACTGTTCCCGACCCTCCTCCTCCCGTTGCCAGCTCCTGCTGGCCTTCACAGATTATGCCGTTACGCTCCTGAAGTTGCCAGTAACAGGCTACAAAAGCAGTGGGAAAACTTTTCCATTTGGAGTGCCAAGTTATAGTACCATTTCTACTGATCTGCGTGCCAGTTATGATTTTCATATGCACATTTTTGTGCAACAGTTTCATTTCATTTATAATAAAGTCTTCATATCTCAAAATCAATGTAATGTGGTTAATCAAAATTATATTTAAATGAAAATGATCAATCTAAAAGTTACTTTATTGCCAATATGTAAAAATAGCCTACATTAAGACAAAATAAAAATTTTGCGGCCCACCGGTAGAAATTATCCTGATAAAAATAAATATCCTATAAATCACATTGGCTACACCCATGGCCTGTCTGCAAGGAACTTGAAACATTGTATCAACTTTTAACTTGGTCCAGCCCTAAGCCCATGCTAGCAAACTTGCAACATTGTATAAAATATTCTGGGCCCTCAGAGTTTCCGGCACCTGCACCAGTGATCTCTGGACAGATAGACACAGCTGTAGGCTATTTCCGGAAGGGATAAGAAGTAATCAGGTAGGCCTATTTTATGACGTTTCCACCGGATCAGAGCATGACCATTTTTTTCCTCTTTCATGCTGAGTGGTTATTGAAAGGGAGCAAGCTATAAAGATTGTTCAAATAGGCTACATTGAGGAACTTTTGGATGTAAAAACAGACTTCATTTACTTGCTATTTGAGGTGAAGAAAAAATGACTGAAGCCCCACAGTGATTGTGAGTTAAGACAATCAGAAACAGTATCAGATCCCCAAATGGGCACATTTATGGACCTACATTTGCATGCAGGCCAGGTAGCCTAGGCCTACTTCTATGCGTAATCAGGTGTGTGTCTTTACTCAACATTGACAGGAGCACTCCAAACAAAAGACAATGAATAAATTGACAACTCGTAAATGGAATGAAAGAAAACTAATTTTTTCTCACAAGGGTAGCCTCGGTTGGGCACTCTGCAAACAACATGTCCACTCGTACAATGACAACGGTAAGACTGTAATAATAATATATTGAATGCATTAACAGAAATGACCATAACCAAACAAACATTGTAGATGATAAATGATGGTAATTAACAGTAAATGTACTACTGGTGATACTGGAGTGCCATCCCTGCAGCCTCCACAATGGATTAGTCCACTGAGACAGGCGTCAATCAGACGGGTGTCTCTTGTGCCATTACAATTTTTTATATACTGTATTTGCCACTGCTCGTCTAAAACTATCTCGGTCGACCAACAGCCTATCGACCAAACAATCGACAGTCGACTAAATGGGGTCAGACCTACTAGAATTGCAGAAAAGTGGCTTTAAAACAGCAACATTTTGTCTCTACGGCCAAGAGGAAGGCCTTTAAAATGTTCAGTCGGAGACCACGCCATTGACCACGACCACCACCTAAGCCCCATTTTGATCCAAAAAAAAAACCTCTGGGATATCCTATAAAAGCAAGATCAATGACTTAGCCAGCTAACTTACCAGAATATTCAGAAATAACTATGTATTTTTAAGAAGATAAACATGAAATGGGAAAATAAATCTCACAGGGGTGCATTCCCACACATTCCCACACCATCATCAGCACAAGCAAAAGTGGGTGGGTAAGTCAGTCAGTTCTCTGGGCATCAATAGATCCTCTGGCTGTTCAATACAGCACTGACCCAGGTCAAGAGGTCAGGTCATTATTACCATGAAACACTTTTTAAAGTCATGTCAGACCAATTTACTCTCATGGACACACCCACAGTGCAGAGTGCCATCCGTGTATTGACGTGGTGTTTAGTGCCCTGGGCGTCAGTGATTAGAGGACACTACAATCATTATTTCCTCCCGTGACCTTTGCACTCAGGAAGTAATTGGCTCTGTGCTTTACAGCAACAGCACAATCCTACAGCTCTAATGACTCAAGGATCCCTAATAGGCACATAGGCTACCACTCATCATTCACAAGTAGTCTGCTCTGATGAAGAACTCCACCACAAGAAAAAAGGATTTGTCACCCTTAAAAAATGTTTTTATTACAGAAAAGAGGATTATACTTGCAACATCGTTACTTCTCACCAATGTAATAAAATGCCAATAATATTTTTTACATTTGTGCTCTGGGAAACTAACATCAAGAAAGTGTTTTGATGCAAATAGGAATGCCAAACTTCCAATGGAATGATATGTAAGTCAACATCTACCCCTAGTGGACATAAGGAGGATAGATAAAGATGAATATCCCAAAAGGAGAGCAACTGGTATGTACAGTATCTCCCTGTACTTACAGAGATGTCCCTGTACTTTTATAGTCTGGCCATTTCCATAATTTTGTAGACACTTATCCTGATCAGAATACAATCAGTAGCCTACTTACAGAGAAGACTACGTTCCATGTGTGTACTTACAGAGAAGAGAACATCAAACTCGGGCCCTGCTAGCAGTCCATCCATCAGATCCTCAAAGTCGTCAGCCAACGCATCCAGTCTCATCTGCCAGCTTCTTATAGGCTGCCTCACTGATCGCACTGGAGAGAGGAGAAACACATAGGTTTATGGCCAGAATGAGTGTCAAAAAGCAAAGAGGTCAATTTTGATATGAGCTGCGCTTGACCCATCTGACAAAACAAGTAAGGCTAAGCCCACCCACAAAGTGCTGGGTAGGAACAAAAGCCTACACACCGGGCACTGTGGCTCTCCAGGACCTGAGTTGATTACCATGGCCCGAGATTCTACACCTTGCTGCTCCCCTTCTACACAAAAAAAAATGAGAATCGCCATATTCAATGTCTCCTGTAAGCCAAGATGCTGGTTCAGCTACCTCTGATGAACATAGCGCAGTCAACGGGACGACCACAGTCTTAGATGTGTCATTTGGTGCGGACAGGGTTCTGAGACAGCGAGAGTTGCCCAGGTGCTGAAAATGACAACGAAAACGATACGTTATTACATCGTGTACGAATGCGCCAGGCTGAACATGCCTCACTTGATCCGCATTTTGAAAAGTCGTTACTTTCCTGTGGATATGTTGTGTGAAATTTCAAATGGCATACGGACGAACCATTTCGTTTTCGGCCATCTATTTGGCAGCAACGAGTGGCAAGTAACGTTGTTACTTAGCTAGACACATTAAGTTACACAACGATGATGTTCTCAAAACTAACGTGGCAAACCTGACATTAACGTTACGTGATGAGACAGATATCTGGTTCCGGGCACACATGTCGTCGTTCTCTGCTGAATTGATAAATACATTGTTTTTCACTTGACAACCTTAGCATGTTCGCCTTTCAGTGCTGCCACAGGTAGTTGGTTAAAAATATATATTTGCTGCTTCTTCTTCGGTGGGGCTTAACGGCAGTTGGCATTCAATATGTTTCATTACCGCCCCCAGCTGGACTATAGTATAAATATCTTCTTCTTCTTCTTCTTCTTCTTCTTCTTCTTCTTCTTCTTCTTCTTCTTCTTCTTCTTCTTCTTCTTCTTCTTCTTCACGTTTTATTGGCGAATCCCAACCAACTCACAGGTGCATACGCTGCCACCTACTTTACTGGAGTGAGAGGCCGGTCACGACCTATCTATACCACTAGATTCTCATAACTAACCCTGAATTTCTAATAAAATAATTATCTACAAACCTCACTACTCCCATGCACCTGTATATCCACAATATTGTTTTTCATGGCTCTTTTTGCTATTCTATTATATCATTTCCATAAACACTTGTATGAGCAGGAATCCAACAGAACTGAATTTCAATACCATTTCTTTGTAACCCCAACAACAGCACCATTATTTCTAACCATAAATCCTCACGTTCTGACTTTCCAGATAATAAACTACACAAAACTGATGCAGAGTCCGAACATATTACTACTCTTCTTGGTTGCATCTCCTCTATCCATTGCAATCCAACAAAGTATCGCAACCATTTCTGTTGAATATACAGATAAATCATTTGTTATTTTCTTGCATAGATTACCATCAAACTCAGGAATAAATACACTTGCTCCTGTCTTCCCAGTCATGGGATCCTTTGAACCATCTGTATACACTGCAAGACAATAATAAAACTGATTACTAATATATTGATCCACTATTGTTCCTACATTATCTTCTTCACACCACTGTTTATTATGTGGTCTTGTATAAAACAACGGTGCTACAGATGGCCCTATAACAATAGTCCATATTCATCAACCTTCTTTTGAAATTGTTCATATTCCCATTAGTCTTCCAATACTGTCAATGTAGGATGATCTACTGTAGTATTGTTCAGTCTTGCCCAGTATGCCAGGGCTAGCTTAACTCTTCTAAGGGATAGTGGCATTTCCCCAGTATCTACTTGTAAAGCCTCAACCAGTTTAGTTTTAAATGCACCACCGCACATCCTGAGTGCCCTCGCTTGCATCTTATCAAGGCTCAACAGCTATGTAAAAGCCACAGAACCATATACAAAGCACCCATAAACTATGGAGGATCTCATCAAAGTACGATAAATGTTCCCCCTTTCAAAAAAAGTTTGCAGTTTTGAAACTGCAGTAAAAGTCCATTAACTGTAGTTGAATGTGATATTTTGGACGCAGTAATTGCAGAAGAACTGCAGTGTACTGCAGTTGAACTGCATTTACACTGCATAATTACTGCAGTAAAAGAAACGGTGTTATTTTGGACGCAGTATTTGCAGCATACTGCATTTACAGTGGCTTGTGAAAGTATTCACCCCCCTTGGCATTTTTCCTATTTTGTTGCCTTACAACCTGGAATTAAAATTGATTTTTGGTGGGTTTGTATCATTTGATTTACCCAACATGCCTACCACTTTGAAGATGCAAAATATATTTTTTTGTGAAACAAACAATAAATAAGATATGTCTCTATAAGCTTGGCACATCTAGCCACTGGGATTTTTGGCCATTCTTCAAGGCAAAACTGCTCCAGCTACTTCAAGTTGGATGGGTTCCGCTGGTGTACAGTAATCTTTAAGTCATACCACAGATTCTCAATTGGATTGAGGTCTGGGCTTTGACTAGGCCATTCCAAGACATTTAAATGTTTCCCCTTAAACCACTCAAGTGTTGCTTTAGCACTATGCTTAGGGTCATTGTCCTGCTGGAAGGTGAACCTCCGTCCCAGTCTCAAATCTCTGGAAGGCTGAAACAGGTTTCCCTCAAGAATTTCCCTGTATTTAGCGTCATCCATCATTCCTTCAATTCTGACCAGTTTCCCCGATGGAAAAACATCCCCATAGCATGATGCTGCCACCACCATGCTTCCTCCCACTGTGAGGATGGTGTTCTCGGGGTGATGAGAGGTGTTGGGTTTCGCCAGACATAGCGTTTTCCTTGATGGCCAAAAAGCTCAATTTTAGTCTCATCTGACTCAAGAAGTACCTTCTTCCATATGTTTGGGGAGTCTCCCACATGCCTTTTGGCGAACACCAAACGTGTTTGCTTATTTTTTTCTTTAAGCAATGGCTTTTTTCTGGCCACGCTTCCATAAAGCCCAGCTCTGTGGAGTGTACGGCTTAAAGTGGTCCTATGGACAGATACTCCAATCTCCGCTGTGGAGCTTTGCAGCTCCTTCAGGGTTATCTTTGGTGTCTTTGTTGCCTCTCTGATTAATGCCCTCCTTGCCTGGTCCATGAGTTTTGGTGGGTGGCCCTCTCTTGGCAGAGGTGCCATATTCTTTCAATTTTTTAATAATGGATTTAATGGAGCTTCAAAGTTTCTGATATTTTTTAATAACCCAACCCTGATCTGTACTTCTCCACAACTTTGTCCCTGACCTGTTTGGAGAGCTCCTTGGTCTTCATGGTGCCATTTGCTTGGTGGTGCCCCTTTCTTAGTGGTGTTGCAGACTCTGGGGCCTTTCAGAACAGGTGTACATTTGACATTTTTGCATTTTACATCATTTAGCAGACGCTCTTATCCAGAGCGACTTACAGTTAGTGCATACATTTTTTTCATACTGGCCCCCCGTGGGAATCGAACCCACAACCCTGGCGTTGCAAACGCCATGCTCTACCAACTGAGCTACATCCCTGCCGGCCATTCCCTCCCCTACCCTGGACGACGCAGGTGCCACTGACGCATAGGGCACGCAACATCTCTGCCTTTATTACACCCTCCGGTCTGTACTCGTATTCGATTATGAGTTTCCGCCTGCATAACGCACCTGCCACTTTTCAGCGCCTTATGAATAGGGTTGTCACCGGTCTGGTCTGGTGCGCTGTTCATCTCGATGTGCGGCACACCAGGGGGGCTGATAATGTATTTGCTGACGCTCTGTCTCGTGCGCCCTGTTCCTGAACGCGTCTGGTCCTATTGATCAGTGGACACGCATTTTCTCATGCGCGTTGTCCCCGAGTGTTGTGACGTATGCATGTCACATGACCGGCTACTATTTGTTTTGTGTTGTCCTGTCGCTCCTGTCATCTGTTCCCTGCTGTCTTCGTTTTATTGGGTGAAGCTGGGATGGTGGTAAGTGAGATGGGACACACCTGGCTCGGGTGTGTCCCGGGGATAAATACACCTTTCCCCCATACATCGAGCAGGCTCTCTCCACGCAGACACACTGTTGTTTTTTGGTATGGTATTTTGGGGCGTCTTTGTTAGCTTATTATTGGCACCTCTCACGCAACAACTCACTTACACTACTGACTACACACATCATTGTTACTTGTATATACAGTGAGGGAAAAAAGTATTTGATCCCCTGCTGATTTTGTACGTTTGCCCACTGATAAAGACATGATCAGTCTATAATTTTAATGGTAGGTTGATTTGAACAGTGAGAGACAGAATAACAAAAAACAATATCCAGAAAAACGCATGTCAAAAATGTTATGAATTGATTTGCATTTGAATGAGGGAAATAAGTATTCCTAGATCACTATCCCTACTCTGAGACGCTTTGCGAGTGTGGGTCCAGTTTTCACACAAACGTTGCCATTTATAAACATTTCAATTGACATGAGAATGTGCTCACCTCCCCGCAAACGTTAGACCATGCGTACGCACATCTGCTAGTGGTTGAAATGTTGTATTGCAAGTAAGCATTTTGTGCAAATGGGGGATATGATGAAATGTTTATTCACAAAAAACAGGAAAACTTAATAACAAGAATGCAGCCATTTGCCATTAGTGAGAAGAGCGAAAATCTGTTTTATTTTTAGAATCTAAAATAATTAGACAGGAATCTTTTTCCTATTTATTTTGTTTTCTTAACTATTGCAGAATAAATTCCTCACCTTTTCTGGCCATGATGGGTTCATATTCCCGAAGGAGCCATACAACGAATGATCATGCGCATCTCTCATTTAGTTGGACTATAGTAGCCAAGTAAATAGATGGGCTAAATGTATTTCAAGTTTTGCAATATCATAGGTAGCGTGGTTTTTAATACGGTATACAGTCGAATTTAACAGGTGAACAGTTTATATTTTACATTGAAGTAGGCCTTAGTAAGCTACTGTAAGTACTCTCATTGCCGTTTTGTTTGTAGCCTGCCTTAGACAATGTTTCAGAATTCGCGGGCAGTCAATCATATTTAGGTTGGGGGAAAAAGTTAATGCAAAACATTGTTGAATTCAAACATTCTGCTGACGGGTCCACACCAATTTGCCATTGTTTTGTCTTTCAGAAACTGACAAAGTCCTTTTCCAGATATAGCATAAATTACTGCTCAAGAAAACATCCTGCCAACACAGTGGATAGACCAGTAGCTTATGTAAAATATTTGAAAGTATGGGTAGGCTTAGGTTACATTAGGACTATTGCTGTGCGATAGGAGCGCGACATCATTGCCTATTTAATCTCAGAGTTTATACCAAGGCAGGACATAGAAACCCAATAATCTATTGATAAACTAAATATTGAACAACAATTCATCTTTTGCATGCCGTGGCCTAATGCCAATAGTTCCAAATTATACAAGAAATAAATGGCATTATAGTCACTATAAAAGGTGAATGATGGGTGTATTCCAGGCAGAGTTATAATGCTCGTTCACACAAGCACAGTTTTATGACTGGTCTGATTTATAACAGGAAACATGCGTATGTGAATATTTTCAGAAATGGCGCATGCAGATATTTAGTGTAAAATGTACACAACGGTTATAAATGAGGCCCCTTGTCTTCCAGGTCGGTTAAATCAAACACATGAAGTCCTGCGGCACTCCAGGACCAGGGTTGCCTGCCCTAGAGATATTAATCAATGCTTATTAACTGAATATTGTATGTGCATTTCCATATATCAATGACACTAACAAAAGGGTTGAATTGTTCAGCAACTTGCAGTAAATGCTAACACGGCTTTGATGATGAAAGGTACATCATGTATTTATTGTCATCTCAACATCAGGCATGCTGTGACATGGGCCTGGATGGTGACACACCTCCTTCAAGCTGATTGACTGAATACTGGGGCCTTCAATGGTACCGGAAGCAAGGGCCTTATCTGGGAGTACAGCAACAGTCTCTGTCTTGCAGCCATTATTTCAACATGTATTGTATGTTACCAGTAACAGCAAACCTGGTTTAAAAAAAAAGATAAAGCAACACCTCACAGCACAACGCCGCTCCCCTATTTGACCTAGATAGTTTGTTTGTATTTATTGATATGTAGTCTACGTGTACCTTTAAATTGATGTAGTTCTGTCCTTGAGCTGTTCTTGTTTATTAACGTTCTGTATTATGTCATGTTTCATGTTTTGTGTGGACCCAGGAAGAGTAGCTGCTGCTTTCGTAACAGCTAATGGGGATCCTAATAAAATACAAATACAAAACATATGTATAATACCACTCAAATTCATACAAACTGTTACAGACGCAATCACTGACTTATATTCACTTTGTCTACTTGTCCCATTCTTCAATCTTTTCTGGGATATACACTGAGTATACAAAACATTAAGAACACCTGCTCTTTCCATGACATAGACTGACCAGGTGAATCCAGGTGAAAGCTATGATCCCTTATTGATGTCACTTGTTAAATCCACTTCAATCAGTGTAGATGAAGCGGTGGAGACTGGTTAAAGAAGGATTTTTAAGCCTGGAGACAATTGAGACATGGATTGTGTATTGGTGCCATTCAGAGGATGAATGGGCAAGACAAAATATTTAAGTGCATTTGAATGGGGTATGGTAGTAGGTGCCAGGCGCACTGGTTTGTGTTAAGAACTGCAACGCTGCTGGGTTTTTCCAAAGTCAAAAGTTGGAACATTGGAGTCAACATGACCCTGTGGAAATCTTTCAACCCCTTGTAGAGTCCATGACCCGATGAATTGTGGCTGTTCTGAGGGCAAAAGTGGGGTGCAACTCAATATTAGGAAGGTGTTCCTAGTGTTTGGTATGCTAAGTGTATATTTTAGTTGATACGCCTGTGTGATATACAATACCAGTCACAAGTTTGGACACCAACTCATTCAAGGCTTTTTCTTTATTTTTAGTAATTTCTACATTATAGAATAATAGTGAAGACATCAAAACTATGAAATAACACATATGTAGTAACCAAAAAAGTGTTAAACAAATCAAGATATATTTTAGATTTCAAAGTAGCCACCCTTTGCCTTGATGACAGCTTTGCACAGTCTTGGCATTCTCTCAACCAGCTTCACGAGGAACGCTTTTCCAACAGTCTTGAAGGAGTTCCCACATATGCTGAGCACTTGTTGGTTGCTTTTCCTTCACTCTGCAGTCCAACTCATCCCAAACCATCTCAATTGGGTTGAGATCGGGTAATTGTGGAGGCCAGGTCATATGATGCATCACTCCATCACTTTCCTTCTTGGTAAAATAGCCCTTACACAGTCTGGAGGTGTGTTAGGTCATTGTCCTGTTGAAAAACAAATGATAGTCCCACTAAGCCCAAACCAGATGGGATGGCGTATCGCTGCAGAATGCTGTGGTAGCCATGCTGGTTAAGTGTACCTTGAACTCTAAATAAATCACAGACAGTGTCACCAGCAAAGCACCATCACACCATAACACCTCCTCCTCCATACTTCACGGTGAGAACCACACATGCGGAGATCATCCGTTCACCTACTCTGCGTCTCACAAAGACACAGCTGTTGAAACCAAAAATCTCAAATTTGGACTCATCAGACCAAAGGACAGATTTCCACCAGTCTAATGTCCATTGCTCGTGTTTCTTGGCCCAAGCAAGTCTCTTCCTATTATTGGTGTCCTTTAGTAGTGTTGATATTGAGATGTGTCTGTTACTTGAACTCTCTGTGAAGCATTTATTTGGGCTGCAATTTCTGAGGCTGGTAGCTCCAATGAACTTATCCTCTGCAGCAGAGGTAACTCTGGGTCTTCCTTTCCTGTGGCGGTCCTCATGAGAGCCAGTTTCATCATAGCGCTTGATGGTCTTTGCGACTGCACTTGAAGAAACTTTCAAAGTTCTTGACATTTCCGGATTGACTGACCTTCATGTCTTAAAGTAATGATGGACTATCCTTTCTCTTTGCTTATTTGAGCTGTTCTTGCCATAATATGGACTTGGTCTTTTACTAAATAGGGCTATCTTCTGTATACCCCCCCTACCATGTCACAACACAACTGATTGGCTCAAACGCATTAAGAAGAAAATAAATTCCACAAATTAACTTTTAACAAGGCACACCTGTTAATTGAAATGCATTCCAGGTGACTACCTCGTGAAGCTGGTTGAGAGAATGCCAAGAGTGTGCAAAGCTGTCATCAATGTGAAGGGTGGCTACTTTGAATAACCTTTTTTGGTTACTACATGATTCCATATGTGTTATTTCATAGTTTGTCTTCACTATTATTCAACAATTTAGAAAATAGTAAAAATAAAGAAAAACCCTGGAATGAGTAGTTGTGTCCAAACTTTTGACTGGTATTGTACATGATAAAATATGTATTCACCCTGGACATGATACTTGCATTTACTTTAGACCATTTGAATCATAAGCTTTAAGTGTTGTCTTGATAGTTAAGTTACCACAGAAGTTAGTAAAAGTTAGTGTGAAGACCAACATGCTATGAAAAAGTTATTGTTTTGTAACAATAAAAAAAGAGTTGTTTATACAAAACTTTATTGCATTTGGTCATCCCAAAAATGTGGCCTTTGAAAGCCTTGATTTTTACATTCTTGCTATGGGAACTCTCTGCAGATAGCTGACAACAGGGTGGCAGATGTTTTTATGTGCTGCTCTAGAGTTCCGCAGCCCAGCAGACTCACCTGGTGATGGGGGGATGGACACATGTTACAGGGAGGAGAGAGCATGAGTTTTGGAGTGAGTACAGTAAATCCAATCCAACCAGTTGCCCTGGATAATATGCTATGTTGTCACACAGGCAGACTGCCATAGTGAATATTTAAATGGTGCATCAAGTATACTATTATGAGTGTAGCTTACTTCTCTGGGCTCTGGAGAGATCGCAGGTAGTTGGTCAGAAGGCTCTGGAGGTCCTTGGACAATTCTGTCTCTGTAGCACCTGGCGAGAGACGGATAGAGGTAGTGAATGTGCTAGAAAGAGAGAGAGCCCTCACCCATGAGCTCCCACTGGCCCAGGCCTCCTTCCTAGTATCATGCAATGTAAAGATTAAAGACAAAAGGTACCTGTATTTAGGATTCATGTATCAGTTTGTCTACTTCACATTCATGTCTGTAAATGACAACAATAGAGCTGATTAAAAGTATGCATGCCATTTTGTGATAACGGCTATGACAAATGACATGGCATACATATACATTTATAGCTAGCTAAACTGTTATTTATATGATGGCACCACGTCTCATCTCACTAACAATTGCTAAGGCGAAGAGCAATTTTTTTTTTCTTGTGGCTTATACTTTTTTTGTCTAGCTTCACATAGTGCCTTCAGAAAGGATTCACACCCCCTTTACTTTTTCCACATTTTGTTGTGTTACAATGTGGGATTAAAATTGATTTAATTGTATTTTTTTTGTCAATGATGTACCCAAAATACTCTGTCATTTGTAAAACATTAATGAAAATTGAAACACTAATATACACTGCTCAAAAAAATAAAGGGAACACGAAAATAACACTTCCTAGATCTGAATGAATGAAATAATCGTATTAAATACTTTTTTCTTTACATAGTTGAATGTGCTGACAACAAAATCACACAAAAATTATCAATGGAAATCAAATTTATCAACCCATGGAGGTCTGGATTTGGAGTCACCGTCAAAATTAAAGTGGAATACCACACTACAGTCTGATCCAACTTTGATGTAATGTCCTTAAAACAAGTCAAAATGAGGCTCAGTAGTGTGTCTCCACGTGCCTGTATGACCTCCCTACCATGCCTGGGCATGCTCCTGATGAGGTGGCGGATGGTCTCCTGAGGGATCTCCTCCCAGTCCTGGACTAAAGCATCCGCCAACTCCTGGACAGTCTGTGGTGCAACGTGGCGTTGGTGGATGGAGCGAGACATGATGTCCCAGATGTGCTCAATTGGATTCAGGTCTGGGGAACGGGCGGGCCAGTCCATAGCATCAATGCCTTCCTCTTGCAGGAACTGCTGACACACTCCAGCCACATGAGGTCTAGCATTGTCTTGCATTAGGAGGAACCCAGGGCCAACCGCACCAGCATATGGTCTCACAAGGGGTCTGAGGATCTCATCTCGGTACTCTGGCGAGCACATGGAGGGCTGTGCGGCCCCCCAAAGAAATGCCACCCCACACCATGACTGACCCACCGCCAAACCGGTCATGCTGGAGGATGTTGCAGGCAGCAGAACGTTCTCCACGGCGTCTCCAGACTCTGTCACGTCTGTCACATGTGCTCAGTGTGAACCTGCTTTCATCTGTGAAGAGCACAGGGCGCCAGTGGCGAATTTGCCAATCTTGGTGTTCTCTGGCAAATGCCAAACATCCTGCACGGTGTTGGGCTGTAAGCACAACCCCCACCTGTGGACGTCGGGCCCTCATACCACCCTCATGGAGTCTGTTTCTGACCGTTTGAGCAGACACATGCACATTTGTGGCCTGCTGGAGGTCATTTTGCAGGGCTCTGGCAGTGCTCCTCCTGCTCCTCCTTGCACAAAGGCGGAGGTAGCAGTCCTGCTGCTGGGTTGTTGCCCTCCTACGGCCTCCTCCACGTCTCCTGATGTACTGGCCTGTCTCCTGGTAGCGCCTCCATGCTCTGGACACTACGCTGACAGACACAACAAACCTTCTTGCCACAGCTCGCATTGATGTGCCATCCTGGATGAGCTGCACTACCTGAGCCACTTGTGTGGGTTGTAGACTCCGTCTCATGCTACCACTAGAGTGAAAGCACCGCCAGCATTCAAAAGTGACCAAAACATCAGCCAGGAAGCATAGGAACTGAGAAGTGGTCTGTGGTCACCACCTGCAAAACCAGTCCTTTATTGGGGGTGTCTTGCTAATTGCCTATAATTTCCACCTGTTGTCTATTCCATTTGCACAACAGCATGTGAAATGTATTGTCAATCAGTGTTGCTTCCTAAGTGGACAGTTTGATTTCACAGAAGTGTGATTGACTTGGAGTTACATTGTGTTGTTTAAGTGTTCCCTTTATTTTTTTGAGCAGTGTATCTTGATTAGATAAGTATTCAACCCTCTGAGTCAATACATGTTAGAATCACCATTGACAGCGATTACAGCTGTGAGTCTTTCTGGACACCTGGATTGTGCTACATTTGGAATTAGAGGCAGTCGCTTACGCCCATCCGCCATCCCCGTTCACAACGCTCTAGCAAAACCGAAACCTACTTGAAGGTAACAGCGCCTACTTACCCCTAGTGGCCAGTTTCCACGTCATCTCCCGACATCAGACATGGATGGACGTTGAATACTTACTTGTATCACAGGTGACCTGGCTGGTTAGGGTTAGTGTTCCCACACGTCCGTATCTCCATGTTACAACACTTGTTTACGGAAAACAGAAGGAAGAAAAGAGGTGACCACCTGTGTTAATTAGCTATCTAGCATGCTCCGAACACCTGTGTGTAAGCTTAACTCAGGAAGTGTAACGGAAGTGTAGTTTCGTTGGATAGTGGCACCCATAGCTGAATCTGTGCAAAACGGATACAGTAAGTGTATCTTTTTTATTTGAAGGATTCTTTCTTGCTGATGAAAGATAAGGGCCATATGTTTCGAAAGCCATATCGCAAGCGATGATTATTGATGTTTCTAAACGCTAAAACACAGTGTCGGGATTATAGTTCACGAGGCAGTCGTGAGCGAAGCTAATGGCTAAGAACTATAGGGAGAAGGCAGAATGCCTCCTTATTTAACTGTAGTTAGCTGCTAGCTTAAATACCTGTGTTTGAGACCTAATGATGGAGGATTTCGAGAATTAGCCTAGGTAGCTAGCTAGTTAGCTAAATGACAACCCTATTAATTATATCCACTCTATTGCTTAATTCAGAAAGGAGGCTACACCTCATAGCTAGCTAATGTGATCTGCTAATGTGAGCTAGACAACATGCATTGCTTCTGACACATGCCACGGTCCTGCTTGCTTGAGATAATAATGGTTTATGATAATTGCAGTTTAGTTCATTATCTAGCTAGATAGCTAAGTGTAAAACTGAGAGTCTGGCTGTAAAACGCAGCTAGCTAGCTAGCCAACAGTTGTAGCCAAGCTAGCTAACTTGATACTCACTCATTAATGTTAACTTACCATGCTTTTCTGGCCAACTGGCCAATGGGCTCTATGCACGCATCACTTCCGCATTGGCGTAAGGATGCTTGGGCATTTCCGGTTACCGGAAAAAAACATTAGACAGTGGCAGTAGACCGTTATGATGGCAGAGATGAAGTTTACAAGGTGTTTGCTGGAGTTGCCTAAAGTATCTGTTAATGATATACGGAGGGTCGTCCGGACATCCAGTACGACACCACGTAGCAAACTGGATAAAGGCTTCACATTTTACGTTTCTTCTTTTCTTTGCAACTTTGAAGGTAATATGCTAACGCTAGCTAGCCTCAGCTAGAAGCATTGCTTTGGTGTTTTAAGTCATGACTCCGTCCTGCTTCAGGTTAATCATGCTTTAAATACAGTTTAATCATGTGTATATACCTCTCACTTCATGTGTTTGTACTTTTATGAAAGTATCAGGTAAAAACAGGGCTACAAATGAGAAAAAGTAGAAAGAACAAGTTTTGCTCCTACTCCTGCTGCTGTAGACCCTCGTCTTTCAAAACCCATTAAATTATGCTTCTGTGTATTTCAGATGACATTGCGTGATTCACAGCCAGTTGTGCTTGTTAAAAGCTACTGTTCCTGTGTGGCTGGGTGTGGGATATGCAAACATTTGGTTGCATGACTAAATCAGACTGCCCATTACTCTGAACGTGGCATGTCTGTCGTCCCTCCTGTACTTTCGTACGTTTACACGTCATCGTGTTAAAAGTCAAGACGAAGTATTACAAGTCAAAACATTAACATAAACATTAAGATAAACAACAACAACAACGAAAATGTACCGTTTCGGATGTTTTTGACGACAAGCATTCAATGCTAGCATACGGTAGCACAGCATTCTACCATAACCGGAGGTTTACATCCATCCTGAGATTTAACCGGAAATACGTCATGCCCGCTTGTGCATATCGCCTATTACTCTTGCCAGTCCTGGTCGACTCCTTCTTGCCCTCTCCCGTCTCTCTGTCTTCTTCTAGGTTCAAAACTATATGGCTGTAGTCCCGTGCCTTATTGTCAAAAGCAACCCACTTGTACACAGCCACCTGGTGCACTGGCTCAGTGTTCCAAAACTGTTCACCTGTTTCTACGTCAAGCAAGGACAATGTTCCATTTGTTCTTTTTGTGTGTTTTTCCAAAGTCTAATAAAAAAGAGTGACATCATGTCACATTATTGTTTGGGGGGTGCTAATGTAAAACATGGCTTTTACACCTTGAACCCCGTTCTATCTTACTGAACGCAGCCCAGGCATACGCAATCGAGCAAAGCACTGTGGCATTGATCAACCAATGGTGTGTTAGATATCACCTACATACGTTTGCTCGACTCCCCCTCATCATATTGGAGGAAGAAATGAATAAATAATATAAATGAATAAAATGAAAATGGGGTTAATTATTACAATGATTATTCATCTATTTATGTGTGCATTTATTTATTTATCTATTTTTAATTACGGCAGGTTTGGTCCTCCATAATATTTGGACCAGATAATGCTTAACAATGTCAGAATGTTGAAATCACACTGTAGATGCATTAGACTTTAGAATTGCATTGGGAGCATACGTACACTGAGTGTACAAAACATTAGGAACACCTTCTTAATATTGAGTTGCTTCCCCTTTTGGCCTCAGAAAAGCCATAATTCGTCAGGGCATGGACTCTACAAGGTGTCGAAAGTGTTCCACAGGGATGCTGGCCCACTTTAGCCAACAGCTCACAGATACAGTGTGGGTAGGTTAGTCTACATGATGAGATTTGTATTAATAACAGCAAGAATATTTGTATTTGTCAAACGTCAGTCAAACATTTGCATAATTAATTTTACGGACACAAAAAGATCCCACCTTGTCGAACAAACAAATGATCTGTCGGCATTTATAAAATTGTACCGAAACTTCTGGTTTCCATCACAGCTGTTGTGATTTTTTCAATATACGGTATGACCTAGGTGTTCCTAATGTTTTGTACACTCAGTATATATGAACTGTACAGCCTTACCTATGGATCTTAGCAGGGGCGCAACTTTCACTGGGGACGGGGGGGACATTGTTCCCCCCCCCCCCCCCCCCACACACACACACACACATTCTGAAATAGCGTTTTTGTCCCCCCCAGTTTTATAATTGGAATGTGATACAAAACGAGGCAACGGTGTGCTTTAGGACCATGCGGACGCCTCCAAGCGGTCGGGTAGGCTGTTTGGAGTGTTTATCGGAAAGGATTAAAAAATATATATAATAATAATTATGTCCCCCCCCAAGTTGCACCCCTGGATTTTAGGTCCATGAATTGGGGTATCAACCTACTCAGTGACATCCACAGATTACAACTCTGAATATAAGTGCTACAACGCTAATATTTGTGTAAACTCTTCAGAATTGTAATCTGTGGGTGCCATCGTAGGCTGATACCCCAATTCATGGACCCAAGATCCATAGGTAAGGCTGTACATTGCAATATGAATGTTCAATACATAGTTGTTTATTTTATTTTATTGTGTTACTATTTCTCTTTTTTTTCTTTTTTCTAGTCTTTTCTTACTTTTTAACTCTGCATTGTTGGGAAAGGGCTCATAAGTAAGCATTTCACGGCAAAGTCTACACCTGTTGTATTCGGCGCATGTGACAAATAAAATTGTATTTGATTTCAAAGAGAAATATATATGTGATGACGTTGAATCAACGTGGAAAACTGATTGGATTTTCAAAGTCATGAACATTTCGTAATTTTTTACACCCAATTTTTATTCTAAATCCAATGACAAGGTGACATTTGTTGTTGATTTCACGTTGAATTCACATTAGTTCACAACTCAACCGAATGTAAATCAAAACTAGGTGTTGAACTGACATCTATGCCCAGTGGGTGGTTTGTCAAGACATAATTTGTCCCTGACAGCACAAAAACAGACTGTCTAGTGGCAGGTTGTAATATATCCTAATATTTACAGACTATAAATTAATTGAGCACATTTTTGGTCACAGAAAGTAACAAAAAAAAATGTGGCCAATTGTTTTCCGATACAGTGAACATACATACATACATACATACATACACATGGTCATCACCTCCACATATGTCTCTGCTGTAACAACTCTAGGCTTACACTGTCTGTGTTTTTTCATTTGGTAATGGTGTGAATGTTCAAAATAAAAGAAACTAGTCCATTTAGAATGAAGTTGTACATTCAACTGACTACAGGAATGGACCCCAACTCTGTCCAAGAGAACCTGTGGTGCCTTTCTGTGGTTTGTACACTAGGGGGCGAACTAACACTGAGATTTTAGCCACAATACTCCACACACAGGATGGAAATAGGGGAGTTGTAAAAGGTTAAAATTATTTTCCTCTCACACCATACAGGGACCAGGATCTATTCTAGCATCTATTTTGTCCTGACACTGAAGACTCCATGAAAGCTCATTTCCAAGAAATCCCAGTTGTGTACAGTGTTGACCACCAAAGCAGGTCATGATCTGGGTAACAGTGGCAGATGCCAAAAGCACCAGGCATATAATAGGCCATACAATGCCCTGCTGCCAGTCCCTCATAACAAGATGGGTATCTGCATTGACAATGCAGTACAGGTACTAGTTGTCAATGTCCTATCAATATGAGCCCCCACATGTTGGTAAAACGAGCCTATTTTCAAATGTTTGAAAATATATTGCAGGTTAGAGGGCACTCAGTTTGAAATACATTTTATAGCCCAATACTGAAATTATCTCATCACTGTTCAATCACAGGGGGTTATTTTTGTAATGGTGTACTGTTTACCAAGCAGGTGGGGGTTCAGTGGGCTGCATAGGAGCATGTGCAGACTAAAAGTACACAGTGTGTGATAAAACAACAAGCAAAACATGCCAAAAATGTTTTTGATACCCTGTAGTCCATCTAAAAAAAATAACAATTCTACCCACCTTGAAGGGGCTATCTGCCCCACTGGGCACAGACATCAATTCAACGTCTATTCCACATTGCTTCAATTTCCACGTTGGTAATTTAATTGAAATGACGTGGAAACAACATTGATTCAACCTGTGTGTGCCCAGTGCTACACTCATTTTTAGGCTTATAAATTAATGATATGTACCCATTGACTCTTGAAGAATATAACTTATAAATGCCTCACGAGCTTAGTTCAACTGTCATACCCCATCAGAACCCCAAATATAAGCCTTTTTTACTCAAATGTTTGCAAACAAAGTAAATGTAAACAAACAAACTATATAGCCTCAAAACATGGTTAAAATTATAATTTTGATATCATGGAGTGTCAGTCCTTGCATCCATATCTCTGTCTATGAATTTGAAAGTGGGTATACTTCTACAGCCCCAAACCCCTTACTGAAACAGGGGCGGGGAAAACTCTTTGTTATTGTTTCAACTGCTGATTGTCTCTTAAAAAAAACAAGCGCAGAGGGGCTCGCTCAATCTCATTACATGACGTCTCTGATGCGGATTGGATGCGCAGCAGAATTATGTTAATGACGGGCGGCTGTGCAGAATGAGTAGGTGATGTCAGCTCTCAGTTAGCACAGAGTGAAACAGACATGGCGACAGACTGGAGTGTCTGGCAGGGGTATACACTAACTTTAATAGTTTTCCTATGGTGTACGGTGGGCACAGGAGCTGAGACGGGGGTCCCGGAGACTGGTAGTCCCACCCGGATCTTCGGCATGCGGCTGGAGAGGAGTGACAAGCCGGCCACGACCACCAATGACGGGGTGATTCAGGTAACAGAAGAGAGCAACATCTTCCTGAGGTTCTACGGGCTGCAGATTCTTCCTGACACCTCGTCACAGATCAGATTCACCGACCATGAACATGAGGAAGGTGATGTTACCAGCAACAATGCTCCTTTTAACAGGACTTGTGCCGACTATAGCAAAGATATCGTTATCAGGGGTGGCATGAACGTGAGCCACCTCCGAACCTGGGGGGTTCTGAGTTTGAAAATCAAGCCTCTCCGGAAGAGCGAGCCCCAGAAGGAGTATGGGCTATGCGTCCGGGAAAGCCAGGATGGCAAGTGGTACCTGTTGGGTGAGGATGACGGGAGGCTGCGGGTGGTGGAGGAGAAGAAGTCCATGCTTCCTATGTGGTTCCAGTGCATCCTCATCTGCTGCCTGCTGGTACTGTCAGGTATGTTCAGCGGGCTTAACCTGGGACTCATGGCCCTGGATCCTATGGAGCTCCGGATAGTCCAGAGCTGCGGTACCGAGAAGGAGAAGAGGTATGCCAGCAAGATCGAGCCCATTCGGAGGAAAGGGAACTATCTGCTATGCTCGTTGCTCCTGGGTAATGTGCTTGTCAACACAACGCTCACTATCCTTCTGGAGGACTTGATAGGGTCAGGCCTGGGTGCTGTGGTCGCCTCCACTATAAGTATTGTCATATTTGGGGAGATTGTGCCCCAGGCTCTGTGCTCTCGTCACGGGTTGGCTGTAGGAGCTAACACCATCACGGCGACCAAGTTCTTCATGTTGGTCACCTTCCCCCTGTCATGGCCCATCAGTAAACTCCTGGACTGTGTCCTGGGCCAGGAGATCGGTACTGTGTACAACCGGGAGAAACTAGTGGAGATGCTGAGAGTAACGGAACCATACAATGACCTGGTCAAAGAGGAGCTAAACATGATCCAAGGTGCGCTCGAGCTCAGGACCAAAACCGTTCAAGATGTCATGACACCGATCAGTAACTCCTTCATGATCCACAGCGACGCCGTGCTGGACTTCAACACCATGTCAGAGATCATGGAGAGCGGGTACACGCGCATACCAGTGTTCGAGCACGAGCGGTCGAACATTGTGGATATCATGTTCGTCAAGGACTTGGCTTTCGTTGACCCGGATGACTGTACGACGCTGAAGACTATCACCAAGTTCTACAACCACCCGGTCCACTTCGTGTTCCATGACACCAAGCTGGATTCCATGTTGGAGGAGTTCAAGAAAGGTTTGTTTGGATATGGGGGCTGAATCCCAAATGGCACCCTATCCCCTATGCACTACTTTTGACCAGGGCCTAGAGGGCTCATTTGGGACGAAGCCAGGGTCACAGGGAGGGAAAGTAGTGAGGGTGACATGATGTAGGTGGTTTTGTTTACATTGATTTGTTTGTTTACCTTGTCAGTAAACAAGTTATTTACCTTGTTCACTACCTTTACCAAGTTTGGTTACCTTGTCTGTGACAGCAGTGGCTGATGGGGGCTCTTACAATGGAAGTGTGTGTGTGAGGTCAGGTGATAGAATTTAACTCCTCTGTGTGTGTGTGTGTGTGTGTGTGTGTGTGTGTGTGTGTGTGTGTGTGTGTGTGTGTGAGAGAGACAGAGAGAGAGAGAGACATGTCACTGGGGCCACCTCCCCTTCATCTGACAAATGATCACTTGACAAATGACAGAGACACTCATGCACAAATACACACATTTGGGCGCAGAAATCATGTTTTCTCTCACTCAGTTTCAGCCACGTTTTGGAGAGCAGCTGTAGTTATTGATTCTTTCTGTGGGCTTGTTTTTATGTTTTTATATTCAGTATCTCTCTGGCCTGGAGTAGGCTGCCTGCTATGTCCCAAGTTTACCCCATCCGATCTCTCACACTGTCTGAACTTCTCATACTCCTTCTCTATGTTTATGTTTTCATTCATTTAGAATTAGAACCCCAGCAACCTTGTAATTATCATTCTACTCTCATCATCTCAGTCAACCTTGAACAACACAGGCCTACAAAGGTTGGCAGATTCACTGCATGATCCCTCGACTGTAGTAACACTCACACTGGCAGACAATACTCTTTGGTTTAAGAATATTGATTTAATCACCAATACACAACATAATCAGGGATGAAAGTAAAGTGGTACAGTCAGCAAAATAAATAGTGGGGGTACGCCTTACCAGTAAAACATGAGCCTATCATAATAATTAAAACAAAATGTCATGAAAACTGTAGGCTATTACACCACTTTTTATCAATTCCACATGTCAGAGGCATGAAAAATTTGCGAATGGACTTGAAAACGGGTGTCACCACTTCCTCAAAAGCTGCCTCCTCTCCTTGTTCGGGCAGGCTTCAGCATTTGTCGTCACCCGCCTTCTAGCCATCCGCCTTTTTTAAACACCGCCACCCGCCTTTTTTAAACACACCTGGTTCATATCCCCTCATCAGTCCCTGTATAATTATTCCCTTTGCACCCCCATGTCTTTGTGTGTGATTGTTTCATGTGGAGGTGTCGACAGCTTGGTGGATGGAGCATTATGTACTTTATCGTCGGGATATTCACCTGTGTGTTTTGTTTTCCCCAGTGCGCCGTTAAGTCGCACTGTAGTTGTTTTACGCATTGCTGCGAACCGCTGTATTGGCCGAATAAACCATTATTCTGCGCCTGACTCCGTCCAAATCACCCGCTGTAACGGGTGGTATAACCTACGCTCCAAAATGTGATGTGGTTCGACAAGCGGCCGACACCGAGACGCGTGTGGACAGCAGTGGACATATACATTCTGGCCTAATGACAATCGCCAAATGTCATTACACTTCTTGGTGTTTTCTATAAAAGATGTCTATTTCCATTCACCCCTGTTTTTCGGCGGCTGGAAATATGTTGCGAGTGGATGAACGTGCGCAGTTAGCCTAATGATTGTTTGACAGTCAGATGAAAACATCATAACTAGTTGTGTTTATGCCACAATAAAAGGTCATATATTTTAAACGTTAAATGGCAAATATTTACGACTAGGCCCAAAGATATCCTATTGTATTAATAGGGATTCTACAGTGCATTCGGAAAGTATTCAGACCCCTTCAATTTTTCCACATTTTCTTACGTTACAGCCTTATTCTAAAATGGATTACATTGTTTTTTACCTCATCAATCTACACACAATAATCCATAATGACAAAACAAAAACAGGTTTTTAGAAATTGTTGCAAATGTGTATATAAAAAATACAACCCGGAAATATCACATTTACATAAGTATTCAGACCCTTTACTCAGTACTTTGTTGAAGCACTTTTGGCAGCGATTACAGCCTGAGTCTTATTGGGAATGACGCTACAAGCTTGGCACACCTGTATTTGGAGAGATTCTCCCATTGTTCTCTGCAGATCCTCTCAAGCTATGTCAGGTTGGATGCGGAGCGTTGCTGCACAGCTATTTTCAGGTCTCTCCAGAGTCCGGGCTCTGGCTGGGCCACTCAAGGACATTCAGAGACTTGTCCTGAAACCACTCCTGTATTGTCTTGGCTGTGTTCTTAGGGTCATTGTCCTGTTGGAAGGTGAAGCTTCGCCCCAGACTGAGGTCCTGAGCGCTCTGGAGCATGTTTACGTCAAGGATGTCTTTGTACTTTGCTCCGTTCATCTTTTCCTCGATCCTGACTAGTCTCCCAGTCCCTGACGCTGAAAAACATCCCCACAGCATGATGCTGCCACCACCATGCTTCACCGTAGAGATGGTGCAATGTTTCCTCGAGACGTGACGCTGACGCTTGGCATTCAGGCCAAAGAGTTCAATCTTGGTTTCATCCGACCAGAGAATTTTGTTTTTCATGGTCTGAGTACTTTAGGTGCCTTTTGGCAAATTCCAAGCGGGCTGTCATGTGCCTTCTACTGAAGAGTGGCTTCCATCTGGCTACTCTACCATAAAGGCCTGATTGGTGGAGTGCTGCAGAGATGGTTGTCCGTCTGGAAGGTTCTCCCATCTCCACAGAGGAACTCTGGAGCTCTGTCAGAGTGAACATCTGATTCTCTGTCACCTCCCTGACCAAGGCCCTTCCCCCGATTGCTCAGTTTGGCCGGGCGGCCAGCGCTAGGAAGAGTCTTGGTGGTTCCAAACTTTTTCCATTTAAGAATGATGGAGGCCACTGTGTTCTTGGGGACCTTCAATGCTGCAGAACTTTTTTGGTACCCTTCCCCAGATCTGTGCATCGACACACCTACTCATTCCAAGGTTTTTCTTTATTTTTACTATTCTCTACATTGTAGAATATTACTGAAGACATCAGAACTATGAAATAACACATATGGAATCATGTAGTAACAAAACAAGTGTTAAACAAATCAAAATACATTTTATATTTGAGATTCTTCAAAGTAGCCACCCTTTGCCTTGATGACAGCTTTGCACACTCTTGGCATTCTCTCAACCAGCTTCACCTGGAAAGCTTTTCCAACAGTCTTGAAGGAGTTCCCACATATGCTGAGCACTTGTTGGCTGCTTTTCCTTCACTCTGCAGTCCAACTCATCCCAAACCATCTCAATTGGGTTGAGGTCGGGTGATTGTGGAGGCAAGGTCATCTAATGCAGCACTCCATCACTCTCCTTATTGGTCAAATAGTCCTTACACAGCCTGGAGGTGTGTTGGGTCATTGTCCTGTTGATAAACAAATGATAGTCCCACTAAGCGCAAACCAGATGGGATGGTGTGTCGCTACAGAATGCTGTGGTAGCCATGCTGGTTATGTGTGCCTTGAATTCTAAATAAATCACTGACAGTTTCACCAGAAAAGTACCCCCACACCATCACAACTCCTCCTCCATGCGTCACAGTGGGAACCACACATGCGGAGATCATCCGTTCACCTACTCTGCGTCTCACTAAGACCTGGCGGTTGGTACCAAAAATCTCAAATTTGGTCTCATCAGACCAAAGGACAGATTTCCATCAGTCTAATGTCCATTGCTCGTGTTTCTTGGCCCAAGCAATTCTCTTATTTTTATTGGTGTCCTTTAGTAGTGGTTTCTTTCCAGCAATTCGACCATGAAGGCCTGATTTCATGCAGTCTCCTCTGAACAGTTGATGTTGAGATGTGTCTGTTACTTGAACTCTCGGTGAAGCATTTATTTGGGCAGTAATTTTTGAGGCTGGTAACTCTAATGAACTTATCCTCTGCAGCAGAGGTAACTCTGGGTCTTCCTTTCCTGTGGCGGTCCTCATGAGAGCCAGTTTCATCATAGCACTTCATGGTTTTTGCGACTGCACTTGAAGAAACTTTAAAAGTTCTTGAAATGTTCCGTATTGACTGACCTTCATTTCTTAAAGTAATGATGGACTGTCGTTTCTCTTTGCTTATTTGAGCTGTTCTTGCCATAATATAGAGTTGGTCTTTTACCAAATAGGGCTATCTTCTGTATACCACCCCTACCTTGTCGCAACACAACTGATTGGCTCAAATGCATTAAGGAAAGAAATTCCACAAATTAACTTTTAACAAGGCACACCTGTTAATTAGAATGCATTCCAGGTGACTACCTCTTGAAGCTGGTTGAGAGAATGCCAAGAGTGTGCAAAGCTGTCATCAATGCAAAGGGTGGTTACTTTGAAGAATCTCAAATATAAAATGTATTTTGAGTTGTTAACACTTTTGTGATTAATTCATGATTCCGTGTGTTATTTCATAGTTTTGATGTCTTCACTATTATTCTACAACGTAGAAAATAGTAAAAAATAAAGAAAAACCCTGGAATGGGTAGGTGTGTCCAAACTTTTGACTGGTACTGTATATATATGTATGTATATATGTATACAGTATATGTTTAAGCAATAAGGCCAGAGGGGTTGTGGTATATGGCCAATATACCACGGCTAAGGGCTGTTCTTAAGCAATGAGGAGTGCCTGGATATAGCCCTTAGCCATGGTATATTGGCCATATACCACAAACCCCCGAGGTGCCTTATTGCTATTATAAAGTGGTTATCAACGTAATTAGAGCAGTAAACATAAACGATTTGCATACCCGTGTTATACAGTCTGATATACCACAGCTGTCAGTCAATCAGCTTTCAGAACTTGAACCACCCAGTTTATAAATATGTATATATATATACAGTGGGGAGAACAAGTATTTGATACACTGCTGATTTTGCAGGTTTTTCTACTTACAAAGCATGTAGAGGTCTGTACATTTTATCATAGGTACACTTCAACTGTGAGAGAAGGAATCTAAAACAAAAATCCAGAAAATCACATTGTATGATTTTTAAGAAATAAGTATTTGATCACCTACCAACCAGTACGAATTCCGGCTCTCACAGACCTGTTAGTTTTTCTTTAAGAAGCCCTCCTGTTCTCCACTCATTACCTGTATTAACTGCACCTGTTTGAACTCGTTACCTGTATAAAATTCACCTGTCCACACACTCAATCAAACAGACTCCAACCTCTCCACAATGGCCAAGACCAGAGAGCTGTGTAAGGACATCAGGGATAAAATTATAGACCTGCACAAGGCTGGGATGGGCTACAGGACAATAGGCAAGCAGCTTGGTGAGAAGGCAACAACTGTTGGCGCAATTATTAGAAAATGGAAGAAGTTCAAGATGACGGTCAATCACCCTCGGTCTGGGGCTCCATGCAAGATCTCACCTCGTGGGGCATCAATGATCATGAGGAAGGTGAGGGATCAGCCCAGAACTACACGGCAGGACCTGGTCAATGACCTGAAGAGAGCTGGGACCACAGTCTCAAAGAAAACCATTAGTAACACACTACGCCGTCATGGATTAAAATCCTGCAGCGCACGCAAGGTCCCCCTGCTCAAGCCAGCGCATGTCCAGGCCCGTCTGAAGTTTGCCAAGGACCATCTGGATGATCCAGAGGAGGAATGGGAGAAGGTCATGTGGTCTGATGATACAAAAATAGAGCTTTTTGGTCTAAACTCCACTCGCCGTGTTTGGAGGAAGAAGAAGGACGAGTACAACCCCCAAAACACCATCCCAACCGTGAAGCATGGAGGTGGAAACATCATTCTTTGGGGATGCTTTTCTGCAAAGGGGACAGGACGACTGCACCGTATTGAGGGGAGGATGGATGGGGCCATGTATCGCGAGATCTTGGCCAACAACCTCCTTCCCTCAGTAAGAGCATTGAAGATGGGTCGTGGCTGGGTCTTCCAGCATGACAACGACCCGAAACACACAGCCAGGGCAACGAAGGGGTGGCTCCATAAGAAGCATCTCAAGGTCCTGGAGTGGCCTAGCCAGTCTCCAGACCTGAACCCAATAGAACATCTTTGGAGGGAGCTGAAAGTCTGTATTGCCCAGCGACAGCCCTGAAACCTGAAGGATCTGGAGAAGGTCTGTATGGAGGAGTGGGCCAAAATCCCTGCTGCAGTGTGTGCAAACCCGGTCAAGACCTACAGGAAACGTATGATCTCTGTAATTGCAAACAAAGGTTTCTGTACCAAATATTAAGTTCTGCTTTTCTGATGTATCAAATACTTATGTCATGCAATAAAATGCACATTAATTACTTAAAAATCATACGATGTGATTTTCTGGATTTTTGTTTTAGATTCCGTCTCTCACAGTTGAAGTGTACCTATGATATAAATTAAAGACCTCTACATGCTTTGTAAGTAGGAAAACCTGCAAAATCAGCAGTGTATCAAATACTTGTTCTCCCCACTGTATATTACATTTAGCAGACGCTCTTATCCAGAGCGACTTACAGTTAGTGCATACATTATTTTTCATACTGGCCCCACGTGGGAAACGAACCCACAACCCTGTCGTTGCAAACGCCATGCTCTACCAACTGAGCTACATCCCTGCCTGCCATTCCCTCCCCTACCCTCGACGACACTGGGCCAATTGTGTGCCGCCCCATGGGTCTCCCGGTCGCTGCCGGCTACAACAGAGTCTGGCTTCGAACCAGGATCTCTAGTGGCACAGCTAGACCACTGCGCCACTCAGGAGAAGTCGGAAGTTTACATACACCTTAGCCAAATACATTTAAATTCAGTTTTTCACAATTCCTGACATTTAATCCTAGTAAACATTTCTTGTTTTAGGTTAGTTAGGATCACCACTTTATTTTAAGAATGTGAAATGTCAGAATAATAGTAGAGTGAATGATTTCTTTCAGCTTTTATTTCTTTCATCACATTCCCAGTGGGTCAGAAGTTTACATACACTGTCACTAGAACCGATGTGGATGTGGTGGAGGAGTCAGGCGCAGGACACAGAGGTTAAGTCCAACAGACTTTAATAGTCTAATGTTACGAGAAAAAACCCCGACCTCAAAATACACCAAGAGGCGAGGGAAAATTACGCACACGCGTAAACACTAAACACAAAACAAACAGGGTGCAAACACGTAGCTCCGACACAGTGGCAGTCATAACAACACACAATCATTCTAGTGCAAAACAAGGAACTTATAAGACACGTAATCAACACACAAATGGACACAGGTGTAACAGGCAGACAAAAGCAATCAAATGACGAAACATAGAGCGGTGGCAGCTAGTACTCCGGGGACGGCGAACGCCGAAGCCTGCCCGAACCAGGAGGAGGAGCAGTCTCGGCCGAAACCGTGACAGTACCCCCCCCTTGACGCGCGGCTCCAGCCGTGCGCCGACCCCGGCGACGGCCAGGAGGACGCGGACCCGGGCGCGTGGGATGCACACGGTGAAACTCAGTCAGGAGGGATGGATCGAGTATGTCCCTCCTGGGCACCCAGCACCGTTCCTCCGGACCGTACCCCTCCCACTCCACGAGATACTGGAGACCACTCATCCGGCGCCTCGAGTCCAAGATGGTCCGGACCCTGTACGCCGGGGCCCCCTCGATGTCCAAAGGGGGCGGAGGGGTCTCTCCTATCTCATCTTCTTGGAGTGGGCCAGCTACCACCGGCCTGAGAAGAGACACATGGAACGAGGGGTTAATATTTTTATACTCTATAGGCAGTTGTAACCTGTAACACACCTCGTTCAATCTTCTCAGGACTTTGAAGGGCCCCACAAACCGCCGACCCAGCTTCCGGCAGGGCAGGCGGAGGGGCAGGTTTCGAGTCGAGAGCCAGACTCGATCTCCCGGTGCGTACACCGGTCCCTCACTGCGGTGGCGATCGGCGCTCGCCTTTTGTTGACGGATGGCACGCTGCAGATGGACATGGGCAGCGTCCCACGTCTCCTCCGAGCGCCGAATCCACTCGTCCACCGCAGGGGCCTCGATCTGGCTCTCATGCCATGGTGCCAGGACCGGCTGATAACCTAAAACACACTGGAAAGGTGTTAAATTGGTGGAGGAGTGGCGGAGAGAGTTCTGGGCCATCTCTGCCCAGGGGATGAACCTAGACCACTCCTCCGGCCGGTCCCGGCAATAGGACCTCAAAAACCTACCCACATCCTGGTTGACACGTTCCACCTGCCCATTGTTCTCTGGGTGGTACCCCGAGGTAAGGCTTACCGAGACCCCCAACCGTTCCATGAACGCCCCCCAAACTCTGGAGGTGAACTGGGGACCTCGGTCAGACACTATATCCTCGGGGACCCCATAGTGCCGGAACACATGGGTAAATAGGGCCTCAGCGGTTTGTAGGGCAGTAGGGAGACCCGGCATGGGAAGTAGACGACAGGCCTTGGAAAACCGATCCACAACGACCAAAATGGTGGTATTCCCCTGGGAGGGGGGTAGGTCGGTTACGAAATCCACCGATAGGTGGGACCATGGTCGTTGTGGAACGGGCAGGGGATGTAGCTTACCCCTGGGCAAATGTCTAGGCGCCTTACACTGGGCACACACCGAGCAGGAGGAGACATAAACCCTCACATCCCTAGCTAACGTTGGCCACCAGTATTTCATGCTAAGACAGTGCACGGTCCGGCCAATACCTGGATGTCCAGAGGAGGGTGATGTATGAGCCCAATAAATAAGTTGATCACGAATCTCGAGCGGAACGTACGTCCGCCCCACAGGACACTCGGGGGGAGTAGGGTCGGTACGCAGTGCCCGCTCGATTTCCGCATCGACCTCCCATACCACCGGCGCCACCAAACAAGACTCCGGCAATATGGAAGTAGGCTCGTTGGACCTCTCCTCTGTGTCATACCGCCGGGACAGGGCGTCTGCCTTACCATTCTGGGACCCAGGGATGTATGTGATCTTAAAAACAAACCAGGTTAGGAACATGTTCCACCTAGCCTGACGAGGGTTCAATCTCCTAGCTGCCCGGATGTACTCCAGGTTACGGTGATCAGTCAGAATGAGGAAAGGGTGTTGAGCCCCCTCAAGCCAATGCCTCCACACCTTTAGGGCCTGGACTACGGCTAACAGCTCCCTGTCCCCAACATCATAGTTGCGCTCCGCCGAGCTGAGCTTCTTGGAGTAGAACGCACAGGAGGGTGGAATGGACGACCCCCACTCGGGACGTCCGCGGGTAGCCAGCAGGGTGTCTAGACGGGTGGAAATGTCCACCAACTGGTCGAACGACAGGTTGGTGTCCCTGCAGGCCAGCTCACGACGAACGTCCTCTCGTAGGCTACACCGGTAGTGGTCGATGAGGGCCCTCTCATCCACCCCGCATCCGCCGCTAGTGTCCGGAACTCCAGTGCGAACTCCTGTGCGCTCCTCTTCCCCTGTCGGAGGTGGAATAGACGCTCTCCCGCCGCTTTCCCCTCAGATGGATGATCGAAGACAGCCCTGAAGCCGCGGGAGAACTCCGCGTAGGTGATGGTTGCGGCGTCTATTCCCCTCCATTCGGCGTTGGCCCACTCCAACGCCTTGCCGGATAGACAGGAGATGAGGGCGGAGACGCTCTCGTATCCCGAGGGCGCCGGGTGTATGGTGGCAAGGTAAAGTTCCACCTGCAGGAGGAATCCCTGACACCCGGCTGCAGAACCGTCATATGCCCTCGGGAGCGAGAGCCGAATGCCACTGGGTTCCGGTGCTGAGAGAGGAGGACTGGCCGTTGGTGATGGGATGTTGTAAGAGTGCGTGGGCACCTCTCGATTCACCAATCGGCGCAGAGTGTTGGACACCTCGTCCATGGCGGCCCCGAGTTGCCGGATCATGGTGTCCTGGTAGTTGATCCGGTCTTCCAGGGATTCGGGTGCCGCCGCTGTTCCTGCTGACTCCATGGTGGTGTGTTGTTCTGTCACTAGAACCGATGTGGATGTGGTGGAGGAGTCAGGCGCAGGACACAGAGGTTAAGTCCAACAGACTTTAATAGTCTAATGTTACGAGAAAAAACCCCGACCTCAAAATACACCAAGAGGCGAGGGAAAATTACGCACACGCATAAACACTAAACACAAAACAAACAGGGTGCAAACACGTAGCTCCGACACAGTGGCAGTCATAACAACACACAATCATTCTAGTGCAAAACAAGGAACTTATAAGACACGTAATCAACACACAAATGGACACAGGTGTAACAGGCAGACAAAAGCAATCAAATGACGAAACATAGAGCGGTGGCAGCTAGTACTCCGGGGACGGCGAACGCCGAAGCCTGCCCGAACCAGGAGGAGGAGCAGTCTCGGCCGAAACCGTGACATACACTCAATTAGTATTTGGTAGCATTGCCTTTAAATTGTTTAACTTGGGTCAAACGTTTTGGGTAGCCTTCCACAAGCTTCCCACAATAAGTTGGGTGAATTTTGAAGCCCATTCCTCCTGACAGAGCTGGTGTAACTGAGTCAGGTTTCTAGGCTTCCTTGCTCGCACACGCTTTTTAATTTCTGCCCACAAATCTTTTATAGAATTGAGGTCAGGGCTTTGTGATGGCCACTCCAATACCTTGACTTTGTTGTCCTTAAGCCATTTTGCCACAACATTGGAAGTATGCTTGGGGTCATTGTCCATTTGGAAGACCCATTTGCGACCAAGCTTTAACTTCCTGACTGATGTCTTGAGATTCAATATATATCCACATCTATTTTGTGAAGTGCACCAGTCCCTCCTGCAGCAAAGCACCCCCACAGCATGATGCTGCCTCCCCCGTGCTTCATGGTTGGGATGGTGTTCTTCGGCTTGCAAGCCTGCCCCTTTTTTCCTCCAAACATAACGATGGTCATTATGGCCAAACAGTTCTATTTTTGTTTCATCAGACCAGAGGACATTTCTCCAAAAAGTACGATCTTTGTCTCTGTGTGCAGTTGCAAACCGTAGTCTGGCTTTTTTATGGCGGTTTTGGAGCAGTGGCTTCTTCCTTGCTGAGCGGCCTTTCAGGTAATGTCGATATAGGACTTGTTTTACTGTGGATATAGATACTTTTGTACCTGTTTCCTCCAGAATCTTCACAAGGTCCTTTGCTGTGGTTCTGGGATTGATTTGCACTTTTTGCACCGAAGTACATTCATCTCTAGGAGACAGAACGCGTCTCCTTCCTGAGCGGTATGACGGCTGCGTGGTCCCATGGTGTTTATACTTGCGTACTATTGTTTGTACAGATGAACGTGGTACCTTCAGGCATTTGGAAATTGCTCCCAAGAATGAACCAGACTTGGGGAGGTCTACAATTTTTTTTCTGAGGTCTTGGCTGATTTCTTTTAATTGTCCCATGATGTCAAGCAAAGAGGCACTGAGTTTGAAGGTAGACCTTGAAATACATCCACAGGTACACCTCCTATTGACTAAAATGATGTCAATTAGCCTATCAGAAGCTTCTAAAGCCATGACATCATTTTCTGGAATTTTCCAACCTGTTTAAAGGCACAGTAAAACTTAGTGTATGTAAACTTCTGACCCACTGGAATTGTGATACAGTGAATTATAAGTGAAATAATCTTTCTGTAAACAATTGTTGGAAAAATTGCACAAAGTAGATGTCCTAACCGACTTGCCAAAACTATAGTTTGTTAACAAGACATTTTTGGAGTGGTTGAAAAACAAGTTTTAATGACTCCAACCTAAGTGTCTGTAAACTTCCGACTTCAACTGTATGTATATATATATATATATACACACTGCTCAAAAAAATAAAGGGAACACTTAAACAACACATCCTAGATCTGAATGAATGAAATAATCTTATTAAATAGTTTTTTCTTTACATAGTTGAATGTGCTGACAACAAAATCACACAAAAATTATCCATGGAAATCAAATTTATCAACCCATGGAGGTTCTGGATTTGGAGTCACCCTCAAAATTAAAGTGGAAAACCACACTACAGGCTGATCCAACTTTGATGTAATGTCCTTAAAACAAGTCAAAATGAGGCTCAGTAGTGTTGTCTTGCATTAGGAGGAACCCAGGGCCAACCGCACCAGCATATGGTCTCACAAGGGGTCTGAGGATCTCATCTCGGTACCTAATGGCAGTCAGGCTACCTCTGGCGAGCACATGGAGGGCTGTGCGGCCCCCCAAAGAAATTCCACCCCACACCATGACTGACCCACCGCCAAACCGGTCATGCTGGAGGATGTTGCAGGCAGCAGAACGTTCTCCACGGCGTCTCCAGACTCTGTCACGTCTGTCACATGTTCTCAGTGTGAACCTGCTTTCATCTGTGAAGAGCACAGGGCGCCAGTGGCGAATTTGCCAATCTTGGTGTTCTCTGGCAAATGCCAAACGTCCTGCACGGTGTTGGGCTGTAAGCACAACCCCCACCTGTGGACGTCGGGCCCTCATACCACCCTCATGGAGTCTGTTTCTGACCGTTTGAGCAGACACATGCACATTTGTGGCCTGCTGGAGGTCATTTTGCAGGGCTCTGGCAGTGCTCCTCCTACTCCTCCTTGCACAAAGGCGGAGGTAGCGGTCCTGCTGCTGGGTTGATGCCCTCCTACGGCCTCCTCCACATCTCATGATGTACTGGCCTGTCTCCTGGTAGCGCCTCCATGCTCTGGACACTACGCTGACAGACACAGCAAACCTTCTTGCCACAGCTCGCATTGATGTGCCATCCTGGATGAGCTGCACTACCTGAGCCACTTGTGTGGGTTGTAGTCTCCGTCTCATGCTACCACTAGAGTGAAAGCACCGCCAGCATTCAAAAGTGACCAAAACATCAGCCAGGAAGCATAGGAACTGAGAAGTGGTCTGTGGTCACCACCTGCAGAACCACTTCTTTATTGGGGGTGTCTTGCTAATTGCCAATAATTTCCACCTGTTGTCTGTTCCATTTGCACAACAGCATGTGAAATGTATTGTCAATCAGTGTTGCTTTGATTTCACAGAAGTGTGATTGACTTGGAGTTACATTGCGTTGTTTAAGTGTTCCCTTTATTTTTTTGAGCAGTGTATGTGTGTGATGGGATGGGATGTATAGACATTATGGACATGTATGTGGATAGAATATGTAGTATATTTGAAGAATACGTGAATAGAATAGTATATGTACAGCAATAGTTGAATAGGATGGCCTTGACTAGAATATAGTATATATAGTACATATGACATTGGTAAAACTGTATGTAAACATTATTAATGTGACCATTGTTCCATGTGTATGTACATAGGACAGCAGACTCTATGGTGCAGGGATGAGTAACCGGGTGGTTGTCGGCTAGTGACAGTGACTATCAGACCCCAGCTAATGTTCACAAAGTCTCAGGAAGCCGTAGGTCAGCAAAATGACTTGTTCTGCCGCTTGTACTTCCTCAGTTGTCATTTTGCAGACGCTCTTATCCAGAGTGACTTACAAGAGCAATTAGGTTTAAGTGCCTTGCTCAAGGACACATCGACAGATTTTTCACCTAGTCAGCTCAGGGATTCAAACCAGCAACCTTTCAGTTACTGGCCCAACGCCCTTAACCGCTAGGCTACCTGCCACCCCATTTCAGTCTACTTCAGAATAGAACGTACAGTATAGCCTTGTAACTAGGCGTATCCTAGATATTCTTTGAGAAGATTTCAAAGTCAGACTACTAGGCTATGACCTGAGAGACTGTCTGGGTCTGGAAAAGCATGACAGTTGAACAGATCCATTAGTTTGGACAAGGACAGGTCTCTTGTTCAGATAACAAGGCTCCCAGGCAGATGACTAAAGAAGGTGTGTGTGTGTACGTGTGTGTGTTTGTTAGTGTGTTTGTGGTTGTTGTATTTTGTGTGAGAGAGAGAGTGTGTGTGGTACAGCCTATGTTTAGACCCATGTCTGTCTTTTATTCTGTCTTGTGTGTGCCCAAATTGATTGTGTCCCTACTTACAAATATCTGGGCATTTGAATAGACGATAAGCTGTCTTTTAAAAGCATATTGATGAGTTAATGGCCCAGTGCAGTCAGAATGATGTTTTTCCTGTGTTTTCTATCATATTGTGCACCCCTTCAAATTAGTGGATTCGGCTATTTCAGCCACACTCGTTGCTGACAGGTATATAAAATCGAGCACACAACCATGCAATCTTCATGGACAAACACTGGCAGTAGAATGGCCTTACTGAAGAGCTCAGTGACTTTCAACGTGGCACCGTCAGTTCGTCAAATTTCTGCCTTGCTAGAGCTGCCACGGTCAACTGTAAGTGCTATTATTGTGAAGTGGAAACGTCTAGGAGCAACAACAGCTCAGCCGCAAAGTGGTAGGCCACACAAGCTCACAGAATGGGACCGCCGAGTACTGAAGCCCATAGCGTGTAAAAATCGTCTGTCCTCGGTTGCAACACTCACTTCCGAGTTCCAAACTGCCTCTGGGAGCAACGTCAGCACAATAACTGTTCGTTGGGAGCTTCTTGAAATGGGTTTCCACCATGCACAATGCCAAGCGTCGGCTGGAGTGGTGTAAAGCTTGCTGCCATTGGAATCTGGAGCAGTGGAAATGCGTTCTCTGGAGTTATGAACCACGATTCACCATCTGGCAGTCCGATGGACAAATCTGGGTTTGGCAGATGTCAGACAAACGCTACCTGCCCCAATGCATAGTGCCAACTGTAAAGTTTGGTGGAGGAGGAATAATGGTCTGGGGCTGTTTCTCATGGTTCTGGCTAGGCCCCTTAGTTCCAGTAAAGGGAAATCTTAACGCTACAGCATACAATGACATTCTAGATGATTCTGTGCTTCCAACTTTGTGGCAACAGTTCGAGGAATGCCGTTTCCTGTTCCAGCATGACAGTGCCTCCGTGCACAAAGCGAGGTCCACACAGAAATGGTTTGTCGAGATCAGTGTGGAAGAACTTGACTGGCCTGCACAGAGCCTTGACCTCAACCCCATTGAACACCTTTGGGAAGAATTGGAACGCCGACTGCGAGCCAGGCCTAATCGCCCAACATCAGTGCCCGACCTCACTAATGCTCTTGTGGCTGAATGGAAGCAAGTCCCTGCAGCAATGTTCCAACATCTAGTGTAAAGCCTTCCCAGAAGAGTGGAGGATGTTATAGCAGCAAAAGGGGGACCAACTCCATATTAAAGCCCATGATTTTGGAATTAGTTGTTCGGCGAGCAGGTGTCCACATACTTTTGGTCATGTAATGTAGTTGCTGGTTGAAAATGTAATCTACACAGGACCTTCTAATTAGCTTGTTTGTATTGGCGGGAGTTTCAGTTTTCTATGGTGACATCACAAAGAGAGTGACTATAACAAAGAGAGTGACTAACCTCTCTGCCAATAACAGCTCATTTTCAGTTTTCCCCTCCCAAATCGGACCATTCCCAGACAGTCCTAACAAAACTATTGCTTGAGAAGTAGTTTTTTGCTAAAAATGCTATTTTGCTAATTTCAATGGAAATGTATGTATCAAAAATGTATCAAAACGAAAAGAAACAAACAAATACATTTACTCAATGAAATTGTATCTTTCAAATGATCTTTCTCAAAAACGTTTGTAAAATGTCCCATACAATAATCTTTACTGTTAATTTTTTGTTCCTAAAACATTTGGGCTACACTGCTGCAGTTCCCCCGTGACCCCACTAGGGGTATTTGAATACCACTGTGTTAGGTTGTGTTTGTTGAACAGTAACAGAGTGACTGTGGCCAAATTCCAGCTACAGACAGTCTTAATGACAGACACTGATACACATCAACATCTTGTCAGCGATCCAAGCAGGGTAAGCAGAGGAGTGTGTGGTAAAATCGGAACTGGGTGGGTAGTTGTTTTAATGCAGTCATACTGGCCCTTTAGCAGTAACTTGTTGGCCAATAATGAGATTTTAATCAGGATATTGGTGACTAGAAGTCTGTCTTGGAGGCAGTGACAAACTCACGTATGGCTCTAACATTCCATGGACATTAACTTTGGCCTGTAGTATTGATAAACTCATAACCTCTCTCTCTCTCTCTCTCTCTCTCTCTCTCTCTCTCTCTCTCTCTCTCTCTCTCTCTCTCTCTCTCTCTCTCTCTCTCTCTCTCTCTCTCAGGTAAGTCCCACCTGGCCATCGTTCAGAAGGTGAACAGCGAGGGGGAGGGGGATCCGTTCTACGAGGTGCTGGGATTGATCACCCTGGAAGACGTCATCGAGGAGATCATCAAATCAGAGATCTTGGATGAGTCGGACCTCTACAGTGAGTCTATAACATGTTTTTAACACGCTTATAACACATTTATTACATCTTCACTTATGGCATATGAGCCTGTAACACATTTATTACATCCACTGAATTAATAGATACAAGCTATACCCTTTTCACACTACTGAGCCAAACCAAACCAAGCTGAGCTGTGCTTTGCTCACCTGCTTATGCATCCACCATGCTGGAATGGACAATGTGAATTGTCAGCACAGTATGGTTCAGTAAGGTTCAGGTTGGATAGTGTGAAAAGGGTATTAGAAAAAGCTGTTATTGGTTTTACGTAAGACATAATGATGTATCTCTGATTCTGACCAGTCCTTTGTGTTGTCTCTCTCCCTCCCAGCTGACAACAGCAGAAACAGGAAGAAGGTGGCACCCAATAAAAACAAGAGGAACTTCTCCGCCTTCAAACAGAGCGAGAGCGAATCCAAAGTAAAGATCTCCCCTCAGCTGCTATTGGCCGCCCACCGCTTCCTGGCTACAGGTTAGAACGTGACCCTGCCCCCCAACCAAAATAATGACATGTTGGGACAATCAACCTCCCAACCACACCATACAACGCAAAACACTCACATACACTATACAATTACCATATAGCACAATATGTGATTCTCAGTTGTTAAGATACGGTGACGACTCAAGGTTATGGTTTCAATTCCTGCAGGTATTAAACATTCATAGTAAAAATGAAACATTCTCAAACCTGTTTAAATGTAATTACATAAATGATTCACTTGTAGTAATCTATGTAACACAAGCTGTTGCCAGCACCACTAGTCATGTGGTTTGTTGTAGCGTGCTGTCAGCTGGAGCCAGAAAGCCGTTGCAGTTCCCTCTTTCTCTAAAACAACAGACAGAGCAGTGTTACAGCATGCCTGTCTGTGTCTGCCTCTACAAGTCTCGTTGTCTTTTCTTTTTGTCACTACTGGGATTGTTTCAATATCTACTGTATATCAGTCTATCTCACCACTCTCTCACGCTGTTTCATTCTCCTGTCCCCTCTCTTTCTGTTGCTTCGCTCTCTCGGTTTCTATGTCTCTGTGATGTTGCTGACATCATGTCATCACCACTAAAGACAAGCAGCGTATTGTTGGCTACTTTATCATTGGATCATTTCAATTCAATATATAGCCGTGACAAACCAGAGCCTCATATATGTCTGTGTCTATAATATATGTAGAATATACTGTATGTCTCTCTCCCATCCAGAGGTTGTTCAGCCCGTCCCAGATCTCATATATGTACAGTATACGTATGTTACATATTGTATGTACAATATATTTATCTTCCTGTCTCATCCAGAGGTGATGTTGTTCAGCCCGTCCCAGATCTCAGACAAGGTTCTGTTGAGGATTCTAAGACACCCAGACGTGATCCAGGAGATCAAGTTTAATGACAGTGACAAACGCTGTCCTCAACACTATGTCTACCAGAGAGGGAAGGCTGTCGACTACTTTATACTCATACTGCAGGTAAGGCCTCAATGGTCGATTGTTATTTTTCTTTCTCTCTCTCTTTCTGTCTTTCTTTTTCTCTTTCAACTCTTTTATAACCTCTACAAACAAGTACAACAAACAACTAACAGGTGCATTCTGGTCCAAAATGGTTTCTGTGCACCAACCGCATCACATGCTATATCAAATTCCCACGTGAAAGGTTCCTCCTTTGTTAGTTCACTAATCATTGCTTACTCTATTCATACTGGACGATATAGGCCTGAGCAACACGCTCTAACATCCCTGCTACACGTAACAAATGGCAGCTCCCTGTCCTGCCTTGATGGGGGTAACAAAAGGGTCCGCAAAGCGTTTTTAATCACAACCCTTATTTAACAAGGCACTGGGTTGATGGAGGGAAGCTTTTTGTGTCACAACACTAACCCAGAGGGAGCCTATGAATCAATCAAGCACACAGACAGATTAACTATCCTGTTTAAGGACTATTGAGAAAGCCAGCTTTGGCTTCACACCTACACCCTCACACTCTCTCCGACATATTGCTCTCCCGAGCCTGTATATTAATCTCAGTGCAGATAAAGCAGAGGAGAAGAGACGAGGAGGCCACTTTAGACTACTGAGATGCAGGGCAGTGGGCTGGGCTGGGCAGGGGGTATAGGCAGGGGGTAGCGTTACTGCAGCTGGCACTGCAGTAGGAGGTTAGAGGCTGCAAGGGACGGAGCGGAAGGTACTGGGGGCTCCTGGAGAGGGCATGGTGTGTGGTGAACAGTGGGTGAGAGAGGGGAGGGTGGAGCGAGAGAGGGAGAGACGGAGAGAAAGCAGAGAGAGTGAAAGTGCAGAGGAAGGAAGGAAGGGAGGGAGAGAGAGAGACATATTTGGGTCCAGAGGGGTCTGGCCTTTAGTAATTGATCCTCTTACATAAGGGGGAAGAGAGGGGGGAAAGGAGAAGACACCATGCGTGCCATGCTGTCAGTTATCTGTGTATCAATACACAAAAAAATTGTTTTATTTATTTAACCTTTATTTAATCAGGGAATCATACTGAGACCAAGGTCTCTTTTACGGATGAGCCCTGAATTACTTATATTACAGAAAATACACACATAATACATATATATATAAGAAAAACACGGTCATCAGTAAAAAAAGGTCCTCAATTAGCTTTCTGAATTTCCCTACAGGCACCAAAACATCAAATTTAAGAACATTTTGAAGATGGTTCCACAAATAAGGTGCAAGAAAACTAAAATCTGATTTATCTAACTCAGTAGAGACCTAAGGAATTTCCAGAGTTAGCCATCCCTGAGACCGGGTGTGGTAACTCATATGTCTAAAGTTTAGTAATGATGTTAGGTACAGTGGGTCTTTTTGTAAAAGGGCTTTATAAATGAAAACATAGCAATGTATCAACATACGTGACATCAAATAGGGCCAACCAACAGGCAGAGAGCTGCAGCAAAAATGGATCAAGCATATCAGCTCCAGCTTTTTTAAAACATAAATCTTAAGCAAGGCATCTTGAAATGAAAACAAAGCTTCACTAGAAGTTGACGGGTTTACTATTGAGTCAGCTACAGGCTGGCAGAGGGAAGTCGATTTACAGACCAGGGTCAATTAAACCACCGTTTCTCTCAAATAAAAAGCCTGCCGAGATGATAAAATTATGATGGACAGCATCACTTATTCCATTCTTCTCAGTTATGATGCCATAGTCAGACAGAACATTCTTAGGCAGGGAAGAAGAGGAATTTGTACGCTTCGGTGCATTTACTGTTTCCCCAAATTTAGAAGGATCACCAGCAGAGTTAGATATAGAGCTTAGAAAGCCCTGATTTTTCATCTGTCTCATCTGAATGAACTCAGATAGCTCTGAAGAAAATCAAGGGTTAGATCTATTTTTGACTCTGAATTGTTTAAAAGGGGTCTGTTTATCTGCCAGAGGAATAAATATGGAGGATACATTTTCTAGAGCCAACTCAGGGTCAGGAATACAGGAGACAGTGGCTAAATCAGAGTAGAACATGTCATGTAAAAACTTTAAAAAATGTATCTTCTTACTTAAATGAAGATTAGTATTTTGCTGTAATACATACTATGGGACAATGATCACTGAGATCATATGCAAATACTCCACTAGACCATTTAACCATGTTTCCAAGAGAACCAGAATGTTAGGACACGAGTCCTGGACCCAGTCAATTGTGTAAATTTTTGAAATCATACTTCGCACATTTAGGTGCATTAGCCCAAGCCTCCTACGAGATTTAAAGTAAGAGGGGGTATTCAGCTCATTCCCATAAGCGCTAACAGGCATAGGGTCATCTGTAGCTATTTGGTGAGTGAGCAGAGACTTTGCGAAAGTCACTGGCCAACCACATGAGAGCAGAGCAGACTGAACATTTGACAGACCTCCCTCAAGTCGCTGGATGCAGGGACTGGGGCGGGAACTGGGAGAGCAGTGTTGGCAGAGCTCAGTCCACCCGGATTAAGCTTCCACCAAGGAGTGGAGCTGCTGCAGGGGACCGGAGTGGCTGCCAATGCTCCATTCTGGGTGTTCACAGGAGGCCTTGGTGTTTCTCCTGTTGCAGGGTTGGGGCTGCAATTGGGGGCAGGAGTGTCAAATCAAATTGTATTTGTCACATGCACTGAATACAACAGGTGTAGACTATACCGTAAAATCCTTGCTTACGGGCCCTTAACCAACAATGCAGAGTTTTAAGAAATTTTGAAAAGTATTCAGACCCCTTGACTTTTTCCACATTTTGTTACGTTACAAATTTATTCAAACCCCCCGGAATTAACACATTGACATAATTATTCTGACCCTTTACTCAGTACTTTGTTGAAGCACCTTTGGCAGCGATTACAGCCTCGAGTCTTTTTGGGTATGGTGCTAAAAGCTTGGCGCATCTGTATTTGGGGAGTTTCTCCCATTCTTCTCTGCAGATCCTCTCAAGCTCTGTCAGGTTGGATGGGGAGCATCACTGCACAGCTATTTTCAGGTCTCTCCAGAGATGTTCGATCAGGTTCAAGTCTGGTGTCTGGCTGGGCCACTCAAGGACATTCAGAGACTTGTCCCGAAGCCACTCCTGCATTTTCTTGGCTGTGTGCTAGGGGTTGTTGTCCTTTGCACCAGTCTGAGGTCCTGTGCACTCTGGAGCAGGTTTTCATCAAGGATCTCTCTGTACTTTGCTCCGTTAATCTATTCCTCGATCCTGACTAGTCTCGCAGTCCCTGCCGCTGGAAAACATCCCCACAGCATGATGCTGCCACCACCATGCTTCACCGTAGGGATGGTGCCAGGTTTCGTCCAGACCTGACGCTTGGCATTCAGGCCAAAGAGTTCAATCTTGGTTTCATCAGACCAGAGAATCTTGTTTCTCATGGTCTGAGAGTCCTTTAGGTGCATTTTGGCAAACTCCAAGCGGGCTGTCGTGTGTCTTTTACTGAGGAGTGGCTTCCATCAGGCCACTCTACCATAAAGGCCTGATTAGTGAAGTGCTGCAGAGATGGTTGTCCTTCTGGAAGGTTCTTTCATCTCCACAGAGGAACTCTCAAGCTCTGTCAGAGTGACCATCAGGTTCTTGGTCACCTCCCTTGTCCTTCTCCCCCGATTGCTCAGTTTCGCCGGGCGGCCAGCTCTAGGAAGAGTCTTGGTGGTTCCAAACTTCTTCCATTTAAGAATGATGGAGGCCAGTGTGTTCTTGGGGACCTTCAATGCTGCAGAAATGTTTTGGTACCCTTCCACAGATATGTGCCTCGACACAATCCTGTCTCTGAGCTCTACAATTCTCTCATGGATTGGGTTTTGTTCTGACTTGCACTGTCAACTGTGGGACCTTATATAGACAGGTGTGTGCCTTTCCAAATCATGTCCAATCAATTGAATTTACCACAGGTGGACTCCAATGAAGTTGTAGAAATATCTCAAGGATGATCAATGGAAACATGATGCACCTGAGCTCAATTTCGAGTCTCATAGCAAAGAGTCTGAATACTTATGTAAATAAGGTATTTCTGTTTTACATTTTTTTTTACATGTGCAACAATTCTAAAAACCTGTTATTGCTTTGTCATTATGGGGTATTGTGTGTAGATTGATGATACTTTTTTAAAATCAATTTTAGAATAAGGCTGTAACGTAACAAAATGTGGAAAAAGGGAAGGGGTCTGAATACTTTCCGAATGCACTGTAAGTAAGAAACATTTGGTAAATAAAGGAAAAATAGTAACACAATAAAATAACAATAACGAGATTATATACAAGGGGTACCGGGTCAATGTGCAGGGGTACGGGTTAGTCGAGGTAATTGAGGTAATATGTTCATGTAGGTAGGGGTAAAGTGACTATGCATAGATAATAAACAGAAAGTAGCAGCAGCGTATGTGAAGAGTGTGAATGTGTGTGTGTGCGTGTGGCGTCAATATGCATTTGTGTGTTTTGTATGTGTGTTGGAGTGTCAGTGTAGCATGTGTGAGTGTGTGGTTAGAGTACAGCACTTCGAGATATTAGCTGATGTAAGAAGGGCTATATAAAATAAAATTGATTGATTGATTGATAGAGTCCAGTGAGTGTACATCAAGCCTGTGCAAGAGAGTCAGTAGAATTTTTTTTGAATAAAATAAGGGGGTCAATGCAAATAGTCCGGGTAGCCATTTGATTAACTGTTCAGCAGTCTTATGGCTTAGAAGCTATTAAGGAGCCTTTTGGTCCCAGACCTGGCGTTCCAGTACCGCTTGCCATGTTGTAGCATAGAGAACAGTCTATGACTTGGGTGGCTGGAGTCTTTGACAATTTTTAGGGCCTTCCTCTGACACCGCATGCTATAGAGGTCTTTGATAGCAGGAAGCTTGGCCCCAGTGATGTACTGGGCCGTACGCACTACCCTCTGTAGCGTATTGAGGATGGATGCCGAACAGTTGCCATACCAAACGGTGATGGAACCAGTCAGGATGCTCTCGATAATGCAGCTGTAGAACTTTTTGAGGATCTGAGGTCCCATGCCAAATCTTTTCAGCCTCCTGAGGGGGAATAGGCGTTGTCGTGCCCTCTTCACGACTGCCTCGGTGTGTTTGGATCATGATAGGTCCTTAGTGATGTGGACACCAAGGAATTTGAAGCTCTCGACCCCTCCACTACGGCACCATCGTTGTGAATGGGGGCGTGCTCGGCCCTCCTTTTCCTGTAGTCCACGATCAGCTCCTTTGTCTTGAGGGTGAGGTTGTTGTCCTGGCACCACACTGCCAGGTCTCTGACCTCCTCCCTATAGGCTGTCCCATCGTCGTCGGTGATCAGGCCTACCACCGTCATGTCGTCTGCAAACTTAATGATGGTGTTTGAGTTGTGCTTGGCCACGCAGTCGTGGAGGAACAGTTAGTACAGGAGGGGACTAAGGACGCACCCCTGAGGGGCCCCTGTGATGAAGGTCAGCTGTGCTGTCTCAGGCCTGTCCTGGTGATGGTAGTAAGGAAGGTAACCAAAACTAGCCCGGGACGGCGGTTGTGGGGGGAATTGAGGAGGGTGGTGTGGAGGGCAGTGCGGCTGGCGAAGTTCCAAACTCTCAGCATATGAGGGCTAATGATGTGAATGATACATGGTGTGGACTGCATCATGTGGTGTACTACCCTCGACAATGTTTTGCCAGACCCTAGGGTAGTGGTCGGTGCTGTGTAGAGCTGGGCTGAGTTGAGGTGGGCCTGGTCTGCTGTGCTGTGATGGTCCGGGTCTGGTAGAGCTCTGCTGTGATGGGCCGGGTCTGGTAGAGCTCTGCTGTGATGGGCCAGGTCTGGTAGAGCTCTGCTGTGATGGGCCGGATCTGGTAGAGCTCTGCTGTGATGGTCCGGGTCTGGTAGAGCTCTGCTGTGATGGTCCGGGTCTGGTAGAGCTCTGCTGTGATGGGCCGGGTCTGGTAGAGCTCTGCTGTGATGGTCCGGGTCTGGTAGAGCTCTGCTGTGATGGGCCGGATCTGGTTGAGCTGTGCTGTAATGGGCCGGGTCTGGTAGAGATGTGCTGTAATGGGCCGGGTCTGGTAGAGATGTGCTGTGATGGCTGGGTCTGGTAGAGCTGTGCTGAGGTGAAAAATACCAACCCTCCAGCAAGCCTCTGCCCCACTTTGTGTACACACACTAGAAACACACACACACACACACACCCGACCCCCCACCCCATAGTTTTCCCCATAAGTCAGTTATGGCATTAGGGTCCCCAAACAGTCATTATCCAGGGCCAGTAATCCAGGGATCGTTAGGCAACTCGTTCGCCTCCACACCCCTCACTCATGATGATGGTATCCACCCAGTGGGAGGCAGGACATAGGAGACCCCACAGGTGGAATAATCCAGCTATGTTTAGGGGTGGGGGATGTGGGGGTGGGACCGCAACACTGTCAACATGCAGAGCCATGTTGCCAACAATAGGATGTTAGGAGGTGGAATGGGAATTTTACCCTCATTGTTTATTGTTGACAGTTGCTCTTGCAAATAATGTTATACTCCTACAGGGGGATTGGACTGCCTGGAAAAGAAAGAGAGGAACAGAGAGGAGACGGAAAGGGAAAGAGGAGATATTTGGTTAATTTTGTGTAATCATATGTTTGTTTGTACACATCATGAGGTGCCTACAGTAACTGTGTTTGTGGTATTATGACATGTGTGGTCACGAATTAATGAATTGGTTGTTCTCAGAAATGTACAGTGTGTGTATGTAAGTGTGTGTGTGGGCTGCATTTGTTTATGAAAGAGCATAGGCATTGGAGAAGATAAAGTCATGAGAAATAGGACCGTGTGTGTGTGTGTGTGTGTGTGTGTGTGTGTGTGTGTGTGTGTGTGTGTGTGTGTGTGTGTGCGTGCATGTGTACGCATCTATCCTGGTACTAACCATTACGTAGGTCTATAAACATTTCTGGTTGTTTGTTTGTATGACTGTGTCGCAGCTAGGGTTCCCAGACATTAATAGTGATATTTTTCCTGAATATTATCGTCATCACACAAAAATGTGTGCCTTGGTGTGACTGAGGGAGAGGGGGATGAGGGAGAGAGGGGAGAATGATTATGGGTGGGATGGGTTGTTTGTTTGTGTGTAGTCTCGCACAAGCTTACTCAAGCTTCCTCACAATGGTACGTTTTGGATCCAAATGAAGTAATAAAGCTTTCGTCTGTGCCTGTCAGCCTGCGTGTGTGTGTGTGTGTGTTGTTGTTGATTATTTCTCTGCATGGTTTCTCAGCAGTGTGTGTGTGTCAGACGCAGGCTCCCGTCACACACACACTCAGGACCCCACAGAGGTGACTCTGACGTTGATGTTGACTCACAATGGCTACTTAATGTTTCCCAGGAAATGTATGACCACATAATGTTTCCCGGGAAATGTATTTTTGCTAGGTCTGAGATGTGTGTGTGTGGCAATTGAAAACTGATTGGAGAGGGGAGAGCAAAACACACACGCACGCGCATGCTCCTGACCCCCCAGTGAAGGGGTCATAAGTTATTAACAAACCACTGGCTGACGGAGAGCTCTGACTCCTACAGTCGCTCTAAGGGCTTAACACTCTCCAATGAGAGGCGGCAGGTAGCCTAGCAGGTTAGAGCGTTGGGCCAGTAACCGAAAGGTTGCTTGTTCGAATCCCTGAGCCGACAAGGTGAAAAAGCCTAGCACTATCTCACAAATAATAAAGGAATCAAGATCTCAATTTCCTGGTTTCTGTTCACATTGCTTGAAAACAGAAAGCAGCAAATGCAAGAGACATAAGGGCCCAGTTAGGGGCGAACTGTTGATGATTCAGTCTGAACTTTGGACACCTTGACCTACCTAGACACATGAATAAACACACAAACTGCTAGCATTGACTGGTTAATGGGTCAAGTCATGTTACGGTTGAACTTAAACCCAATGTGTAACCCACTCAGCCTGATGGCTCAGTTGGTAGAGCATGGCACTTGCAACACCAGGGTTTTGGGTTTGATTGCCACGGGGGCCCAGTACCAAAAGAAATATGAAAATGTATGTACTCACTACTGTAAGTCGCTCTGGATAAAGACATTATTTTAAAAAATACAAATGTTCCTATAAGACCTGAAAATAATGTTCAACTATATATATCTAGGCTAAATGTACACTACATGACCAAAAGTATGTGGACACCTGCTCGTCAAAATTCTCATTCCAAAATCATGGGCATTAATATGGAGTTGGTCCCCCCTTTGCTGCTATAACAGCCTCCACTCTTCTGGGAAGGCTTTCCAAACCATTTCTGTATGGACCTCGCTTTGTGCATGGGGGCATTGTCATGCTGAAACAGGAAAGGGCCTTCCCCAAACTGTTGCCACAAAGTTGGAAGCACAGAATCGTCTAGAATGTAATTGTATGCTGTAGCATTAAGATTCCCATTCACTGGAACTAAGGGGCCTAGCCTGAACCATGAAAAACAGCCCCACCATTATTCCTCCTCCACCAAACTTTACATTTGGCACTATGCATTTGGGCAGGTAGCTTTCTCCTGGCATCCGCCAAACCCAGATTCGTCCGTCGAACTGCTAGATGGTGAAGTGTGATTCATCACTCCAGCGAATGCGTTTACACTGCTCCAGAGTCCAATAGCAGCGAGCTTTACACCACTCCAGCCGATGCTTGGCATTGCGTATGGTGAGCTTAGACTTGTGTGCGGCTGCTCAGGCATAGAAACCCACTTCATGAAGCTCCCGACGAACAGTTTTTGTGCTGACGTTGCTTCCAGAGGCAGTTTAGAACTCGGTAGTGAGTGTTGCAACCAAGGACAGACGATTTTTACATGCTTCAGCACTCGGCGGTCCCATTCTGTGAGCTTGTGTGGCCTATCACTTCACTGCTGAGCCGTTGTTGCTCCTAGACGTTTCCACTTCACAATAACAGTGCTTACAGTTGACCGGGAAAGCTCTAGCAGGGCAGACATTTGACGACACGACTTGTTGGAAAGGTGGTATCCTATGACGGTGCACGTTGAAAGTCACTGAGCTCTTCAGTAAGGCCATTCTACTGCCAATGTTTGTCTATGGAGATTGCATGGCTGTGTGCTCGATTTAATACACCTGACAGCAATGGGTGTGGCTGAAATAGCCGAATCCACTAATTTGAAGGGGTGTCCACATACTTTTGTGTAAATAGTGTATTATGGTCTACCCAGCTATCATTAAATGTGTCTCATAATGTAATGCACTATGCTGAATTGTACTGAACTGCAAACCAGACCTGGGTTCAAATACTATTCTATCAGTCCAGTTAAGCCAAGGTCAATCAAGCACATACATATAAAGTATTGTGAAATTATTTAAAACAGTATTTGAACTCAGGTCTGGTGTGAACTGTACTTTATGAAATGGCTTCATATTCAGGTTAATAAATATAGGACGGAGAGATAGCAGGTGCTCCAGAGGTGCCTTTGTCCAGGGATGATTTCAGCATGTACTAAAAGCCTGTCTGACTCTGTGTGCTCAATATCAAACTCACCTACAGTGTGTGTGTCCGCTGTCAGTACGGTATATTGTGAAAGCTGATGGATAACGCATGGCTTTTCGCCTCTCACTCTCTATTTTCCTTCCTCACTCCCTACCTTCTGTCTCCTGTGTCCTGTGTCCTCCTCCCACTCTCTCTCTGGTTAGATTCTTTCTCTTTCTCTTCCTCTCCACCCCTCCCCTACTTTAAACATACCACACATGGTTCCGAATTGTGTAAACTGTTGTGCTTGTTACGTTTAAGTCCATATGTCCTTTTGTATACTCTGAGGGTGTGCTCAGCTGTATGTCCTTTACTGTGTGACTCGACCCTGGGCACTGCACACACTCCTAACACACACACTCCCTGGCCAGCCCGAGCCCTTCCTCCACATGATATACTGCAGTAGTGTTCATGCCTCCATGGGGAGCTGGGTCTAGTCAGTGGGATGTTTCTGTTAAGAAATAGGAGGGAGGAGATGTGGAGCAGTAGGTGACATGTGCAGTCTCCTCTCCTCTCCTCTCCTCTCCTCTCCCTCATGCTGTCACGATCGTCGTAGGGAATAGACCAAGGCGCAGCGTGATGAACGAACATGTTTGACTTTATTATCTTTAGTGATAATAGACAACAATAAACAAAACAAGAAACGACTCGTGAAATCCACGGTAACAATGACCAACACGGAACAAAATCCCACAAACACAAAGGGAAAACAGACAGTTTAAATATGGCTCCCAATCAGAGACAACCAACGACAGCTGACACTCGTTGCCTCTGATTGGGAGTCACTCTAGCCAACATAGAAATAAACACAACAGAATGAACACACCCTGGCTCAACATATAGAGTCCCAGAGCCAGAGTTGACACATGCACAGCTGTCAATTTTTTCATTCTTAAATGAAACTGGTATTTTGGTCTTTAATGCAGGGCCGACAGACATGTTCCTTACTTTCCCCCCCTTCCACTTGCTGCAATTAGTTGGTTGTAATTTTGAGTAGAGCAGACATTTCCATATATTTTTGTTAGCTGCATGTGTGACATAACTCCACAAGTCCTATTTATGATATCATTTACAAAGATTATATTGTTTGTGAAAAACAATCCCAAAAATGTTTGTTTTTTAAATCAATTAGTATATTCAAGTTTAACCATAATATTTGTTCTGTCTTTTCTGGTGGATTAAACTGAAATTGCAACCAACGTTCTACGGCTGGTTTTAAAAATAGCTGTATTTTGGAGATGATTTCATTTTCAAATAACCAAAAGTGAGAGGTTGTAATCTGAATAAAGGGGAAAAGGCCATTCTTGAACATGGGGTGAGACATTCTTACTAATCTGCTAGAGAACCAGTTCTGATTTAAGTATAACTTTTATATGACTGAAGCCTTTAGTGAGAGGTCTAATGCTTTAATATTTAATCATTTCTACCCTCCGTATTCATATTCATTACATAAATAGGCCCGTTTAATTTGGTCTGGCTTGCTGTTCCAAATCAAATGGAATATTTTTTGCTCATATCATTTAAAAAACAAGTTGTTAGGTGTAGGCAAGGCCATAAGCAAATAGGTAAACTCGGATATGACTAAAGAGTTAATCAGGGTGATTTTTCCACAAATAGGGACATTCAGAGACTTGTCCCGAAGCCACTCCTACGTTGAGTTCAATTTTGGTTTCATCAGACCAGAGAATCTTGGTCTGAGAGTCTTTAGGTGCCTTTTGGAAAACTCCAAGCGGGCTGTCGTGCATTTTACTGAAGAATGGCTTCCGTCTGGCCACTCTACCATAAAGGCCTGATTGGTGGAGTGCTGGCAGAGATGGTTGTCCTTCTGGAAGTTTCCCCCATTGCCACAGAGGAAATCTAGAGCTCTGTCAGAATGACCATCGGTTTCTTGGTCACCTCCCTGACCAAGGCCCTTCTCCCCCGATTGCTCAGTTTGGCCGGACGGCCAGCTCTAGGAAGAGCCTTGGTGGTGCCAAACTTCTTCCATTTAAGAATGATGGAGGCCACTGTGTTCTTGGGGACCTTCAATGCTGCAGAATTTTTTGGTACCCTTCCTCAGATCTGTGTCTCGGCACAATCCTGGCTCGGAGCTCTACAGACAATTCCTTTGACCTCATGGCTTGGTTTTTGCTCTGACATGCACTGTCAACTGTGGGACCTTATATAGACAGGTGTGTGCCTTTCCAAATCATGTCCAATCAATTGAACTTACCACAGGTGGACTCCAATCATGTTGTAGATACATCTCAAGGATGATCAATGGAAACAGGATGCGCCTGAGCTCAATCTTGAGTGTAATAGCAAAGGGTCTGAATACTTATGTAAGGTATTTCTGTTTATTATTTTTAATACATTTGCTAAAATTATGGGGTATTGTGTGTAGATTGCTGAGGATTTCTTTTTTGTTTATCAATTTTAGAATAAGGCTGTAACGTAACAAAATTTGGAAAAAGTCAAGGGGTCTGAATACTTTCCGAAGGCACTGTAATAAATAGATATGCCGATAGTGGGCAACCTTGTTTTACTCCTCTTGACAGTTTAATATTTTCTGAAGTAGCCATTATTTACTATTTTATACCTAGGGTTACTATACATAACTTTAACCCATTATATAAGAGATTCTCCAAAATTGAAATATTCCAGGCATTTATATATAAGTCTCTAAGAGCTTTGCACACCTGAATTGTACAATATTTGCACATTATTCTTTTTTTTATCTTCAAGCTCTGTCAAGTTGGTTGTTGATCATTGATAGACAGTCATTTTCAAGTCTTGCCATAGATTTTCTATCCTATTTAAGTCAAAACTATAACTGGGCCACTCAGGAACATTCAATGTCATCTTGGTAAGCAAGTCAAGTGTATATTTGGCCTTGTGTTTTAGGTTATTGTCCTGCTGAAAGGTGAATTGGTCTCCCAGTGTCTGTTGGAACCAGGCTTTCCTCTAGGAATTTGCCTTTGCTTAGCTCTATTCCATTTACTTTTATCCTAAAAAACTCCCTAGTCCTTGCAGATGACAAGCATACCCATAACATAATGCAGCCACCACCATGCTTGAAAATATGAAGAGTGATACTCAGTGATGTGATGTGTTGGATTTGCCCCAAACATTACTTTGTATTCAGGACATAAAGTTAATTTCTTTGCCACATTTTTTGCTGTTTTACTTTAGTGCCTAATTGCAAACAGGATGCATGTTTTGGAATATGTGTATTCTGTACAGGTTTCCTTCTTTTCACTGACATTTAGGTTAGTATTGTTGAGTAACTACAATGTTGTTGATCCATCCTCAGTGTTCTCCTATCACAGCCATTAAACTCTGTAACTGTTTTAAATTGACCATTGGCCTCATGGTGAAATCCCTGAGCGGTTTCCTTCCTTTCCACCAAATGAGTTAGGGATGACGCCTGTATCTTTGTAGTGACTGCACCAACCAAAGTGTAATTAATAGCTTCACCATGCTCAATGGGATATTTTTTAGTTTTATTTTTTAACCCATCTACCAATGGGTGCCCTTTTTGCGAGGCATTGCAAAACCTCCATGGTCTTTGTGGTTGATTCTGTGTTTGAAATTCACTGCTCGACTAAGGGACCTTACAGATAATTGTATGTGTGGGGTACAGAGATGAGGTAGTCATTCAAAAATCATGTTAAACACTATTATTGCACACAGAGTGAATCTATGCTCATTTGTACTCCTGAACTTATTTAGGCTTGCCATAAGAAAGGGGTTGAATAATTATTGACTCAAGACATTTCACTTATCATTTTCTATTAATTTGTAAACAAAATTCCACTTTGTCATTATGGGGTATTGTGTGTAGGCCAGTGACACAAAATCTCAATTTAATCCATTTTAAATTCAGGCTGTAACATAACAAAATGTGGGAAAAGTCAAGGAGTAGCACAACTTTCTGAAGGCACTATCTCTCTGTCTGTCTGTCCACCTACAGTGGGGAAAAAAGTATTTAGTCAGCCACCAATTGTGCAAGTTCTCCCACTTAAAAAGATGAGAGAGGCCTGTAATTTTCATCATAGGTACACGTCAACTATGACAGACAAATTGAGATTTTTTTTTCCAGAAAATCACATTGTAGGATTTTTAATGAATTTATTTGCAAATTATGGTGGAAAATAAGTATTTGGTCACCTACAAACAAGCAAGATTTCTGGCTCTCACAGACCTGTAACTTCTTCTTTAAGAGGCTCCTCTGTCCTCCACTCGTTACCTGTATTAATGGCACCAGTTTGAACTTGTTATCAGTATAAAAGACACCTGTCCACAACCTCAAACAGTCACACTCCAAACTCCACTATGGCCAAGACCAAAGAGCTGTCAAGGACACCAGAAACAAAATTGTAGACCTGCACCAGGCTGGGAAGACTGAATCTGCAATTGGTAAGCAGCTTGGTTTGAAGAAATCAACTGTGGGAGCAATTATTAGGAAATGGAAGACATACAAGCTCACTGATAATCTCCCTCGATCTGGGGCTCCACGCAAGATCTCACCCCGTGGGGTCAAAATGATCACAAGAACGGTGAGCAAAAATCCCAGAACCACACAGGGGGACCTAGTGAATGACCTGCAGAGAGCTGGGACCAAAGTAACAAAGCCTACCATCAGTAACACACTACGCCGCCAGGGACTCAATTCCTGCAGTGCCAGATGTGTCCCCCTGCTTAAGCCAGTACATATCCAGGCCCGTCTGAAGTTTGCTAGAGTGCATTTGGATGATCCAGAAGAGGATTGGGAGAATGTCATATGGTCAGATGAAACCTAAATATAACTTTTTGGTAAAAACTCAACTCGTCGTGTTTGGAGGACAAAGAATGCTGAGTTGCATCCAAAGAACACCATACCTATTGTGAAGCATGGGGGTGGAAACATCATGCTTTGGGGCTGTTTTTCTGCAAAGGGACCAGGACGACTGATCCGTGTAAAGGAAAGAATGAATGGGGCCTTGTATCGTGAGATTTTGAGTGAAAATTAAACATGGCTGGGTCTTTCAGCATGACAATGATCCCAAACACACCGCCCGGGCAACGAAGGAGTGGCTTCGTAAGAAGCATTTCAAGGTCCTGGAGTGGCCTAGCCAGTCTCCAGATCTCAACCCCATAGAAAATCTTTGGAGGGAGTTGAAAGTCTGTGTTGCCCAGCGACAGCCCCAAAACATCACTGCTCTAGAGGAGATCTGCATGGAGGAATGGGCCAAAATACCAGCAACAGTGTGTGAAAACCTTGTGAAGACTTACAGAAAACGTTTGACCTGTGTCATTGCCAACAAAGGGTATATAACAAAGTATTGAGAAACTTTTGTTATTGACCAAATACTTATTTTCCACCATAATTTGCAAATAAATTCATTAAAAATCCTACTATGTGATTTTCTGGATTTTTTTCTCATTTTGTCTGTCATAGTTGACGTGTACCTATGATGAAAATTACAGGCCTCTCTCATCTTTTTAAGTGGGAGAACTTGCACAATTGGTGGCTGACAAAATACTTTTTTCCCCCACTGTATCTATCTCTTTGTCTGTCTGTCTGTCTGTCTGTCCGTCCGTCCATCAATCTATATATCTCTCTCTCTGTCTGTCTGTCTGTCTGTCTGTCTGTCTGTCTGTCTGTCTGTCTGTCTGTCTGTCTGTCTGTCTGTCTATATACTGTATCTATCTCTCTGTTTTTCCTGTCAATTACATTCAGAAGTCACATAATTAGTTAAATAAAGTCCACCTGTGTGCAATCTAAGTGTCACATGATCTGTCACATGATCTCAGTATATATACACCTGTTCTGAAAGGCCCCAGAGTCTGCAACACCACTAAGCAAGGGGCACCACCAAGCAAGCGGCACCATGAAGACCAATGAGCTCTCCAAACAGGTCAGGGACAAAGTTGTGGAGAAGTACAGATCAGGGTTGGGATATAAACAAATATTTGAAACTTTGAACATCCCACGGAGCACCATTAAATCCATTATCAAAAATGTATCTGTCCATAGGACCACTTTAAGCCGTACACTCCACAGAGCAGGGCTTTACGGAAGAGTGGCCAGAAAAAAGCCATTGCTTAAAGAAAAAAATAAGCAAACACGTTTGGTGTTTTGAGACTGGGACAGAGGTTCACCTTCCAGCAGGACAATGACCCTAAGCATACTGCTAAAGCAACACTCGAGTGGTTTAAGGGGAAACATTTAAATGTCTTGGAATGGCCTAGTCAAAGCCCAGACAATCCAATTGAGAATCTGTGGTATGACTTAAAGATTGCTGTACCCCAGCGGAACCCATCCAACTTGAAGGAGCTGGAGCAGTTTTGCCTTGAAGAATGGGCAAAAATCCCAGTGGCTAGATGTGCCAAGCTTATAGAGACATACCCAAAGAGACTTGCAGCTGTAATTGCTGCAAAAGGTGTCTCTACAAAGTATTGACTTTGTGGGGGTGAATAGTTATGCACGCTCAAGATTTCTGTTTTTCTGTCTTATTTCTTGTTTGTTTCACAATAAAATATATTTTGCATCTTCAAAGTGGTAGGCATGTTGTGTAAATCAAATGATACAACCCCCCCAAAAATCCATTTTAATTCCAGGTTGTAAGGCAACAAAATAGGAAAAATGCCAAGGGGGGTGAATACTTTCTCAAGCCACTGTATCTAGAGCCAATTATTTTGCCCATTGTACTTTAACCTTATTTAAAGGATCAGTCAATTGCTCCTGTAGCAGATTATAAATTATTGGAGCCACCACCCTATGGGTTAATGGCTTGGTTAGTATTTTTTCAATCGGGCTGGCTATGGGACAGGTAAGGGGGCTTCCCAACCATTTGACAAAGAACTTCGTAGCTGGAGGTGTCTCCAATATTGATTCTGTGTCAGCTTATAATTCTCAGTAATGTGGGCAAAACTTAAGAATTGCTTACAGTGCTCATCAACTACAACCAACAGATAATTGATTTCTACTTGTTGCCACTGTACCCCAAAAAATTGTTTTACCTCTAATTAGGATACACTTATTGTGCCACAGAGGGGCGTGAAGCGATTTATAAAGGTCCAGATCTATGTATCTTACCCCACAAGGTTCTAGTGTTTGTAACAGTGGGTTGATCCTTCAGTTGTGGTCTTACTGTGCCAAAAATTCAAAGCCAGGGGAGACTCCCCCACAGGCTCAGACTCCATCTGGTACCAGCCTGGTTTAGCCCGTCCCTTTATTTAATCCATTTTAGAATAAGGCTGTAACGTAACAACATGTGGAAAAAGTCAAGGGGTCTGAATACTTTCCGAATGCACTGTATACCTCTAGCAAAATTGGAGTAATAATTACATTTACTAGACGCTCTTATCCAGAGCGACTTATATGAGCAATTAGGGTTAAGTGCCTTGCTCAAGGGCACATTGACAGATTTTTCACCTAGTCAGCTCGGGGATTAGAACCAGCGACCTTTTGGTTACTGGCACAACGCTCTTAACCACTAAGCTACTTGCCCCCCCCCCAGTCTCAAACTTTTTATAACAGTCAGAAGGGAGGATTGTTAGAAGGTGTATTCTTGATAACCTGAGAGATCTCTCCAACCCTAAATCGTGCATCTAAATAATCTCTATCCTTATCTGAGAGTTGTGGTAAAATCAGGTGTGCAAAAAAGCTATCCAACTTTTGTTTGACCCTGTGATGTATAAAGGTGGTTGTAGAAGCCTCTCCACTCCTAATTTATCTGCTTCGAAGAGGTAGAAATTGTAACATTTTGCAACCGTATGCCAGCTATATGGCTCCTACTGTTTTACAGCTTTAGTCTGTATGTCAGCAAGCGGACAGGTTTTTCACCCATCTCCCAGTAAGATTGGTTAAGGCGGAACAGTGCATACTCAGCTTTTTTATGATATAATCTATTATGCTTATATTTAGTAGCAAATATCTTGTTTAACATAGTTAGTCCTTCACCTGATAACGTAGCATGTTGACCATGATGGGCTGCGGTCGGCCTCCCTCTTCCTGCTCTCTTCTGGGTGGGTCTGTGGGGACTCTATGTGCCCTCTGTATCTCAAGTGGCCTCTCAAAGTGGCATTCCAGCATATTCAGGATTTCCCTCTGTAGGAACTGTATCATGTCTTTGTTTTCTGTCATCTCAGGAACGCCCAAGATTTTTATATTACAGCGATGCCCTCTGTTATTCAAATTATCAACATGGTCTTGTAGTTTTTGCGATTCCTTCTGGATTTCGTCTACCCGACCTTTCGTTGTGACCTCGCCATTCTCCAAAGTTGCGACACGGTCCTCTGCTTTGCTAACGCGGTTGGTCAGTGTATCGATTTCCCCATCTATTTCCTCCATCGTGATCTTGATTTCTGATGTATCTTGTTCAATATTTTGGGTGGAAAATGAATTGCTCTGATTTCGGAGGTAAGAGTTGACCTATCTGACCCATAGGCAGCCTCCATGTTCTTGCTAAGCTTGGACGGTTGTGTCTGTAGTGAATCCTTTACGCGCTGTGATTTGCGGCTATCCCGGTTAGACATTTGTTATTTTTGGTTGTATCAAAATGTGCCTTTCACTTCTATGAGTATAACTATGGCCTAAAATGGGTAAATATCATTGCCAAAATCGATTTACTGTTGTGTTCGACGGAGCTCCTCAACTACACAGCCATCCTCGTCGAGAGCACACGTGACTCCCCCGAGGCCTCCTTCATTCTCCCTCACTTGTTGTTGTTGTTGTTGTTGTTGTTTGTCCCTAATCCATTGTATGTGTTTCTCTTTGTGTCTCTCAGGGGCGAGTAGAAGTTGAGGCCGGGAACGAAAACATGAAGTTTGAGACAGGACCATTCTCCTTCTATGGTGTAATGGCTCTCAGCGCTCCCACGTTAGGCAAGTCCTCTTTCTCCTCCATTATATGCTCTGTCTGTTTCTCTCTCTCTCAAAGCACAACTCTTTCTCTCTGCTTCCCCCCTCTCTATCTCTCTCTCTTTCTCTCTTTCCTCTCAATTCAATTACATTCAAATGGCTTTATTGGCATGGGAAACATATGTTGACATTGCCAAAGCAAGTGAAATAGATAATGAACAAAAGTGAAATAAACTATCAAAAATAAACAGTGAACATTACACTCACAAAAGTTCCAAAGGAATAGAGACATTTCAAATGTCATATTATGGCTATATACAGTACAGTATTGTAACGATGTGCAAATAGTTAAAGTACAAAAGGGAAATAAATAAATGTAAATATGGGTTGTATTTACAATTGTGTTTGTGCTTCACTGGTTGTGGCAACAGGTCACAAATCTTGCTGCTGTGATTGCACACTATGGTATTTCACCCAATATATATGGGAGTTTATCAAAATTGGATTTGTTTTCGAATTCTTTGTGGGTCTGTGTAATCTGTGTAATGTGTCTCTAATATGGTCATACATTTGGCAGGAGGTTAGGAAGTGCAGCTCAGTTGCCACCTCATTTTGTGGGCAGTGTGCACATAGCCTGTCTTCTCTTGAGAGCCAGGTCTCCCTACGGCGGCCTCTCTCAATAGCAAGGCTATTTTTACTGAGTCTGTACATAGTCAAAGCTTTCCTTAATGTTGGGTCAGTCACAGCGATCAGGTATTTTGCCACTGTGTAGTCTCTGTTTAGGGCCAAATAGTATTCTAGTTTGCTCTGTTGTTTTGTTAATTCTTTCCAATATGTCAAGTAATTATCTTTTTGTTTTCTCATGATTTGGTTGGGTCTAATTGTATTGCTGTCCTGAGGCTCTGTGGGGTCTGTTTTTGTTTGTGAACAGAGCCCCAGGACCAGCTTGCTCCACGTTAATCTCTCTGTGGGTGAGGGCTTTGTTATGGAAGGTTTGGGAATCGCTTCCTTTTAGGTGGTTGTAGATTTTAACAGCTCTTTTCTGGATTTTGATAATTAGCGGGTATCGGCCTAATTCTGCTCTGCATGCATTATTTGGTGTTTTACGTTGTACACGGAGGACATATTATATTATTATACATTTTTGCAAATGTAAACAAATAAATACAAAAAAAAATTCAGACCCTTTGCTGTGAAACTCGAAATTGAGCTCAGGTGCATCCTGTTTCAATTGATCATCCTTAAGATATTTCTACAATTTGATTGGAGTCCACCTGTGGTAAATTCAATTAATTGGACAGAAACCAAGCCATGAGGTCGAAGGAATTTTCCGTAGAGCTCTGAGACAGGATTGTGTAGAGGCACAGATCTGGGGAAGGGTACCAAAAAATATCTGCAGCATTTAAGGTCCCCAAGAACACAGTGGCCTCCATCGTTCTTAAATGGAAGAATTTTGGAACCACCAAGACTCTTCCTAGAGCTGGCCGCCCGGCCAAACTGAGCAATCGGGGGAGAAGGGCCATGATTAGGGAGTTCACCAAGAACCCGATGGTCACTCTGACAGAGCTCCAGAGTTCCTCTGTGGAGATGGGAGAACCTTCCAGAAGGACAACCGTCTCTGCAGCACTCCACCAAACAGGCCTTTATGGTAGATAGGCCAGACGGAAGCCACTCCTCAGTAAAAGGCACATGACAGCCCGCTTGGAGTCGCCAAAAGGCACCTAAAGACTCTCAGACTATGAGAAATAAGATTCTCTGGTCTGATGAAACCAAGATTGAACTCTTCGGCCTGAATGCCAAGCTTCACGTCTGGAGGAAACATGGCACCATCCCTACGGTGAAGCATGGTGGTGGCAGCATCATGCTGTGGGGATGTTTTTCAGCGGCAGGGACTGGGAGACTGTTCAGGATCAAGGGAAAGATGAACGGAGCAAAGTACAGAGAGATCCTTGATGAAAACATGCTCCAGAGCGCTCAGGACCTCAGCCTGGGGCGAAGGTTCACCTTCCAACAGTACTACGACCCTAATCACACAGCCAAGACAACACAGGAGTGGCTTGGGACAAGTCTCTGAATGTCCTTGAGTGGCCCAGCCAGAGCCCGGACTTGAACCCGATCGAACACCTCTGGAGAGACCTGAAAATAGCTGTGCAGCGACGCTCCCCATCCAACCTGACAGAGCTTGAGAGGATCTGCAGAGAAGAATGGGAAAAACTCCCCAAATACAGGTGTGCCAAGCTTGTAGCGTCATACCCAAGAAGACTCGAGGCTGTAATCGCTGCCAAAGGTGCTTCAACAAAGTACTGAGTAAAGGGTCTGAATACTTATGTAAATGTGATATTTCTGTTTTTTTATTTTATCCGCGCACGCGCGTAGCTTAAAGGGAACATTGGTTGTATGCCCCATATACATAACATTCTGTTTGTGGCAAAACATTTCTTTAATAATTTATAATTCAAAGTTTTGAATCAAGCGTTGTTTTTCGTATCAGTTCATAAACATGTGCCACGGAATCGGCACATCCAAAATCTCTTCCCAACTATTTTGCAACCTGTATGGCGCCGCCATCAAAATGTTTTGGTCCTCAAATAAAACAGCCAAATTTGGTCTTTAATAAAGGGCAAACAAACAAGTTTCCTACCTTCTCCCCCTTCCACTTGCCTCCTTCATTTTTGTGGTAATGCTGCAATCAGTTGGTTGTAATTTTGGATAGAGCGCACGCGCCACGTCTATATCTATGGGCACAAGCACTGTTCATGACACAAACAGTTCACACACAGTTCTTGTTGGCGGAGAGAACATTTTGTAGGTTTAAGACACATTTCCTGCAATTCTATACATTTTGCCATGGGATACAGAGAAAATTATGTAGTTTTAATGCTAATTTCCATGTGGGGTCGCCTGATTTCAAAATGGGGTCAGTTTTGTTTTCAAATCAGTTTCGGAATACTGACTGTCCAAACTGACTGTCTAAACAGCAAGTTGAAATGTGGCTTGAAATATCCAATTCCATGTGCTTTTTGGCTGTTCAGACTGCAGGAAAAAGAACAGATTCGATTGGGATATGCCCCCAAAAAATTATTTGAGTCACTTCAAACTGCAAATGTGAACAAGGCTTAAGACTCTGCACCACAATGTGCACCTGACCTTCATTACTGCACTGTCTGGCCCACACCAACCGAAACACACATACACACATTGATCGTTACACACTCACTCATGCATCTTCTTCGCACTTTGAAATTCAGCGTAGTTGGCATATGCAAGCTCTACAGATTAGGTACACCTGCAGAACATGCCTCTAAGGTGTTTTATATATCCAGGTGGATCCACTTCACTGAGGCACTGGCATCGTATATTATTCAATGGCAACCTAACATTGTGAATTGCGACATCTGGTGGTATCAGTGTGAAATGAACAGATTTCTGGTTTGTGACTTGTAGGTGTGTGTTTCTCTCTGTGTAGTAACTCTCCTAACCCTTCTGACTTTCTCTCACAGGCCATTTGAACCTAAAGTGGATATGTGTGTGTTTGTTTGTGTGTTTGCTCTGAGAAGTTCGTTCTCCAGACCATGTCTCTTGCATTAACGGTATTAATCTCTAGAATGCACCTTTGGCTGGTTCGACAGTAGTATTCACATTATTCACATTTAGCCTACCATTTCATTGCAGTTTTACCTGTGTTAGAATGTGTATGCATTTTTTTTTGTGCCATCACCATATCCTTGTGTGCATGCATCTGCACATGTGAGTGTGTGTTTGTCCTTTTTGCTGACTCTAATGCTACATTTTATGTGTGTGTTTTTCAGAGTTCCGCTCTCCATCCCACATCAGTGGTTTGAACAGGACAGCATCTCTGAACGCTGAAGATCGTACAGAGTCTCTGTCTATCAGCGGCAGCAATAGCCAGCTCAACGCTCAGTTCACCGTCCCCTCACCAAGATACACCCCTGACTTTTACGTACGAGCTCTCACAGACCTGCAGTTTGTCAAGGTAAGGAGGACCATCCATCCATTGTAGAAATCTAACACAACAAGGTAGCTAAGGTGCAGAAAGTTAAGAGACTGAACTCTCTGCATAATTAGATCAAAGCAAATGCCAAGGTTTCGAAATACAATACATTTGAAAGGATTCCCATCCATAACCTACAATGATCATTGTTCCTCTTACTCTTTTAGTCTCGCTCTCTCTCCCTCCCTCCCTCTCTCCATCCCTTTCTCCTTCCTTCTCTATCCCTTTCTCTCAGATATCGCAGGCCCAGTACCAGAACGGTGTGATGTCGTCTCGTCTGGACTCCACCCCCCAGTCACCTGACTTCGGCCATCCTAGTCTGGAGGGTACCACGTCCCCTGTGGGCACCACCACTCCCAGCCTCCTATCCTCCGACACCCCCAACCCAACTCCCACCCCGGAGACCGCCCCCCTTCTGGTCGACGAGACCACCTCCCTAATCAATGAGCAGAACTGTCTGCCCCACAACCAGTCAGAGAGCAGCATATGACAAACACTAGTACACGTACCTA